>NC_071353.1:96200638-96567304 GCF_943734655.1 Sabethes cyaneus | reverse complement strand
TATTAACCTTCAGATTCTGACGCTGTTGTATTTTGTACAACACGTGTTGGTTTTTGAATGCCATATTGTTATAAACTTACTACATATAATCTTCAAACTTGTTATGAACAAAATATCATAATTAAAAAAATAATACTTTAAATTGATGGAAAAATAGATCAGCATAAGCTGACATCACAGAAACGAAGCAAGTATCATGTGAGGTGTACTGCGGCCCCAACTGTAATTTTCTCTCGTTTCTTCATATGGGAAAATGGTGTCTATTTGCAGCAAAACTATCAGCAAATGTAAAATGTTTAAAATGTATCCGTCTGTTGGTATTCGAGTAATTCGGGGTCAAAATTAGCGTATTTTTTTATAATCAAAGTGCTGCAGTTCCTAAACAAGCAAACATAGAGGCAAGGGGTTTCCAACAGCAATGATTACTACGCACCTTTGTAAAAAATTACTTTTGATTACTTTACTGATTACCTCGGATTACCAGTAATCAATCTCTTGTGATTACTATAAATTAATCATGATTCCCAATAATTACTTAAGATCATTGATTACTATACTGATTACCGTTGATTACCTAATTAATTCGTAAATGATTACAAAAGTAATCTCTGATTACTACGCACTTATACGCCTTACTGGAAACCCCTTGCATAGAGGTATACTATATTCGGCAAAGTTGTGTTTTTACCTTTGTTTACTATTTGTACAACTTTGTAATACATGAAAAATTATACAAAAAGTAGAAAAAAAGCTAAAATAGAAAAACTGATTTTACAAACTCATATACAATAAACAAGATTTTTCTATCTTCACCGAAGAGATAGAAGTTTACTATCTTCAGCAAGATTTCTTGCAATAATTTGCAGAACACATCATTGTGTTATATTGAAACTGTAGCAATTTTTTTTATTTCACTTTTAGGGGGATTAATTAAAATTTAAATTCTACTAGACGATAGAGCTTTATATTTCAAGAAACTCTTCCAAAGATTGGGCTATTGTGCGCGCGAGTAACCGTGTTACAAAAGTGGGCGCAAGTATTCGAGGATTAATATCTTTTGACCTGCAAAACCAATTCTTTTGAAACTTTATAGATATAATTGTAGCATACAATACAATAATTTGTACTAGATAAATTATCTTAGATGAAATCGTTATAAATTATTGTAAATTTTAATGTGTTGTATACGATATATCATATTTCAAATTAAACGTCCAATCAAAAAACAAATCAATAGTGATCTATCCGGCTATATTACTTTTCAAATGAGATTAATAGCGCATAAATCGGGTCGGCCATCTCTGAGAAACAGGCGATAATTATTACCTTGTCAAAACACGTTTTTAAGCATAACTTTTAAACTACTTGTTTTTTTGCAATAAAACTTCTTGAAAAATTTAGCGTTAACAAAAGCTTTCATTTAATACTAAGATCGTTGAAATCGGTCATGTGGTTCCGGAGAAAATCATGTCACGTTATTTTTACATTTTTACTTATAACTTTTAAACGAAATGTCGGACCCCGAAACAATTCAGTAGTGATATACTAGACAATAATACCTTTCAAAAAAAGTAATAGCGAACAAATCGGTACAGCCATCTCCGAGAAACAGGCGATAGAAAAGTTGCACCCCGCACATACATATTTGAACAGCATTTTTGACATTTCCCTATTACATCGCACGTTTTCTTTCCGTACATTCCTTTAGTTTTACCGTGAACACGCAGAAAGAAAACGTGCGATGTATTAGGGAAATGTCAAAAATGCTGTTCGAATATTACGAACACGTCCGCCATTATGGATCGTAAAAAGCTGGATAGAATGAAATGTCGTTTTGGGCAATGTTGCAGAAAATTGAGATTATTTTATGTAGGGTCTTTTTCTAATTCCCGTCGTAATAAGTAAAGTCATTCTAATTTTCATCATTTGCTGGATAAATTTAATGAATACTCCAAAAGTTCTTGTGCTGATTTGACTAAAACACACTTACCTTCGGATCCGTGAACTTTGAAATCACTGAAAAGCGACTATTAAAGCATATTATTGAAATTACGAAACTGACTTTCTAAAATACGTCGTACCGTTTTAAAATCCGTCCATCAACATTTTTCATCGTCCAAACTTAAAATCACAACAATGTTTACGAAGCTAACACGCATATATTTGTGTATGACGGCATGACAAATGTTATTCTACAACATTTCTGCAGGTCAGGCAAGTTTTCCTGGCTGTAGAAGAACGACAATGCCTTGCGTGAGTTATTTTCATTTATGAATGACGGAAATTAAAACGATTAGTCGACATTGTCTTCTTCGTCGCATAAGAAAACGTAGGAAATTTGGCTGGTAGGACTTCTTTAATGATAAAAAGCATTTAAATAGATCTCAGCTCACTTTGATTGATCGCGTATGATAGACAACTAATTAAAATATTAGGGAATAACTAGTTTTTCATTGTGTGTCATAAAAATGCTGATAATTTTTATAATTTGTGTTGGATAGGACGGGAATAGGCAATTACGACGATGTAGCACCATACCCTACCATCATTTTCAGTTAAAAATAAGGATAGAAATGATTTTTTTCAACACTGTGACAGATACTTAACGATTAATAAAGTTTGTACAAATTTGAAAAAAAGTTTATGTCGCCCCCCCCCTTCAAAAATTTTCGAAATGTGATGGGGCAAAAAAATAAAGTGCTATATTTTTATGTTGCATTCTTTGGTGAAAAGCAGATTTTGTACAGTTTAACGAGTTTACATCTATAAATTATTCAATATGTGCAAAGTTTAAGCAATTATCCCCTTAGTATTGATCAACTTTCTTTCACCAACTCTAGTATGGTTCCAACTACAAGTTACAGGCGACTATTTTGCGTTCGTTCATTCGTTCCATTTTAATTAAACTTGTTTTAAAAGAACCGAATTAGATTGAGACAAAAATCCATCAAACAATATCTAAGTGAAATTCGGTACCGCTTTTGACGGAGAAATTCCGAATTGCAGTTGGATTATTTTTTTCCGTTATAGGTACTAGATAAGATAGAAACACGACAAATTAGACACTCCGGAATATCAGCTATTGGTGCTTGAGGAGCTCCAAATTGGTCGTTTTATTCAGTAAAGTGTCCAAGTACGTACACTAATTTTAGATGTTAGGAACGTAAAACACAGAAATATAGTTCTTTACCATGAATTGGATGCATGCAGGGAGGATGTCACTGAACTGTTCGAAACTTGAAATTTACGAAACGGTTTGCATCCTTAATATACAAAGCTGAACACGTTATTGTTGGAGAACAAGCATCAACAGAGGAATGAATGGCCTGATATTCATGACTAAAAGGCTGACCTAGAAATAAGCGGTTTCAAACGTGAATAGTTTCAGAGATTTGTTTACTTAAAACATGTTGGTAGCATAGTATATGCGTTTCAAGTAGAAAAGTAGTAAGGACCTAAACTGCCATTTTCACACTAAGATCAAACTGGTTCATCTCTACCAGGATCCTTACGTTATGTGTTTGAGTCGAAAAATATCGAAGTTTGGTTCGGATTGAACTAAAATTTAAGTACTGTACAAAATATCTGTATTAAATTTTTGATAATATGGAAAAATATACGCTGGTTCCTTCTCTTTTCTTTAGTTTTGATAATTGACAAGAGTGCATGAACCGATTCAACCATCTCGCAGAAACAGACGACTAAAGTTTAGCATCACACACAAACAGACACATTGCTCAATTCGTCGAACTCTATTGATTGGTATATGACACTTGGCCCCCTTGGTCTTGGTTTTATTTCACGTTCTTCGACCAATTTCAAAACTTTTAACATATATGTACCTAGTTTCATTGTGTCCTGTCCATGTAACGCTAACATACAATCTGTTGTATGCAAGCGACTTTTCGAAACATGCCTGTTGAACAGAAAACACTTTCTGTGGTATTCGAAACATGTACTTAGATAAGTTAAGATAACGCAACCAGTAGGTGGGTGGATAAACTCGGCAATACCATAATACTCCAACGAGTAAGGTTGAACCAGAATACTTGATTAAAATAATATTTGAAACTAAACGTATGATTTGGCGCCTGGAAGTTCAAGGCGTAGACAGCACTAGCATCAAACAATGTTGGTGCGAAAGAGAAAGATGGTATTTTGAAAATCTGGAATCTAAATAGGGTAGATGTTCTAGTAATGGAGGGATTATGTCGGAGGATAGTGTGGAAAGACAATTTAAACGTTCAATTTATCATTTTCCAATTGAACTAAATGATAATATGGTGCACCATAATGTTGGCTTTAAATACATACCAAAATTATACCATTCTGCTGGTTGATATATCAAAAATATTGCTTTTCCTGACATTAGTATGTGCTCCTAAAGTAGTGGTAATGTCCCTATAATAGTGGAAAATTTGCCTATAATAGTGGAATGTTGTTTACCGCCTTAGTAACGCTTGCAATGAGCCTGGCAGCAGGTGGATAACAACGTAGGCTTGGTAAAATGTTGTGGTTTGTTACGAATTTCTTAGGCAATTGCACTTTATTGGTCTGCTCAAAAGGAATTTGTTAATTTATGATCCAACATCTTAAATTTTAACTGTGTATCTTAGATAAAACTGTTAACAAATATATATTTAACAATAGAAAACTGAAATTATCTCGAAATCAGCCACAATTATGATATATTTCGAATTTCCACCACAACTGGTACTACCACAACTACTGGAGCAACTACCCTAGTCTAATCAAAGTGCATTCTGATTTAACGATTTGCCTCGCATTCTTTTTCTTTCTCGTGCGTTGCTTGGTCTTAACTTGTTGGTCAATGGAGGCTCATGACGCATGTAGCAATATTACCAAAGCACGTAAGCAATAAATATCACTGTTTTGATCATGCAACAATTATTTCAAAATACCCTTTCCAGGGTTAATAAACTTTTCTCGTCGTATATATTATTTCGGTAATTGTGGAGCAAGTTCCTCTTTAATCGGTCAGTTTTCAACTGGTTGCCGCATCTAATAACCCAATTCAGTGAAATTTATCCTTGTTATTCCTTCTTTCTCTCAATACGACTGGATCCTACAATTTACAATAGAAAATTAAAATATTTCTACATTTTTAGATCACAGGCTAGAGCGCAGCCCACCACAGCTGAGTTTAGAATTTCGCGTGTTTCTAGTCAGTGCCAACACAGGTCAACATTCACAAGAATCGCGAAAAATACGCTTCTGGTTTCGTAACTGGCTCCAAGATGGTGATATACAAGCGCACGTGGCACAGGATTTCTTTCGTGAATTAGTTAGTCCTAAAGAATTTCCTCGAGGTAATTTAAAATGAAATCATATACCTATTTATGCTGTACTTCATAGCAGTGAAGACAATTTTCAGCTGCATTGAAGATTATCTTTTATTAGTGGCTACTAAAATATTCTCGTTTTCAGATTATGTTGGATTCATCAAGAAAATTATGAAGCAACTCCAAAAGGGGTACAACGAAATCCAAGCTATTGAGGTGGAACTCAGGATTCTTGAACAAACGTCTGCACCCCCTTCTCGTCCACGTAAGAATAATGCTACTTCCTTGATATAACACTTGTTTCATCAACAGCTTTTCGTTTGGTATTCTATTCTTAAATGTTAAATCTGAAGCTCGCCCTGGTCATGTAATATTCTGTTATGGAAATTGCAACAAAAATCTACAGTCTAATAATAACTGTGCCAAAACTCCAAACTCTATCGGTGGAGGCAAACCAAATGATAGTGGTGATGGTGGTGATGGTAGCATACATGCTTCTCCTATTCCGCTGCCTGCAGAAAACCCTAGTGGTGAGGTCATGATGAAATCACTTTGGCTCGAGATGTATAACAGCAATCTAACCAGTGTGCAGCGTGAAATTGACGTGCGCTCCTAGAGCTTGATAACCAAACAAACTAACCTCATTTGCTGTGCTTATTCCATTTCTGTTTGTAGTTCGTCTTTTTTTGTTAGCTGTGCTTGTCCATAATTATTTATCAAATTCCGTCTTCTATAATAAAACAATATTTGAAATAAATTAAAACAAATAGTTTTCACAGTTGTTAAAAATTACTCAGCAGTGTTTGCTATGCTCAGTGTTTCCATTTGAATAACACTGCTCGGTAATAGAACTCATCATATTGAGGTATAGAATCATCAAGCGAAAATCACGAACTGTGTAAACACTCCCTGAATGATTTCTAACTTCTCATGAGTGGCAAAGAGTGCATGCAACTAGCATGTTTCTAGCAGCATCGTGTAAGGTTCTCTAAACGAGCAGAGCCTAGATGCTACATTCAGAATTCGAAACTTTACCTCCAGTTTTTATTCGATAGACTTTACCGCCAGCTGCTATTGTACAGTACAATTGCGGGGCTAGTAGTGCTACGATCCTATTGACTCTACCACCGTCTTCCCATCCGAGATATGAACATGTAAAAAATGACTTATTAGGCCTTTGTCACTTTGTCATAACTTAAGGCCAATAGAATGCTGTTATTCTTTGTCAAAACTGTCCTGCCATACTAGTATAGCACTAAATACATCAAAACCAGTAAAGGACTTTTGCGATAATCAAACTACTATTGTTCTAGTCTTGACCTGCTTTACCTGCAGTCACCTATATTTTATTCTCACAGTATTTAGGGCTTTTGAATATCTATACCTATAAAAAAGGATTTCTGTCTGTCTGTCTGTCCTTATGTTCCTTATAAAATCGAAAACTACTAATCCGATCGGCGTGAAAATTTGCATATAGGGGTTTTTGGGGCCAGGGAAGGTTCTTATGATGGTTAGATACCCTTCCTCCCACTAAGAGGGGGGGCTTCCATACAAATGAAACACAAATTTCTGCATAACTCGAGAATTAATCAAGCAAATGGAACAAAATTTTACATGTGGGTGTTTTTGGAGACAAGAATTTTTTCTATGGTGCATTGAGATCCCTCCCAACTTTAGGAGGGGGGCTCCTATACAAATAAAATACAAATTTCCTCATAACTCGAAAACTAATTAATCAAATGGAACCATATTTGGCATATGGGTGTTTTTGGAGGCATGATTTTTTTCTATGATGAATTGAGACCCCTTACCTTTTTAGGAGGGGAGCCTCCCATACAAATGAAATACAAATTTCCTTATAACTCGAGAACTAATCAAGCCAATGGAACCAAATTTAGCGTGTGGGTATTTTTGCAGGCATTTTTTTTTCTATGGTGAATTGAGACCCCTCTCCTCTTTAGAAGGGGAATAATGACCCCTCTCCCTTTTTAGGAGGGGGCCTCCCATTCAAATGAAATACAAATTTCCTCATAACTCGAAAAGTAATCAAGCAAATGGAACCAAATATGGCATGTGGGGGTTTTGGAGGCAGAAATTTTTTTAATGGTGGTTTGAGACCCCTCACCCCTGTGGAAGGGGGATAATGACTATCATACAAATAAAACAGAGATTTTTGCGTAACTTAAAAACTAATCGAACTCGAGAAATTTTAGACTCTTTCATAAAACATTAATCAATAACAAGACCACCAAAAACTATCAATAGTAACATTAGATGTATCAGCGCGAGACCGCACCACAGGCCGCGAGTGTTGCCGGCGACCTGCCGTCGGAAGCGCTGGTCACTGCGGGGGCAGCCCCTCGTAGAGATCACCTCTATCTAGGTTTATTTATTTTCCTAGATCTACTGACCTCTATTACTTTCCTTCAGTTGGAACCCCTGCGAAAAGATACCGTAAAACGGGGCGAATAGAAACAGTGAGGTAAATAGAAGCAAAACTTTCCACAGTTAGAAATGTCATTGCTAGTCTAAGATTTTCTTTAAAAAGTATGCAAACATATTTTTTCTGTTAATTTGAAACTAAACAAATTTCACCAACATATTTTTGGATTTCGAAAATTGCCGAAATTTTTGGGACGATTTAAAAAAATTAAGCTTCATGTTTCAAGTGTTTATTAGTGTGCAAAAACTTTAATTGTAAAAACCATTATATTACCTTCAAAATTTCTTCACGTGATTTATTTGGTGTGAAATAAGTTTAGCTCATGTTCTACACTGAAATTACGTATGTTCGTCAGCTATTTGTCTTCTTACTTATATACTTATATTTTATTAAAAAACTTAATTCGCACTCTAGCGGGGCGAATAGAAACAAGATCCTTGCTAAATTTGTTTTGCGGAAAGTAACTGAAAATGATGAGTAATGGCACTCTTTTGATGTAATTGACGTCAAAAATGGTTCTCGTATATTTTCTGCTAAGCTTTTGTCAGTAGTTACAAATCAAAGGGTCAAAAGTGTTATCCAAAACATCCGAACTCGCAAATTCAGGTCTTTTTAGTTTTTTAGACAAAAAAAATCTTGATAAGCCAAGCGGCTTAGCAAAATTACATCAGCCCCTCAGTGATTCACAGGCATCCAAAAAAGCGAATTTGGGAACCGCCTTGAAATTCCAAGGCGAAAAAATAAAGGCGAAAAAATCATAGAGCAACAAACGAAGATATTATTGCTACCAGGACTAAGCTGTACACAAATTTAACGAAAGCGCAAGCTTTTCTAGAAAAAATCCCTAAGAATCCTGAGGAGATAGAAATTGTTGATGCAGAATTAATTTCGTCTAAGAAAATTGCCAGAGCATATCTGTTTTTCCAAAATACCCCGCACAAAATAAATTAATTAGGATTATTCTCGTTTCTGGCATCTACAGATGTTTTAGTGGTTATTTCTCTACATCAAATTGATAAATTTTAATCAACGAATTAATATAATGTTCGTTTGTTTACATTAAAACAAAAAAAGCATGGATTTCTAAAGTACGTTTCTATGTTCTATGTATGTTCTGTAGTAAAATCAAGCCATTCGATGTCAAGTGACTTTAGTATGGCTTTATTCTCAGGCCCCTCATTTACCCTCCCTTCATGCTGTTTTCTATATTTACCCACTGAAGCCTATTGACACTGCAAAAGTCCCTTCTGTATAGTTAAGTGAACTTGTCAGAGGAACGAATGAATCCTCGCCAGGGACGGCTATAATATGGGATAGTACTGGCAGCAAGGAATAAGTGGGTAAAGTAGATCAAGCTTTGAAGGAAGGGCAAACCCCAATACACACAAGCACGCATAAAATTTAATAAGCATATCGCTCATTTAATAGCGATTATAGCAAAAAGCAAGTCATACAGGTTGTACAGTAAACACCCGGGCGATATCAGAATAGCTCAATTATACTGGTCGCAGTGATGAGTCCACACAGGAAAAAAAAAACAAAAATACTGATTTTTTCAATAATTTTCGACTGGTAAGTTCCTTTACAAATTCCTATTATTCTTGGTACACGCATGAAATAAATGCCGTCAACGCGGATTGCCCAACAAGAGGCTTTAGAGTAAAGTGACCAGATTTTTGAATGAATGCGGGGCATATTGAATGGAATGGGTTATTTGCTAAATCGGTTCGGTAGTAAAGATGGGATCATTTAGGGATTGGGCAATTCATTTTGGCGATAGCGGTGCTCCCAGTGGCCGTGAATGCTAGCTTTTGGTAGCGTTGTGTTATTTGTAAACAATTATGCTCGGTATATATTTTTCGCAGTTTTATGGCAACATGGTTTCGAGATATTCATCATGTAGGAGGAGAAATGAAAGTAATTACGTGCGGTCACCTGCAGAATCCATCAGCGTAGGCTCGGGAGCTGGCGGGACTGACGGATTATCCTAAAAGAGCTATGGTATGAGTAATTGAAGGATGCAAGGAAACTCTCGTTAACTGCGGTTGAGGGTCATTCGGAAAGTCAAGGTTGATCTCAGCATCACGGTTTGTGCTTTAGCGAAAAAACTGAATACTGACCGCTGTACTGTACGGCGAATCCGTCTCAAAATGGCTACAAGTGTTACCGAGCAAGTGGGGATCCCAACAAAAACCTCAAACAATAAACAAAGGCTAGAATCCAGTCACGTGGGCCGTGCGGTCGGGTGGTGACGAAACGCGATGCATGTGTCTGACTCGATGATGAATAAGCTTCGGAGAAGGCCGATTTCAGCCAAAGTCCAGGGGTTAAATTCTTCATGCTCTGGCTCGCGGTAGGGTTTGTAGTAGTTTCGAGATTGGTTTTTGAGATCGGTTCGTAATAAAAGCGTGGTCATGACTTGGCACAGAATCTGTTTCATTGGCATCCGCATGAAAAACCAGTATTTTATGACGAATAATAATTTGGAGATACACAGGGCTAGGTGCCTCACCAGGCGGATTTTGCCCTTCATCAAGTCACATGATAGCCTGCCGCAGTTTCAGCATGCATGCTACAATGGACAATAGACTTCAGTTCATACCAAAAGAGCTGCGTGCACCAAATTGTCCCCGGGTTCGTCCAATATTGAAATATGAAACGATAATGAAACGAAAGCTCAAGATTAAGAGAACAGTCACCAGCGATATTGGTCAGATGAGGAGTTCGAAGTGCTGGCTGGGCGGGCCGTGACTGGGGAGGGTGTGCACCGGCTAATGACCGCTAATGTCAGCAGTAGGTTTTTTCATGCAATGTAACATAATTTCTTATGTTTCATCTTTAGAATTTTTTTCGTTTCAAAAAATCAGAGCGGTTGTGTACAAGACACGACCGCATATATAGGTGACGCAGGACTACGTAAGTCTCTTTGTAGTGATAGTGGCATGTATTCATGCTTGTAATCATTCGATTCTTCATGTATACATGCTATATGCAACATATATACATGCTTCATGCGTTGTATGTAACATTTATCAAAGTAGTAACATTGCATACGTTCAATTCTCAAAAGATTGTGCATTTGAAAACAATTTAACAAAATCAAGAACCCAAACTTTTGCTTTCCTGCTACCTTACTGAAATTAAAGATTGTTTTTATTATCCATGGTTTCCCACGTTGAAGGGATTTTACCAATTCAATTCTATTTTATCAACTGCACATCTTTTCACTAGAAGTGTAGTGTAATGAAACGGCAAGCATGCGTATTCATACAGAGTCGTATTATAACCGTACACTACAGCTGTAGCACATTTTTCCAATACAGATATCAAGTTCGCTGAGGTTTAATCGTCTCGCAGTAAAGAATTTGCGACCTGTTGGGACAACAAACTTGTGTCATTTTTTCTGGCACACTTCCCTAACACAGACATCAAATTGGACTAGGTTTAATCGCGTTCGTAAGAAATCTGTTGGCACGAGGGGGCTTTGTTACTCTCTCTGGCGCACTTCCCAAGCAATGACATCAAAATGGTCTAGGTTGAACCGCGGTGTTAAAAAATCTTGTTGAAATGAGGAAACTTTGTCACTTATTTTGGTTTACTTCCCAAGCACAGATATCAAATTGGTATAGGTTTAGATCATCGTAAAGAATCTTCCAACCAATCACGAAGCGAGAATTCTTGTAAAACATAAGTTCATTATTTTCAATTTTTCAATAGTTCAACATCAAGAATTCATACTTTTCTTCATTTAGGTCAATTCTTAGAAGATTTTCCGATCGATTGGTGTAAGAATATTGTTTTTTTGAAACGATGGTTCTACAATTGATGAAGGGACGGTAGGGAAAAGAAATGAAAATTTTTTGATTAAGGAGGGGAAGAGCGGAAAGGGAAGGGGGGGGGACCTTGAAATGCGGTCATACACATATATTAATGTTTTTTCGAGTTTAAAGTGGATTTTGCAGTCTCTTTTTGTCCAGCGCCTCTATGGTTCAAAGGTACAAGTACCAGCGAACCACATGCCCTGGCGGGTGTTGTGGGTTCAAACCCGGTTATAATTTCAGATTATAGCTTGGTTCGACTCATGCACCTGCCAGCATTGGACAAAAGGTAGGAGTCAAAATGACTATTTGTCAAGCGTAGCTACCAATATCACCCCCTTCCCTTTCCGCTCTTCCCCTCCTTCACCAAAAAATTTGGTGATGGTGGTGAATTGTAGAACCATCGTTTCAAAAAAATATGATTAAATATGTATGACCGCATTTCAAGGTTAAGACTAAAAACTTGAGATTAGTGTAAGAATATTGAAAATCGATCGGAAAACCGCTGAGCTATTAGCGCTCAAAACCTATCATTTTTCGTGACGCTCGCATTTTTCGATTTTTTGGAATGACACCCTATCTCAAAACTTGCCGTAAGACGTAGTCCTACGTCAAAATTAATGAATGCGGGACATTTTCCGGGACACTTAGTAATCCGGGACAAGCCATCCAAATCCGGGACAGTCCCGCATAATCCGGGACGTCTGGTCAGCCTACTTTAGAGTAAACAAATTGTTACGAGATAAAGAAAAGTTTACCGTTTTATTCTTTTCCTTTAACTCGTATTCGAGATTCTACTAGGACGCTCGACGTAATAACTTTTAATTACTAAAATTTAATTACTTTGTCCTTCCGATGTTGGGCAGCTGAAAGGGGAAGGTGGTGCTGAAAAAACACTGGGCGAGTTTACAATCAATATGCCAACTCGCTAACTAGCAGCCAGCAAACTCGCCTAATTGAGGCTTTAGCAAAATAATACATAAAATAATTATTATTATTCAAATATGAACTTGCGTATAGAGCCAAACATAGGAAACTTAGGGAAAACGTAGTGGAACGGAAAAGTATTTCATATTTTTGTTGTTGAGGATCGTTTATAAATTGTTCAGTGAGTGAAAAATCAAATTTTATGACGATGTAAAGAGATGTTGGCGTTTTTGGCTAGTTCAAAACGATTAATGAACAGCGTGATTCGTTCATATTCGGTAAAATAATTTTCATATTTTCTATTCAAATTATATTCTACTTTTTAAATAATTCATCTAACCGTCCCTCGATAGAAAATATGCGATGTCAGAAATGACGTTTGGCTTCGTTTTAGATGGGCTTTAGCCACCCTATTGACATCTTTATATCGAGCTGCAGTGAATGACAGAGGCAGCATGCCATGGACTCAGAATTTACCAGCGGGCCAAAATTAGACTGCCGGTAGTCGAGTGAAACGCAGCGGCGAAATGCTATTTCATTTTCGTACACACGAGATGTTGGCGGCGAAAACGGATTACCTACGAATAACCGAAACACAAATGGCCGAAGAAATAACTACAGATACTATAGATTACAGAGGCGTCGAAACACTCAAAAACCGCTAAATTTTGAACGAAAGCGGAGAGTTACCTTTATTTATGATGGTACTCTCTGTTTTGTTTCAAAATTTAGCGGATTTTGAGTGTCACGGCGCCTCTGTAATCTATAGTCTGCAGAAATTACAAATGGTATAATACATCTAGGCATTTAGATCCCTTTAGCCCGATCAATATGTAGTCCAAAGAACGAAAGCTGACTGTTTTTTTCGCGAATAACATTCGACATTATAAACTCATTTTTTGAGTTCTTTGGGCTATCTTCAAGAAGTTATAATAAAAGAAATGTAGAAATGAAGAAAAGTAACTCACACTGATTTGAATAACCAATCGAGCATGAAATTTTGCAATTATATAGGCAGTGTTGATGCTTGATTAGTTTGGTTCAATACAACATGAATCGCGTGTCATTTCTTTTATTATCCACCTTTTCGTGCACTTAATGGCAGCTAGTGGGCAGAGCTGCCACAAATACAGATGTTTGTGCATGCATAAATTTGGGACCCATCAATTATTGCAGTTGCTGTGATTTCTAACTCTACTTATATTCCTGAACTTTAAAGTACTCCATAAACGATTTATGTTTTTTAAAAGATTAGATCGAGAAAATAAAATACTCCGGAGAAAATGGTAGGGTCCCAAATTTGTGCATGCACAAATATCTATATTTATGGCATCTCTACTAGTGGGTACACTTTTCAAAAATGCTTATTTGAAGATAGAATTAACAAAAGGGCGAATTTCGCAAGCGTAAACAAATGAGTGAGGGTTGATTTTCCTATGCTAATCCAGCAAAAAATAACTCTCACCCATTTTGTTTACATTTGCGACATTCGCCCTTTTGTTAATTCTATTGCCCGTTTCTTTGGTAACAAAACGCGCTGCTCACTTTTTTGATAGCTTGAAATCGTCGCAGAGAGAATCTGCTTGGCTATATGTAAGTTATAAGTATATATTATGCTTGTCTAGCATGTAAGCTATTGATTTACTTGACAAAATAAACGATATTTGTCCCCGCGACGATTCTGGCGACGGTTTCGCCCGCGATGGTTATAATTCATCGCGTACGAAACGGTGGGAAATTGATCATATCTAGATTTGCTTTTGGCAACTTCGCTCACGTATACGCTTGATATAGCTCTACAAGCTCTACAACAACAATCAAAAGTAGAAATGTCAGCTTGACGTAAACAAAGTTGCCAAAGGCATGCTAATATTTTCCGAAAGTTGTACCCACTAGCCTCCTTACCTTTCCGTGTAGTGCATGCAGTTTTCCACGAGCGAACATGTTGGCTAGTGGGACCAACCTATTCGCGACTACGAAACTAAAAGAGATTTTTAAGCCTGTTTGCACTTACACGAAATCCCATACCGAATTGTCAAAACTTGCATGAAAACAAAAGCAAAAATACTTCTTTCTTTTTAACCCATAGAGCGGTCGCGCTAGTGTACTGGGTACACGCGTTTTCGAAAAACGCGAAAAAATCATCGAAATTTTAATCAAATCATACCAGGTTTTGGTTTTATTCGAAGATCTACTCTTCCTCTTTCTAATGATGCCAAAATATAACAAAAAGAAAAATAAAAAGTGGTCGAAAAAAAGTAAAAATAGTGTGTCCGCGCGCGTGTACTCAGTACACTAGCGCGACTACTAACGTCACTTTTTTGAAATGAAAAAAGTTACACAAGCGGGCAATAGCTCAAGTTTGTGAAGAGAGAGAAGGTTGCGACTTTCGACAAAGTTGCTTATCTAGTTAAGACACATCCGGTGCATACAACAAAGTTCGGAACAGATTCGCTAGATGGCGCTAATAATGAAGAAATTAAATTCATTTAGGAATATTTTAGAACCGTAATGAGCTAGAAGGTTGCTATTTACTACAAAGTTGTTTGTAAAGCCAAGACGCATTTGGTAACGAACACTGAAGTTTGGAACTAGTCCGCTAGATGGAATATACGGTGAAATTTAATTCATTTGGCGATATTTCCGAACCATTACAAGATAGAAGGTTGATGTTTTCGACAAAGTTGTTTATCAGATCAATATACTTCCGATGATGGTAAATAAAATTCGGAATTAAGTCAGTAGTAGGTGGAGATGATGCGAAAATCAATTTCTCTTCGGAATATTGCGGAACCATGATGACATAGAACACTGGTGTTCGCTACAAAGTGATTTCTATAGTCAAAACACGTTAGATAACGCATCGTTGTCCTTTTCACCATTGATTGCGTTGTCAATTCCAGTCAATCAACAGCTATTTTTATGGTTTCCTGACAGAAGCAATTGATACGTATTGCTTCAACTTTTATTAAAAGACAAGATGAAGAGCACAGGCTGATCAAAATTCTTTTGACGAAGCAATTTCGTCGTCTACAACGTCTAGCCAGAAAGATCACCAGGAAAAGATACCTGGAAACCCGTGCTGCGTTTCCATCACATTGTTTAAAAATATTTTAAGAGTGTTTGAGTCCCTATTCTTCCCAGGGTCGCTAATTGGTTTATTCGAAAATCTGGCAAACACAAATAAATGTCTGGTCAAAATCTGACGATCAATTTGACCGATGGGGAAAACTTTTTTTTCGGGAAACGTCTTGCCAGTTTTGTTCAACGCAGATACAAAATGTTGTCTGAAATTAGGAGTGATGCCTTTTTGCAGAACGGATAAACAGAAATCTGGCACATTTCCAAATATCTGGAAGATTTTGAACTTTGTCGGGTATGCAATAAAAAATCTGGTAAAATCTAGATTTATCAGCCAAGCAAAATCATGGGTATAAACATACTTGAGAACTTGACCCTTCTATATCGATAGACTTCGCTGCCGGTTATTAGAGTACAGGAAAATCACGGGGCTAGTGCAAAGATCATATTAACTCTGTAGCGGCACCACCCAGTCGAGACTCGAACATACGATGACTGGCTTGTTGGGCCAGCATCGTACCCCGGAGCTAACTTGGCGGGCAGGCCTAATGGCAACGTTGATGCTTGCAATTATTAACGTGTGCGTGATGATAAAACCAAAACTATTTGTTTTGCTAACGCGACAATACGACTGAAGTGCACTCTCTTGATACTCATTTGCATACAGCTTGTTTTTTTTCATTGGGCTCGAATACTTTACTCTTTCCTTGTATTACGTATGTGCAGGCTTGGCATACACTTTTCGCTTTGATTTTGCTCTTTTGATTACTGCTCCTCAGTCAAGCAGAATTTGAAAAAGTGGTGTATGGGTCATTTGTAGAGCTAGTAATTATCTATAATATTGCTGAAGAAAGTGAAGTTTTATCTTTAGTATTTACGGCGCTGTAGGGCAGCAATGCCGTTTGTAGCAAAAAGAGCGCTCTTTTTGCTACCAAGAGGGTAGCAGCCTTATAGCGCCATAAATACAAAATGCACAGTAATGCTTACTTCAGCAATATTGTAGATAAAAACAAATTCTACAAACTCCCCATATATCACTTTTACAAATTTTACTTGGCTGAGATGCAGTAATCAAAAGAGCAAAATCGAAGCGAAAAGTGTATGCCAAGCCTGCGTGTGTGTTATTTCTTGTATGATATAGGTGACCGTATAAGAATACTATAGGATTGTTAGGAATCTAATGCACATTTTTTATTCTCATTATCATAGCAGGAAATAAAACAAACAAATGCTCGTTTTGTATTGTTTTATCGTGAGTGTCAACATAATTCTAACATTCTAATATTTAAAGCATTACCATACATTTCATTATCATACTCATTATCAAACTGTACACCCGATTGTTATATAACTAATGTGAGTCATTAATAAATTGGTATAAATAAGAGTATCGTAAGAGTGCTACATGGGTAAGTTGAATTAGTATCATGTATCTCTAGGTGAGATATGTGCATTATTCAGTTTGTCAACATTGTCGATGATTCACAAACTCTGTTTTGGGAAAATCGCCAAGAGAATACTATTTACAAACATTTTGGTGTTCCTTTCCAGACCAGATAAGCCATTTTACCGTTTATTCGACATAAGCTGAGATCGCAAAAAGAAATATGATTTTACCAACTGCGACATCTAACGGGACAGTTCCGAATGTAACTGATCATTTTCAAATTCGTCTTGTCTAGACACACAACTTTGTCAAAAACCGCAACCGTCTATCGTATCATGGTCATGAGATATCATGATAAGATTATAATTTGACCACGTGCGCCACCTAGTGAGACAGTTTCAAACTTTGTTATGCATTACCAAATGTGTCTTGTTCGAACAAATAACTTTGTAGAACACAGTAACATTCTATCTCGTCACGACTCTGAGCTATTCCAAAAAAATCAATATTCTCATTATAAGCGTCATCTATCGTATCAGTTTCGAACTTTGTTGTCAGATTGATCTCGTCTAGATAAACAACTTTGCCAAAGACAGCAGTGGCGACTCGTGGTGGTTTAGCTTACCTGTTCAACCAGCGAAAAATACAAATTAATATGCAACTTTTTTTTTATTATCGAAATTCTATATTTTATTTATAAAACAAACATTAGGGGTATTCACGTAGCGCTTGCTAGGTTGCGTAAACGGTGTATTTCGTGTATACGCTGCCGCAATTCGCATAGCAGTTCCGGTTTCTATGAAAGCGCCAGAGTAACGGCAGTATAAATACGCAATACTCCGTATACGCAACATAACAAGCGGTACGTGAATACCCCTATTATTTAAATAACAACCGAACACGGCGGTTTACTTTACCAGCAAACTCGTCTCTGAATTTTAACTACGAACCTAAGACTTTCCGTTCAATTTACCTATTGAACCAAATTCAAGAATAACCACCACACGCACCACAAGCAATATGCGTAAGTTGTTCAATGCTAAAGATGAACGAGTTAATGAGAAAATTTTGCGAATAATGCATGCCATCCCCTTCGTACCAATACGTTGTTCCTGGTGCTAATCTCTAAAGCAACGTTCAAGCGTCGTATTGAACGTTTTGCTCATTAGCTTCGTGACTAGATAAAATGGAATCAAAGCGCAGGCCATAGGGATATGTGGTAGTAAGTTGTTCAATGCTGAAGAGGAACGAGTAATGAGACAATAATGCGCGCTTTCGAGTAAAAGCTGTTTCACATTCTTTTTACCTTTGTTATACAATATAACAAAGGTTTAGGAATTGGTCGAAAAACACGAAGTCGATCTGAGGCCCGGAGGGCCGTGTCACATACACCAATCGATCAGGTTCGACGAATGAGCAATGTCTGTGTGTGTGTGTGTGTGTGTGTGTGTGTGTGTGTGTGTGTGTGTGTGTGTGTGTGTGTGTGTGTGTGTGTGTGTGTGTGTGTGTGTGTGTGTGTGTGTGTGTGTGTGTGTGTGTGTGTGTGTGTGTGTGTGTGTGTGTGTGTGTGTGTGTGTGTGTGTGTGTGTGTGTGTGTGTGTGTGTGTGTGTGTGTGTGTGTGTGTGTGTGTGTGTGTGTGTGTGTGTGTGTGTGTGTGTGTGTGTGTGTGTGTGTGTGTGTGTGTGTGTGTGTGTGTGTGTGTGTGTGTGTGTGTGTGTGTGTGTGTGTGTGTGTGTGTGTGTGTGTGTGTGTGTGTGTGTGTGTGTGTGTGTGTGTGTGTGTGTGTGTGTGTGTGTGTGTGTGTGTGTGTGTGTGTGTGTGTGTGTGTGTGTGTGTGTGTGTGTGTGTGTGTGTGTGTGTGTGTGTATGTGTGTGTGTGTGTGTGTGTGTGTGTGTGTGTGTGTATGTGTGTATGTGTGTGCGCTTCAATTTTCAATCACCTATTTCTCGGAGATGGCTGAACCGATTCGTCTGCTATAACTTTTATTTGAAAGGTATTTTTACCTAGTATATCACTATCAAATGGTTTCGTGGTCTGACTTTTAGTTTGAAAGTTATAAGCAAAAATGTGAAAATTACGTGACACGATTTTCTCCGGAACCACATAACCGATTTCATCGATCTTAGTACCAAATAAAAGCTCTTACTATTGCTAAACTTCACACCAATTTTTATTGAAAACAAACAAGTGGTTTAAAAGTTATGCTTAAAAAACCAGTTTTGACAAGGTAATAATTATCGCCTGTTTCTCAGAGATGGCCAAACCGATTTACGTGCTATTAGTTTCATTTGGCAGGTAATATAGCTGGATAGATCACTATTGAATGGTTTTTTGATTGGATGTTTAATTTGAAAGTTATGAGTAATTCAATACACCACACCAAAATTAACAATAATTTATAATGATTTTAACCAAGAAAAATAACCTAATTTCAATTATTTTAATATCAAACGAGAGGTTTTCACACTACGAATATATATGCAAAATTTCATAAGAATTGGTTTTACCGGTCAAAAGATATTAACCCTCGAACACTCGCGCCAACTTTTATAACACAGTTACTCGCGCGCACAATAGCCCAAAACCAAAGAAAACGTACGCACTAGAGTTTTGACTAGGAAAACTTGGTTTTAAGTTTATCGAACCTTTGGAAGAGTTTCTTGAAATTGAAAGCTCTATCGTCTGGTAGAATTTGAATTTTGATTAATCCCCCTAAAAGTGAAATAAAAAAATTATTTTCCTTCAGTTTCAATATAACACATTGATGTGTTCTGCAAAGTTTTAGAGCATATTATTACAAGAAGTTTTGCTGAAGACAGTAACCTTCTATCTCTTCAACGAAGAGATCTTATTTATTGTATATGAATTTGAAAAATCAGTTTTTCTATTTTAGCTATTTTTGTAATTGTTGTATGACTTTTTCATGTATTACAAAGTTGTATAAATAATAAAAATAACTTTGCTGAACATAGTATACCTCTATGTTTCCTTGTTTACGAACTGTAGATCTTTGATTATAAAAAAATACCCTGATTTTGACCCCGAATTACTCGACTACCAACAGACGGATACATTTTAAACATTTTACATTTGCTGATAGTTTTGCTGCACACAGGCACCATTTTTCCATATGAAGAAACGAAAGAAAACTCAAGTTGGGGCCAATTGCGGTACACCTCACATGCTACTTGCTTCGTTTCTGTGATGTCGGTTTATGCTAATCTATTTTCCTAACAATTTAAAGTAATAATGCATTGAATAATTCTGACATTTTGCTCATAACAAGTTTATTGAAGAATATACGTTAGTATATATGTAATATATGATTTGTAACTATATAACAATATGGCATTCAAAAACCTACACATGGTGTACAAAATACAACAACGTGAGTAACCGCAGGTTAATAAAAATTGATGAAATGAGAAAATTCGAGAAAACTTTATTGTTGTGAATCAAATAGAATGGCAATACACAAAATTATGCATAGTTCAAAAACCTATAAAATAGACCTTTACTACGCAATGTATATGTTAAAGAATAATATTTCATCTTACAATTTACTTTTACTTGCACTTACCCTCATTAGTAACAACTTACACAGCAATTTCATGAGAAAAGGAACTATCAAAATTTATAAGTGCTTCTATTTGGTTCAAATTTTGTAAACTTATTCAATTTTCAAAAATTTCATGTAAACCAAACGTGTCGATTTCTATCTCAAATAGCAAGTAAGACCGTATAACAAAGGTTCCTTTCACCACTAGGTGGATTAAATCAGGTTTTTTATCTCCTTCGTACCCAGAATCAACACCAGGAATAATGTGTTGGTATATGCTTGTGCATTGAGATCAAAGCAACGTTCAAACGTCGTGTTGAACGGTTTGCTCAGCAGCTTCGTAAACTAAACTAATAATTTACCGAATTAATCGTATTGCATATGCGTCGGTTCAAACGAAATCATGAACTAGTGATGAAAAAAAATATTGTCGGGTTGAATTTTGTTGCCTGTCCTATGAACAGGTTGAACATGCGGACGAGTCGCCACTGAAAGACAGCAACCTTCTATCTCTTCTCAGTCCCGAGATATTAGAGATTTTAGTATCGAGATTCTAGAATCATTTATTTTGGTCGTCATTTGCGCCACCTAGCGAATCAGTTCTCAAACTTTATTGTTCGTTTCTAGATGCGTCTTAAATAGATAAACAACTTTGTCGAAAACCGCAATCTTCTATCTCATGCCAGTCCTGAGATATAGACAGAATGTGTACTCAGTACACGACGCGACCGCTTACGCAACTTTTTTATGCGACCGCTCTTGGGTTAATCTCACACAAAAACCAAGCAAATATCAGCAACTTGATAGTCTCGAATTGACAAGTGCGTCAGGTTTGCCCTGACGGAGTTACTATGGAAACATTCATGACTCTTTGCTGTTCGAGTGCAAAAATGTAAACATTGTTTAGTTTTCGCAGATTAGCTGAAAAGTAACAAAATTGAATGCAAAGTTTTGAGGCTTGTGGTCATAATTTCCAGAACGCACCGGGTTAATGTGATAATATTTTCTACAATCGAGCAAATTAAACACTGTAGTATATTCAGAAGCAAACATTAACTTCCCATTGGACGAACCATGGCTCTCGAACAGCGTCTTGGCTTGATAAGCATCTTTCTGTAGTGTATTTGGACGTTTATTTATTTATTTATTTATTTGAGAAGGGAAAAGCCCGCTGGAGTGGAACAGCTTTGACATTCCTTCTCCAGTAGGCACAAAACCTCCTATCTTTTTGTACCAACAGTTTCTACCAAATGATACATAGCTCTTTTAACGTTCTCCCTGAAGTTGGCATAAACTATGAAACTGCAAATCACAAAGCTGCACTTTCGTTCAATTATGTTCTACTTCAGCTGGTTTGCGAAAACTAAATAAAATGTTTAAAGTTTACCACACAAACAACAAACAATTAGAGATGTTTTCATAGTGTTTAATTTATAAATACTGTTCTAATATAATGTGGACCCCTTCTAATAACGTTTGCATTAAAAATGAACTTTTTTCGGATGGTGATAAAAAAAGAACAATGACAGCTAATTAAGTGTGATAAATTTCCCATAGAAAGTTATTATATTAGTTTACAAGCAAAAAATTCTACGCCCATGCGAGCGGCCCGCCAGCAGTATACCAGAAGATTCGCCATGGCGGTTGAAACCATACGCGTAGGCATGTATTAGAGTTCTTTCTTCGTTTTATAGATCAATTCCTTCTCAGTTTTAGCGACAAAATGGTTGGAGTAGACCTTACGCTTCAGGGTTGTCCGGAAATTCTTGATGGGACGCTGGGCGGGTTGGCCGACTTGGGTACCAGCCGCTCCATATCCTCCAACGATCGCTTCGAGTAGTAGTAGTAGTAGTAGTAGTAGTAGTAGTAGTAGTAGTAGTAGTAGTAGTAGTAGTAGTAGTAGTAGTAGTAGTAGTAGTAGTAGTAGTAGTAGTAGTAGTAGTAGTAGTAGTAGTAGTAGTAGTAGTAGTAGTAGTAGTAGTAGTAGTAGTAGTAGTAGTAGTAGTAGTAGTAGTAGTAGTAGTAGTAGTAGTAGTAGTAGTAGTAGTAGTAGTAGTAGTAGTAGTAGTAGTAGTAGTAGTAGTAGTAGTAGTAGTAGTAGTAGTAGTAGTAGTAGTAGTAGTAGTAGTAGTAGTAGTAGTAGTAGTAGTAGTAGTAGTAGTAGTAGTAGTAGTAGTAGTAGTAGTAGTAGTAGTAGTAGTAGTAGTAGTAGTAGTAGTAGTAGTAGTAGTAGTAGTAGTAGTAGTAGTAGTAGTAGTAGTAGTAGTAGTAGTAGTAGTAGTAGTAGTAGTAGTAGTAGTAGTAGTAGTAGTAGTAGTAGTAGTAGTAGTAGTAGTAGTAGTAGTAGTAGTAGTAGTAGTAGTAGTAGTAGTAGTAGTAGTAGTAGTAGTAGTAGTAGTAGTAGTAGTAGTAGTAGTAGTAGTAGTAGTAGTAGTAGTAGTAGTAGTAGTAGTAGTAGTAGTAGTAGTAGTAGTAGTAGTAGTAGTAGTAGTAGTAGTAGTAGTAGTAGTAGTAGTAGTAGTAGTAGTAGTAGTAGTAGTAGTAGTAGTAGTAGTAGTAGTAGTAGTAGTAGTAGTAGTAGTAGTAGTAGTAGTAGTAGTAGTAGTAGTAGTAGTAGTAGTAGTAGTAGTAGTAGTAGTAGTAGTAGTAGTAGTAGTAGTAGTAGTAGTAGTAGTAGTAGTAGTAGTAGTAGTAGTAGTAGTAGTAGTAGTAGTAGTAGTAGTAGTAGTAGTAGTAGTAGTAGTAGTAGTAGTAGTAGTAGTAGTAGTAGTAGTAGTAGTAGTAGTAGTAGTAGTAGTAGTAGTAGTAGTAGTAGTAGTAGTAGTAGTAGTAGTAGTAGTAGTAGTAGTAGTAGTAGTAGTAGTAGTAGTAGTAGTAGTAGTAGTAGTAGTAGTAGTAGTAGTAGTAGTAGTAGTAGTAGTAGTAGTAGTAGTAGTAGTAGTAGTAGTAGTAGTAGTAGTAGTAGTAGTAGTAGTAGTAGTAGTAGTAGTAGTAGTAGTAGTAGTAGTAGTAGTAGTAGTAGTAGTAGGGTGAGCTAGGTCTCGTCGTCCATCACCACCGCCACGTCGCGATTTGCCGGGAAAATCATCTTGACCATCTTATTCATCCGCTGTCGTTGCGTCATTGCTTGCAGCTCCGAGACCAGTGGACGGGACATGTCGCTTCCTGATATGTATGTCCATTTTCACCAGGTACTTTTTCACTGTTTGGCCGGTTGCACCGACCTCCTGACCAAGCGCACGCAGTGATGTAGCCACTTTTCCCTCGGCCTTTCTCTTCAGCATCCTTTAGAGCTTCTTGTCGCTCGGGGTCGTCGGTCGTCCGGAACCGGGCTTTCTTTCAATGCTCTGATTGTTGTCAAATAGTGCCAAGATATTGTAGATGCCAGAACGGGCGTATCTGGCGTCCACAAAGTGCTGCACGATGTCCGTTTTTTACGCGGAGGTACCGTACTTTGAACGCGCGCACTTCTGAACGGAATAGCTTCACTGTTTTCGCCATCACGGTTAAAGTTCGACTGCTAGAGCTCTAGAATTTTTTTGCTTGTAACTAATATAATAACCTTCCATGGGAAATTTATCAAACTCAATTAGCTGTCTTAGTTTTATATATCACCATCCGAAAAAAGTCCATTTTTTTAATGCAAACGTTATGAATAACACTTCATTCAAATTAGGCGAGTTCATTTTTAATTTGAATATTTGGTAACTATTCATATTCGCAAGCGCGCACCCTATGAATTAGTTGTTAAGATTTGACGAAAACAAACGTTTTGAAAACGTGTCGCGATCCCTACCTTCCGGATTGTAGATAATAGAAATCTAGGCAATTTCGGCTAAAATCATTTGTTTTGGATGCTGTAGAGAGGTAAGTCGCATATGGTCGGTATTAAGTCAGACCGAACCAAGTGACAAAAATCTGATTTCAAGAAAAACGAAGTCAAAGTTTACTACTGCTATGTAGTTTAAAGCTATCAATCGAATCAATTTGAAGTCATTTCGAATATCTGGCTGTTTGCGTCATTTATGTATTCTGTTTAGATTAAAATGTAGCTTAAGAAATTCTTAATCGTTTGCTGTCATAAAGTTATTTTTTTAAATAATTTTGCTACTTGGTCCGGTCTGATTTCACAATTTAACATCGACCATATGAGCTATACTTTTTTTGACATTTTGTTCAAAGCCCACCTCCCCCTAGGGTTGTCAAGTCTGAAAATTACAAAATTACAAAAACCGGCCGGTCGGTCCTGCTTTCAAAAAATGCGGAGGGAGAAGCGGGGGGAGGGGGGGGGGGATGGCATGCTATTAGAGGATTTGCCTGGAATGTGTAATGTGCGTTTAATGACATATTATTTGGGTAGTCGCCGGAAATCGGTTGACAGTTTTTTGTGTAAATGGGATGAGCAGTCAGTTGTGGAGATAGCGAACGGCAGGACATCACAGTTGAAACCACAATGAACGTTGAATAGATTATTAAAGATAGCTAGCTTCAGAGTGACAACTACTTGCTTTTGGTGCTAGTGGACAATTTAATGTATATTACCGCCAGAAGCAAAGTATTGTCACTGCAAAACTGGCTATCTTCAATGATCCACTGCTCAGGATTGTTAATGAATTTATCAGAAAATTTAACAAATCAGGCAAAAAGTACAAATCGTGCTTCGTATGTCAGAATACCGGCCTTTTTGCAGGATTGACCGGCCACCGGCTTTGAAAGTAAAAAACCGGTCGGGCCTGCCAAAAACCGGCCACTTGGCAACCCTACCTCCCCCCCCACTCCAGGTTTCAGTTCGCCAAATATCGTCCGCAAAGGCGCGTATGTCTTCCGTAAGTCTTGGCGAATCTATAAAATCTGCCAGTCATGGTGTTGTACATTGTCAGCTTTGATGCGGCAGCTAATGCCTCTTGATCGTAGCTTTTTGCGAAGGGCAAAGTAGACTCAATGTCTTGCTTGAATACGGCGTTGAAACCTTTTTATTTGTGTTGATGTTCGCGGCCACCAGCTATCCCGCAAACACGAACTCATCCATCACTTTTGGTTCGTCACCGGCTGCAGGTTCGTCTCGTCTGATCATCTAGAAATCATGTATTTGGTCTTTAACCCTCTAATGGGCAACATCGTAAAAACGATGCGATCGATTACTTTATCATGAAAGTACACTCAAAAGAAGCTCGAGTGTTGATTATCATGGGAAAATATTTATCTGGAGGACCACTAAGTATGAAATAGTCCAATTTCTCTTTTTAGTTTTTCATGTCTAACGCTCTACCCAATGCTATACGCTATGGTAAAGCTATTGGCTTTAATATCAAAGGCACCTGCGTAGCCAAGACGTTTGCTACCTTTACTGAAAACCAAACCTCTTGTTACGATATCTGCTCGTCAAATCAGCCCTCAAGAGCGATGTTGAAAAGCATGCCGGATAAGCTGTCAGCGACATTTCGATCATATATTCATATGGACTCTAATAATGTCGTTTTCGTTTTTGTGGTGTAGCTACACCGTTTGGTGCTACGCTTTTCGCTGGATAACCGAACGCTCACGGTGCAGCAGCAGTGATGTGGTATGGGTGTGTTGGTGTTTTCCTATTTGCGCTAGCTGCACTCTCTTTTTTTCTGGTGTAGCTGGTGTAGAAAAAGTGTAGCAATGGTGTAGCACAAAAATCGAAAACGAACAGTTTTGGTGCAAAAAAAGCTACACCGGTGTAGCTACACCGCAAAAACGAAAACAACATTTATTATTAGTTGAGATTCGAACATCTATACGTATCTCAATGCCAACTTGAAGGCAAAATTTTAATTGACCTATTCGACAGAAAATTATGCGCTGACGGTGGTGGTCTTTGGAACCAGCCGAACGGTAAGAAAGTTGACAGTTTGCTTGAAGAATCGAAAAAAAGTTCATTTTTTTTAATTTTCTTAATGGAGTGAAACAATGTACAAGTGAAAATATTATTGCAAAATGTTAGAAAATTGTGTCCTTTATTTTTAGTATATACTTTTTCAATGGTTTGTTTACAGTATATACAAGAAAATAATGTTTTTGTATATTTGTGCGACAAAAGACAGGTTATATATTACGTTAAATTATAAAAATCGGCGTGCTCAAGTGGTAAAAACTTGTTTTTTTGTAAAATAACAGAAACCAGGCTATTGCAAGCAAGATGCATGATAACCAAAGAGAACATTTTCCTAAAATTAAAAAAGAAGAAAACTTATCCAATTTAATTCTACTATGTATATTTTATTCACGACAGATACGTATTTCGCCTACGACTTTCAGGCTTCCTCAGTGGCTGTTTTCGAACCAAAAACGAACAAAAAAACATGTTCCTAGGACCTAGGAGTGTTCTTTATGGGTTGTTGTGTCTAGATGAGGCATTTGTCATGCATTTTTTTGAAAAATTGTTACTACTGGTGTTTTCATGCAACTGAAATGGTGCTTGGAATAACAATGATCTCATACTTTTAAACATTCATGATATATCCAGATCCAGAATCAATATGTTCTTTACATTTTTTCCTTTTTTTATTTTACAGTATCATTTGAAGACTCGCAATTTGAGATAATTCCTCTTACCCCTGACAAGGTTCTTGAAATGATCGAGCAAGCGTATCCTAATCCGATCACAGCAGAGGATTTGGCGAAGTAATCAATTTATGTTTAGATTATTATAGAATAATATTAATTTCGGTCGTTTGCAGGGACAATGGTTGGGAGGAGGAAGAGGTATTACAGATTATGCTGCTTTTGAAAGATCGCGGCCTAATTAAATCGATGGAATTCAACTCGTTTACTCGTATACATCATGACGACAAAGAAATCAAGATTGTCAAACAAATGCCAACGATTGCTTCGAATAAACAACCAACTATTGCCATCATTACTGCGCAATATTGCGAGAAACTAGCGGTCGATGCGATGCTAGAAAATAAAGAAACCTTCGTTCGTTACACTACTGTAGGTAAGTATTTAGGTTTCTTTAAGTAAATAGCATGATAAAAAGTAAAACATGTACTACATCATACCAAAGTAAATCGAGATTGCATAGTTATTGTGAATACCTATTGTCTGATGCCTATATGATAAACAGTTGTTATAACCGCATACATGTATAGTTTTCAATTTACTTTGGATATCATGTTTATAAAATTAGTTAAAAAAACTTAATTCACTACTAACAGGGACATCTCCTGAAACACCAATTAATGGGCTGCAGAGAAATAGGAAAAGAAGAAGACGTTTTGGTAAGATAATTGCTATCAATTCAGCCCAATTCGAAAGCTGGATTCACTTGAATATCTTCACATTTGTGTGTTCACGCTTATCCATGTGTTGCTTTAGAGCATATTTTTGAAAGCACAATTAAACGTTCTTCTCTGGATGTAACAGTCCAGTGTGGTCAAGTTATGTGAAACCATTACATTAGTTGTTTCTTTGCACTATCTACTATTGCGCCAGCGAAAACCTGCAACATTCTCAGTTTGTATGCGCAGGTTAACATATACCCGCCGCAACTTTGACAGATCTTGATTTGTAAACGTAAGAAATTTTCATCTCATTTACTATGGCATATTCTGTTAATCAAACGCAGTGATGTTTCAAACTCATGCACAGATATTTAAGGACCTTAATGATGGGGAGGGATCTTGCGATGGCTTCCTGGTTGACTATTCGAAGCGTTTTTGACGTTTATAGTTATCATCATTAACATATGGTCCAGTAAAAGGTTGTGTACATATAACATTGAACTATCCATGTTGGCAGCATTCGATTAAAAATCATTAGAATATTTTTTAGTTATTATTTTTTTATTATTATTTGAATTGCTTAACATTGAGCGAATACGAACCAGAGCGGTTACGACAGCCACCAGTCTACGATACGTCGATACACCCTATCCAGCTTTCCACGAGCGATAATGGCGGCTGATGGGTACAACTTGCTGAAGGACACAGTTCGGTTTTGACATTCAATGCGGGAGCGGTTACTGCGGTTACTATGGAAGCCTCTACGGTTGTTTGCTGGTTGAGTGGAAAAATGTAAAAATTGTTTAGTTTTCGCAGACAGCCGAAGAGGAATTTAGTTGAATGGAAGCGAATTTTTGTGCTAGGTATCATTTTGTGGTATCATTTTGTGAAATAATCTTTGCATTGGATCAATGTGACAATATTTCAGCAAAGAATAACCACAAAACTACGCTTTCGAATACCTAGCTAAATTCCTTTTCGGCTGGTCTTCGAAAACTAAATAATGTTTACATTTTTCCTCTCAACCGGCAAACAACCGTTGAAGCTTCTATAGTATGCGCAGTAATCACTCCTGTATTGAATGTCAAAACCGAACTGTGTCCTTCAGATACTTGTACCCATTAACCGCCATTATCGCTCGTGGAAAGCTGGATTGTCATCTCTATATCGAGTTGCAATAAGTGACAGCGTCCGGATGTCCTGGGTTCAAAATTTGACAGCGGGCCCAAATAAGACTGCTGGCAGTTGAGTGAAACGCAGTAAAAGTGGTATTTCATTTTCGCACACACGAGATGTTGGTGGTGAAACCTTGGTTGCCTGCCGATGGGGTGCGTCGATACGTCGCAGTGGAGGTAACAACCTTGTAGGCGGTACAAGCTACAAGAGAGCCTAAACTATCTCCATAGCGGAAGCTCATCTCTGCTCGTCGATCGTCCTCCACCTACACGAAAACCACTCCCTCTGCCCGCTGTGAACTTTGCCGAGGGTAACTTTTTTATATTTTAATTTTATTTCCTAATGTTCGATTATATCGTACAGACAGTTCTTTAATATAAACTTATTCTATTTTTAAAAGTTCTTCTAGGTACATTAAACTCATAACAGTCAGATACAACATTAAATTCGCGGAAACACACATGAATCGGGTTGTTTTGGGCGAAAAGAGTACGGTGTAAACAAGTAGCTGGAAGGCAGCCATGTTTTCGATGCCATGTTAGCGTTAGCGTAAACGAGAAATCATATATTCGCCACTCTTCTCGCAAGTTTGCTCTTCAGCTGTCAGTGGGGCCCACGACTCCTGAGCCCGCCTGATGTTAGGTTTCGTCAACGCAAAGCAAATGAGATAAAGGTACCAGTTAGCTGGGTGTAAAGGAAGCCGAAAAAACCCCGCTCGCCGGGTAAGCCTAGGAGGTACGTTGAACCGAATCTGGCCTAGTAGCTCCGGGATATCCACGTTATTTTCCAGAAGATCGTAAAAAATAATCGTTGCAACATACTTCTCTTATTTGTCAGAGTGGGTAGACGTATAAGCACGTATCTATTTTCGTACGAAGGTAGACGAACAGGATCATCCTAGGGTAACCTGCGCAGAGTGTACCGAACGAATTGTCGCTGGATTCGTTCTATCCGGTTGATTTGAACAGGATAGTAAGGTGTCCACACAAGCACCCCGTATTCAAGAATACTGCGCACGATTGAACAGTAAAGCGATTTCAGACAGTAGATATCACTAAACTGCTGCGTATTCCTTCTGATAAAGCCTAGCATAGCGTAAGCCTTAGCAGTAGTAACCGTAACGTGTTGAGCAAAACATAATTTACTGTCCAAGAGGATGCCCAAGTTCTTTACAGTTTCGACACGGTTGATGCTATCCATTTCCATCGTGTAGTCAAATGATATGACATTCCTATTCCTACAGAATGAAATAATAGTGCATTTCTGCACGTTGACGTCCATTCCATTCAACACACACCAATTTAGCAGGGAATCGATGTCAGATTGTAAGGCACAACAGTCAACTCTTGATGCTACTACACGAAAGAACTTCAGGTCATCTGCGAACATATACTTGGCAGATTTTATGGTGCTACACCAATCATTTACAAAAAGGACAAACAGCAATGGGTCAAGGTGACTTCCTTGGGGCAGACCGGATTGAATCTCAAATGGCTGCGAACTAGTTCCATCTATATGTACAAACGCACTGCAAGCGGTAAGATACGACAGTATCCACCGTGTTAGCCACTCAGGAAATCCCATCCTTTCTAGCTTCGATACCAACAGAAAATGTGGCACCCTGTCGAACGCTTTAGCAAAATCGACATAAACAGCATCGACTTGCTGACGCTTTTTAAGTGGGTTTGTCAGTGAAGCGACATACGCCATCAAGTTGGTAATCGTAGAACGTTTTTTCACAAACCCATGCAACCATTCCGAAATGATATGATGAACTTTCGGGTAAAGCGAATCGTGAATAAGGCTTTTGAAAACCTTTGGTAAGCAGCTCGGAATCGAAATACCGCGGTAGTTGGTGACGTCATGGGTATTTCGTGCTTTATGAACGGGCGTAATTGCGGCAGTCTTCCACGCACTCGGGAAAATTTCCTCCGACATGGATAAATTAAAAATAATCCTCGCTGGAATCGCAAGCGTTGTAGCACAATTTCTGAAAAGGAGCGGTGGCAATTTGTCAGGACCGGCACCTTTGGATGCGTCAATTGATTGCAGCTTCAGCACCACATCACTTAGCGAAAAGTTAAACATCAGCATGTTCAGATCGAATAGCGGCAAACTGCTCAAATACTTTTGAGACGAAGGTGGTCGGTTATTACTTTGCACACTTCGAAAGAAGGACGAGAACAAATTTGCACACTCTAACGGTGACTCTGCTTCATTGTTGAAATAGCACACACGTTGAGGGATTCCGCCTTGTTGTTTCCGATTCCTTCAGGGACCGAAACGGTCTATTACATTTACCAGTATGCAATGCCATGTTAGACTCTTAACTAATACCATCGCTCTGTACTGTTTCTGTACCGGCAGTGTCAGTGTCGAGACTGACCAGAATATGTACATGATAATAAGCAAACATTTTCATACGTTAGCCGACCATTCACACAAAATGTCGTGTAGAAATGACATGCATTAGCCGCTTTTTGCTTACAGTTATAGTTGAAATAGTATGGAGAAGTGATAGAGAATAAGTTGTATTGGGAACCTTCTTATTAACCGTGTTGTTTGGGGGAAAGCTGTATGTTTGGCTTACGGACGCAAAGCAGCAAAAGAGAATACAAAAAAGTGTCTTCAAGACTGGTGACACTCTTTCCCCCATATCGAAGAGTGTCTGACATGTAGAACAAAAGATGTTTTCGTTATCCTTGCATTTCTTTTCGGTGCTTGTGTACTAGTAACATGTCGCAAGACTGGTAGCAAGATAAAATGGTAAAAGTCTTCAAATTTTTGTCACCAACCAGTACATTTAACGTCCCTGTTCCTTACATATGTCCAAAACGATGCTGGGTCATGCCTTATGTTGTCTTCCATACGACGAATATAGCAGCGAAAGCAGTGCGCATGAAGTGAGTTATATTCGCTCTCAATATCACGCAGCTCAGCTTTGTGCCTTTCATCTCTCGAGCGAAAGAATTTCTTCCTAGCCTTTCGGAGTTGATTTCGTAGATGCCGTAGTTGACTGTTCCACCACGGTTGTTTACTACCACGCTGCCGAGAATGTTATTTCATAGGGACAGCACCGCGAAGTGTACCGTAGATATGTTCGTAAAATCGTGACACAGTCTCATCTGCACTACAACCTGCAAGAAGATCCTCCCAGCGAGTATCAGCAAACAGTCCGTTAACCAATTCGAAATTGCATCGGTTAAAGTCGAAGTTGAGCGGGTCCGTAACATTATAATTATTTTTCTTCACGTCGGCAAGTTCAAAAATTAAAACGAAAGGACGATGGTGTTCATGAAATCATTTATTGTTACCAACAGGCAAAGTTTGCCCTAAAGGCACTTATTAACTAATACAAAAAACGTCGAAACATAGACACAAATCTTGAACGTAATACTTGTTGAGACAAATTAAAATCGAACACTGATGAAACTCGGTTGAACGACCTCTGCAGACCAGTGATGGCACTGTTGGCACTGTAGTTGGTGCGACGAAAAGGTAGATTTAGTAGGGGTAGCTTCCGCAGTACTCTCGTTGGTGCATTCAGGTTGATTTGACGAAGGATGGTAGGGCAGTCGATGTTGGATGTCAAGGTGTCCAAGACAACCATGGCGCGTGCTGTTTCTCAGCGAAGTTCGAGAGTGTCGAAACGAAGGAGCTGGCAACGATCCTCGTATCGCGTGTTTCTCATTGGTTGACGCCATGGAAGCCTTCGAAGAGCGTAGCATACGAACCGACGCTGGATACTTTCGATGCGGTAGATTGCGTTGTTGTAGTGAGGGACTACAGAGCAGTATTCTAGAGAGGCTCGAACTAGTGACCCATAGAGCGCTACCAAACATTCTATGCTTTTGAAGTCACGTGTCATTCGCATAATCAGGCCTTGTTGTCTACAGGCCTTGGCAACAATGAAAGAAATGTGTTGTTTGAAAGTGAGCTTTACATCAAGTAACACGCCGAGATCCTTTACTTGTTCCACGCGCTGAATTGGAATCCCATTTAGTGTATATTGAAGTGTAGCGGATGATTTTTCCTCGAAAACGTGATGAGCGAACATTTGGTTGGATTTAGCAGCATTCGGTTAGTCTCGCACAAGCTAGCAAAGGTATTAAGCTGTTGCTGGAGAAACAACGCATCGTCACTGTTATGAACTGCGTAAAATAACTTCAAATCATCCGCAAATGCGAGACGTGGACATTCTAGTGAATGGATTATATCGTTAAAATACAATAGAAATACCAGCGGACCCAGATGGCTGCCTTGTGCAATCCAGGAGGTAGCGAGGAACGAATCGGAAATCTCGTCACCGATTTTCACACTCAGCATTCGTCCCGTTAAATACGATTCTATCAAGTTCAATAGATCACCGCTAAAACCATAACGGTCCAATTTAGCGACAGCGATGCAATGATTAATCTTATCAAAAGCAGCAGAGAGGTCTGTGTAAATCGCGTCGGTTTGAGATCGTTCAATAAAACTGTACGTTACATAGCTCGTGAAGCAAAGTAAATTGGTAGCGCAGGACCGCTTTGGCAGAAATCCGTGTTGCTCATCTGCCATCGCTTGCTGACAGTGCGAAAAAAATTGTTTGATGACGACTAACTTGAATAATTTCGACGTAGCACACAGCGCTGAAATGCCTCGATAGTTATCGATCTTCGACCGATCGCCTTTTTTATGAACCGGATACAAAAACGCCTGCTTCCATGCTAAAGGAAATCTACCAGTAGAAAGCGATAAACGAAACAGGAGAGTGAGAGGTTGGAGTAAACCAGAAATGCACTTCTTAAGCAGCGTAGCCGGGATCCCATCCGGCCCTGAAGAGTAGGAATGTTTTAGCTTAGCGGAAGCGGCCAGAATCATGTTATCGTCGATGTTGATCGAGGCAAACGAGTGGTCAAAGCGAGGAACGTTGCTCGCGGCAAGCAGCGTTGATCGATTGCAAGCAGCGACACCGGCGGTTCAACTATTTCTATACGATTGTTATCATTGTTAAAAGCGAGATCAAGGAGCCTTCTATTTGAATTCGCTATATCATTTATTTGATATTGCTGATTGCAAGGAACATTGTACCATTCAAAGTGCGATATCGCTCATAAAAGTGCTATTTTGCATTAAATCGTTTCAGTATCTTCGGCGCACTTTTTCGTTATATTCCAAGCAACAAGTGCACCGAGGAGACCGAAACGATTTAATTCAGAATAGCACTTTTATGAGCGATATCGCACTTTGGACTCAAACTTTGGGTAAAAATTTCAACCAATTTTGGCTACTTGCTACCGATAATTGAATTATTCTCTATGACAAATAACGCAATTTTAAGTTCCTTCTACCAATTTTTTGGTTGAAAAACTACTCAAAATCTGAGTTTGTACACTTTAAGGGCATTTTGAGTAGTTTCAACCTAACTTTAACTAAATCCGACCAATTTACAGGTAGAATCATTTAAGAGTGTAGACCAAGATAGCGATGTCGTGGAGGTGCCTTTTTCGCGGAAACTGTTCTTTTTGTCTTTACCTATATATTATACCTTGTCCTTGCCTGTCCTTGTCTTAGTTCTCTTTCCTAACTCTCTTCGTTATCGCCTCGTTGTGTCTTCTTGTCTCTCTCTTTCTTTGTTTTTCCCTTTCTCACTATTTTACCATGTTATATTCATATTCATTGTAAGGTTGGTGGTGGGTCTGCCATTATTATTCGTCGCCTCGTTTCCTCTTACTTTTGAATATTCATACTTAATCCTTCTATTTGTTATCGTTGCAGGCGAATCCAACGTTTACACTTTGGGCAACATAGGAGCACATCGCATCGTTAGCACTAAACTACCCTCAGTAGGAAGCTCTAGAGAGGCAATGACTGCGGCCGGAAATACAACTACTCGGTTGTTGGGGACATTCCAGAAAGTGGATTACGTGTTTATAGTTGGATTGGCGGGCGGCATCCCTCATTACACTGACTATAAAAAACATGTACGCTTGGGCGATGTAGCCATTTCTTCTTTTTCCGAAAATAACAGGAACTTGCTGGAAACAATCGAGCATAAAATAACATCCAAACCTTACTGTTATGTTTATAGCAATCAGGGAGATGTTAAAACGTATTACCCGGTTGATGATGGTCTACAAACAATTGGAAAGTCACTTCAGCTCAATGAAGATGGTAAAAAACCATGGGAAGTCTATATCAAAGAAGGTCTCATAAATCTCAGTAACAAAAGTGACAATGATTTCAACCGACCTGCTCCAAATACAGACAAACTGTATATGAACATCGGCAATAAAGATGTAATCGAAGTTGCACATCCTGTACCGCAAGATGACGTTGATGGAATCCCTCAAACCCGGCTGCATATCGGTCCAATTGGCTCTGGATTTGATCTTATTAAATCTGATAATCTTAGGACACTGTACTCTCAGCAGTACGGTCTAGTAGCAACGGATGTAGAAATGAATTCTGTTCTCGATAGCGTTGTAGGAAACTGCAGAGACAGTTTTATCGTAATAAAAGGTATTTCTGACTATAAAGACGGTACAACATCAAAAAAATGGCAAAACTATGCTTCACTTGCGGCTGCTGCAGTTATGAAAACTATTATCTGTGCAATGGACGCACCCACTAATGTTTGAAACAATACAATGAACAAAAGAGTAAAAATTTCTAGCCTCAACCTACAGCCGTTTTAATTCGTGACATGAAAGTACCAAAAAACTGTTCTAGTTTGTTTTAGCTAATAAGTGTTTTTTACTTTTTACCATAATTTAATGCGGATAGCAAACATTCTTGTGAAAACGAAGAAGACTATGTATAGTATATTCGATTTATAATTTTTATTTATTCTGAATGGCGTATATTTAATACAAGTCTATTTCTAAAGAATCATAAATTATTTTCAAATGTCAGAGTAAAATTTCCGAATCATCAAGAAAGTTAGGAAAAAATCCATTGAATTCTACTTCACTCAATATACTGCTGCTGGAAGCATGTCTGTCCCATGAAAATCGAACTCTAAATTGTAAAACTGGTTTTGCTAAAATTGTTTAAATACGTCGCTGTTGTTTGTTCCTTTTTGAGAAAATGTTGAAAAACTCATACCAATTTTGGATACAAGTGGGAAACATTTTACGAGAAATGTGATATATTCAGTGCGTCCATATTTTTAGTGAGACAAATGGTCTTCAATTATTATACACCATTTTTCGATTTATGGGGTTATATACAGTTAGAATGTTAGAAAAATCGATTTTCTGTTTATTTCATAATCGTAGTGTACATATATTTAATAGCGTTTTTGTTTTTCAACCTGGGTTAGTTCCAACCGGACCACTGAATAAAAAAACATTTTCGGAAGAATAAACAAACGTTTTCGGATTGTGAATGTATTGCTAATAGCGGGGTTGTAACTGTAAAAATATCCAGCGCGAACTCGTCGTCTAAAAAGTTTAACCCATAAAGCGAAACTAAGTTCAACCTGAGTGAAAAAAACAAACGGTTTGACAGCCGTTCGATTGGAACTAGGGCGAACCAAGGTTGGATTTAAGCAAACACAAAAACTATCGTGCACACAGAAAATTTGGGTTGGTACCGAATGGCCGAATCACGAATGGCCAAAATCCAAATGGCCGAATTTCAATAACAGTCACAGAAGGCCTAATCACGAGTGGCCGAATCACGAAAGGCCGAATTTTTTTCGGAATATTTAAATAACTATTCAATAAAAAACTTGAATAAGCAAACAGTTAACTAATTACTTTAATCCAACAAAGAACAAAATAAGCAACACAACTATTTACTATCCAGCTTTCCACGAGCGATAATGGCGGTTATTGAGCACAAGTGGGCACAATCTTTTGACATTCATTGCAGGAGCGTCGAGTTCGCCTTGATGGAGATACTATGGAAATATTCATGATTGTTTGTTGTTCGAGTGTAAAAATGTAAACATTGTTGAATTTTGCAGCTGAAGAGGAACATAATTGAATGGATAAGAAGTTTTATGGATTGTGGCTTCGCATTATTCGCAAACTTCAGGGAGAATGTCCAAATACGCAACAGAAAGTTTCTTATCAAGTCGAGACGTTGTTCGAGAGCAAACTTGGTAACGGCTCGATCAATGTGAAGTTAATGTTTGTCTCTGAGTGCACTCGATTGTTTAATTCGCACAATTGTAAAAAGTATTTTGAAACCACTACAAAAGTTTGAATCCGTTCAGTTATGTTCCACTGAAACAATGTTTACATTTTTACCCTCGAACAGCAAACAATCATGGATGTTTCCATAGTCACTCCGTCAGGGCAAACTCGACGCTCCTGCAATGAATGTCAAAAGATTGTGCCCACTTGTGCTCAATAACCGCCATTATCGCTCGTAGAAAGCTGGACAGGGTATAGATGATTGAAAGTTCTTTCTTCCCCTGTGTGTACGCCGGTGACCTGCCATCGGATGCGCCGGCCACTGCGGGGGACAGTACACCCCGCAGAAACCACTACTATTTAAGTGCATGCACTTTCCTTGGTTTACTGACTAGTAGGGATTATTCCTTAAGCGTCGATGACACTGGGCGAGTTTTTAGGTTGCTAGTAAGCGAGTTGGCGAGTAGGTCGTGAACTCGCCCTGTGTCATCATACACACTAGCTGACTAGCAGATTGTTTGCTAGTAGCGAGTAAAGTTGAATGCTGCTCAACTTTACTTGCTACTCGATGGCGTGTGCGCTTGTTGGCTAGCACACTAGCTGTGTGGCATCATAGTTGCGAGTAACTAGCGACGCAGCGAGGGGTTTTTAATTTAATTAATTTTATAGCACCAGAAATGCCAAATATTTTTACTAATTTTGAAATTGTAAATGCAATGTTAATTAATTGAAGTAATTCCTCGTAATACTTCATATTTACCAATTAAACATGTATGAAGAAGTTAGAATTAAATAACATGAGATAACTCTTATGTAAATTGTACATTGTGTACGTTAAACTTGATCGTTTATCTAGCAACGATTTGTTTGTATGTACGGCATCACTGCCTAATACGTTTTAGATTTATCAAAACCCCTCGCTTACTAGCTTACTTGCCGATTTGTGTGTCATCATGACTCGCGCATTCGCCAACTCGCCCACTCGTGAAATCGCTGACTAGCAACCTTAAAACTCGCCCAGTGTCATCGACGCTTTAGTCAAGTCCGAACGAGCGGCAGCGAGTAAGGACAGCATGTACCCAACGTTTGTGCAGGTTGAAGGCCGTCGATATCTTCGGCCAAATTTGAAGTTCGTCCATTGGTGTTTCGGCCTTTTGTGATTCGGCCATTCGTGTTTCAGCCTTTAGATATATTATGCCGTTTGTTATTTTGGCCAATTGTGTTTCGGACATTCGTGATTCCGCCATTTGTGTTTCGGCCATTCGTAGATAATCCGAAAATTTCATGTCAATGTTAGCCTGTAACTGCTTAGCGGTTGGGGAGGGGATATCCAAATGGGAAAGGATGTAGGTTTCTTCGCTAGAATAATCATTGGCGGAACTAGCGCTCATTCCTAGGGGGGGCTATAGCCCTTGGGATTTTTTTCAACCGTTTTATTTCGTCGGCATATTAAAATTTAATGCACATTAATGCCTGGAATCTTATAATAGTCATGCAAATAAATTTTACTCTGAAGTTTTTCGTACCTATAGTTATCTAACTATTGGTTTTTCAAAAATTAAAAAACTTAGTCAATTTTTCTAGGGGGGCTAAATCTTTTCTAGGGAGGGCTTAGCCCCCCCCCCTAGTTCCACCAATGAGAATAATACAAGTGCGTAACTTCACTCGGGAAAAGTACTGTCGAAACCAACCAATTATCACGGATGACACTTTTACCGAAGAGAAAATCTTACCATGGACCTGGATAAACCCATAATAAGTTAAATCAAACCAAATAATCCAACGATATTCGAAGCGGAAACGAAACGACGAGGACTGATAACTCCTTTCGAGTTCGTATACCAAAAGAATGTAAAATTAGTGATAATGTTGTGTGTTGTGGAAAAGACGTGTTTAGCAATCTACTGTACAGATTTATTTCCCTATCCATTCTCTCTGTCTCTTTGTGTCTTAATCTATTCTACTTGCACGCTTTGTTACTGGCTGGTGTATTACTAGGTGCGTTGATCCTCCTGGCAACGTCGATCTTGCTGTTTCTCCACACCTGGCAAGCGTGCCAAGTATGGTTGCCTTGGTTACGGCCTCGATAATCGAGAAGTTCTTGATGAGGCTGGCTTTACTAGCCTCGATTGTCGACTGGCTTGGAGGGTTATCACCCATACTGTTGCGAGTCTTCGTAATTGTATTAAAGAAGCTGTCCACCGTGAGTTATCGCTCCGTCAACGGACATGAAGTGTTATAACCCATAGGTCATTGTTTTCCATTTGGTAGAGCGGTCCCGCCTGAGTTACCGCTCCGTCTATAAGACGTGGAGCGTTATCACCCACACAGATGACAGCTCGCCCAGCGATGGATACTCGCTATCCACATTGGAGCAAACTTTCCTCTCGGAATCACGTTTCCGTCCAAAGACTTGGAGAGCTATCACCCCTACTGTAAACAGTTTGCTCAGAGGTGGACCTAGGAAGTGGGGTTTTCGAGCAGTTTGAAATACTAAATTGGCGGAGACAATACAAAACAAAACAGATCGTGAAGAATTAGAGCAACTATTCCGAGCTAATGACACGCGCAAGTTTTATGAGAAGGTGAACCAAACTCGAAAGGGCTACACACCGAAACCTGACATGTGTAGGGACGAGGGAGGGAATCTAATTACAAACGAGCGCGAGGTGGTCGACAGGTGGAAGCAGTTCTTCGATGAACACCTCAATGGCGAAGTCGCAGAAGGAGGCGGAACGGAAATTAACCTAGGAGCGCCCATGGAAGATAGTGATGTCCTAGCACCTGATCTCCAAGAAGTCAAACGAGAAATCACGTTGCTGAAGACCAATAAAGCCGCTGGGAAGGACCGCCTACCGGCAGAGCTTTATAAACATGGCGGAGAAACGCTAGCAAAGGCTCTACACTGGGTTATTTCGAGGATTTGGGAGCAGGAGAAGCTACCGGAGGAATGGATGGAAGGAGTGATTTGTCCCATCTACAAAAAGGGTGATCGGCTAGACTGCTGCAACTATCGCGGTATTACGCTGATAAATGCCGCCTACAAGGTACTCTCCCAGATCCTGTTACGCCGGCTGCCACCGATAGCACAAGGTTTCGTAGGGAATTATCAGGCGGGTTTCATGGGGGCTCGCGCAACTACGGACCAAATTTTTACTATCCGACAGATCTTGCAGAAATGTCGGGAGTACAACGTGCCCACGCATCACATCTTTATTGATTTCAAAGCAGCATACGATACAGTCGATCGAGACAAGCTATGGCAGATAATGCACGAATACGGTTTTCCGGACAAACTGACGCGACTGATCAGAGCTACATTGGATCGAGTGATGTGTTTCGTACGCATCTCTGGGACACTCTCGAGTCCCTTCGAGACGCGACGAGGGTTGAGACAAGGTGACGGTCTATCCTGCATGCTGTTCAACATCGCTCTTGAGGGGGTGATCCAACGAGCGGGCATCGAAACGAGAGGCACGATTTTTACCAAGAGTAGCCAACTTCTAGGCTTTGCAGATGACTTCGATATCATTGCCAGGAACTTTGCGACGGCGGAGGCAATCTACGCCAGACTGAAAGCGGAGTCTAGGAGAATTGGGCTAAAAATAAATGCGTCGAAGACCAAATACAAGAAAGGAAGAGGCTCAAAGGAAACAAATGTGCGCCTCCCACGGACGGTAACCGTTGACGGCGACGAACTAGAAGTGGTAGAAGAGTTCGTGTATTTGGGATCGCTGGTGACCGCGGACAACAACACTAGTAAGGAGATCCTGCGGCGCATCCAAGCGGGAAATCGGGCCTACTTTGCCCTTCGTAAAACGCTACGATCAGGAAGCATACGCCGCCGCACGAAGCTAACAATGTACAAAACCATTATTAGACCGGTAGTTCTTTATGGACTTGAAGCCGTGACGCTGCTTACGGAGGACATACGCGCCCTTGCCGTGTTTGAGCGGAAAGTGCTGCGGACGATATTTGGCGGAGTACAAACTGAAAGCGGAGAGTGGCGGAGGCGTATGAATCACGAGCTACAGGCACTGGGGAGACTCCCATCGTACATCTAGCGAAAGTTAGCAGGCTACGGTGGGCCGGACACGCCGTAAGGATGCCGGACGACAGTGCGACGAAACTAGTCCGCTTCAACAACCCCACCGGCACCAGGAACAGGGGGCCCAACGTGCACGATGGCTCGACCAGGTCGAAAGCGATTTGCGACTTCTGAGACGACTAGGAAATTGGTGACCAGGAAATCGAGACCGAGTTGAATGGAGACGAGTGCTTGAAACAGCAAGAGCCACCCCGGCGCTATGCTGCTGATGATAATGAATACAAAACTTGTAACCAACGGTTACATCAGTTCGTTAAATATTAAGGAGAAACCGAAAGTGGCTAACGTTTTTGTGTTAGCCATTTCCGAGCCACCATTTTCACCACAAGGAACGCAAAACTTTGAACGTGCTCCCCCTCTTCTTCTCCCTCTGAAAGTGGGAGCTCCCAAACAAATGAAACACAAATTTAGGCATAACTCGTGAACTAATGCAAATGGAACCAAATTTGGCACGTAGGGGTTTAAGGAGGCAAGATTTTTGAGACCCATAAAAATGAAACAAATTTCTGCATAACTCGAGAACTATTAAGCAAATGGAACTAAATTTGGCATGTGAAGGAAGGAATTTTTTAAGATGAATTAAGACCCCTTTCCCTTCAAGAGGGGAGACTCTCTTACAAATGAAACACAAATTTTCTCATAACTCGAGAACTAATCGAAATGGTATTACGCGAAACTGGTAATGAGGCTGGTAAACGGCTTGGTAATGCGTACCCTCGGTGCCTTGTGCACTGGGCATAAAATAGACCCCACAGTGGTTCACAGCCTCTTACCTAGCAACTCCTACCCCTACCTCCTCGTGGTACCAGCCGGGATACGAGCAACCTTGGTGGAGATCGGGTAACCAACCCCGGTGGAAACCAAGGTCGTATGCTGACAGGGGAGGAGGGCTCCTTCGAGCTACGTTGGCCCTCCGGCGATACTGTACTACTTTGCAAGCCTGAACCACTAAAAAAACCAAAGCAATGTACTCCGTAAGTAATAATAATAACTCTAATCGGAACAATCGGCAAAGACCCAGGCGACGAAAACGGACTAACGATTGGAAATTAGGAACATGGAACTGTCGGTCTCTAAATTTCCTCCGAAGTACTCACGTGCTTTCTAAAGAAGTGAAGAGCCGTAAGTTCGACATCGTAGCGTATGCTGGAAAGGAACGATGGTACGTACGTATAGAGATGGTCATACCATCTACCAGAGCTGCGACAATACACACGAGCTGGGCACAGCTTTCATAGTGATGGGCGAGATGCAGAAGCGGGTGATCGGGTGGTGGCCGATCAACCCCCGAATGTGCAGATTAAGAATCAAGGGCCGATTCTTCAATATAAGCATAATTAACGTGCACAGCCCTCACCTCGGAAGTCGACACAAAGACGAATTATACGCGCAGCTGGAGCGTGAATATGACCGCTGCCCAAGACATGATGTCAAAATTATCATCGGGGACTGTAATGCTTAGGTTGGTCAGGAGGAGAAATTCAAACCGGTGATTGGACGGTTCAGCGCCCACCCGCAAACGAACGAAAACGGCTTAAGACTTGTCGACTTCGCCGCCTCCAAGAACATAGCCATACGTAGTACCTTCTTCCAGCATAACCTCTACCATCGGTACACCTGGAGATCACCCAACCAGACAGAATCACAAATCGACCACGTTCTGATAGATGGTCGGCACTTTTCAGACATTATCGACGTCAGAACCTATCCGGGCGCTAACATTGATTCAGATCACTACCTAGTGATGGTAAGAATACGTCAAAAACTATCTGTTGTGAACAACATACGATACCGCCGCCCGCCACGGTATAATCTAGCGCGACTGAAGCAACCGGAGGTCGCCGAAAACTACGCGTTATCTCTCGAAACCGCGCTGCCGGAAGAGGGTGAGCTGGATGAAGCCCCTCTTGAGGACTGTTGGAATGCCGTGAAAACAGCCATTAACAGCATAGCGGAGAACGTCCTAGGCAGTGTGGCACCGAATCGACATAACGAATGGTTTGACGAGGAATGCCAGCAGATATTGGCTGACAAGAACGCAGCGCGGGTACAAATGCATCTTGACTGACGACCGTGCGGTGATCGAAAGGTGGAAGCAGCACTACGATGAACACCTGAATGGCGTGCAGGCGGAAGACCATGATAGCGGAGGAAGTGACCACATTGGTGCAGCAAGCGACGAAGATGTGCCACCCCCATCGATAAGGGAAGTTAAAGAAGCCATCCAGCGGCTGAAGAACAACAAAGCAGCGGGAAAAGATGGCATTGGAGCGGAACTTATTAAAATGGGCCGGGACAAGTTGGCCGGCTGTTTGCATCAACTGATTGTCAAGATTTGGGGTACGGAACGACTACCGGAGGAGTGGAAAGACGGGGTTATCTGCCCTATTTACAAGAAAGGTGATAAGCTGGATTGTGAGAACTACCGAGCCATCACTATCCTGAATGCCGCCTACAAAGTGCTGTCCCAAGTCCTCTTTCATCGACTATCGCCAATAGCCAACAGATTTGTGAGAAGTTACCAGGCTGGCTTCATGGATGGTCGGTCTACAACAGACCAAATCTTCACCCTGCGGCAGATCCTCCAGAAGTGCCGCGAATTCTGAGTCCCCACGCACCACCTGTTCATCGATTTCAAAGCCGCATATGATAGTGTAAACCGACAAGAGCTATGGAAAATTTTGGACGAAAACGGCTTTCCGGGTAAGCTTACTAGACTTATCATGGCTACGATGGATGGGATCCAGTGCTGTGTGAGAATCTCGGGTGGATTGTCGGACCCATTCGAATCCCGCAGGCGACTTCGACAAGGAGATGGTCTTTCCTGCCTGCTATTCAACATTGCGCTTGAAGGTGTTATAAGGCGAGCGGCGATCGAAATGCGGGGCACGATTTTCAATAAATCCAGTCAATTTATCTGCTTTGCTGACGACGTGGATGTTGTCGGCAGAACATTTGAGGCGGTGGAAGATCAGTACACCAGACTGAAACGCGAAGCAGAGAAGATTGGATTGAAGATAAATACGTCTAAAACGAAGTATATGCTGGCGGGCGGGACCGAGCGCGACAGGGCTCGCTTGGGCAGTACCGTGGTAATCGACGGGGATGAGTTCGAGGTACTCGACGAGTTCGTATACCTTGGCTCACTGGCAACAGAGGACAACAATACCAGCCGTGAGATTAAAAGACGTATTATCAGCGGAAGTCGGGCTCACTACGGACTCTACAAACACTTGCGGTCGAACAATTTGAGCCCCCGTACAAAGTGCACACTGTACAAAACGCTAATTAGACCGGTTGTCCTCTACGGGCACGAAACGTGGACACTGCTAGAAGAGGACCTACGAGCACTCGGAGTTTTCGAACGGCGGGTGCTAAGAACCATCTTTGGCGGAGTGCAAGAGAACGGTGTGTGGAGGCGAAGAATGAACCACGAGCTCGCGCGTCTCTACGGCGAACCAAGTATTCAGAAAGTGGTTAAAGCTGGACGGATACGTTGGGCAGGACATGTAGCTCGAATGCCGGACAACTATTCTGCAAAAATGGTTTTCGCATCAAATCCGCTAGGAACAAGACGAAGAGGGGCACAGCGAGCGAGGTGGCAAGACCAGGTGGAGCGAGATCTGGCAAGCACTGGGTGCCCGCGGAACTGGAGATCAGTTGCTGTCGCTGCTAGAGCGGAATGATAAAAATAAATAACTTAGCTGGAGGCATTATCGCTTCCAGAGGTAGAGCAAACAGGCTGCTTAGCTAGACGCGCCAACGATGTAAAAAATAAACATGCCAGCAAAACGATCCGTCTGATCAGGAGTAGAAAAATCAGAATATGAAAAGGAATCTGAAAAACCATCTCGTGCAGGGATTATGTACTGATTAGACTACCTGCTTAGGGCATGAAAGATAAAACCACTCCCATTTGTTGCATTTAAAATTTCTTTCTCTTTTTATCGTTAGGACGCAATGAGCAGTGTTCAAACAATTATAGTGTTTTAGAATAAGCGCCCGTTAGACTCCAGAAGGAAAATAAATGAAAATTATAGATATTTGAAGAAAAGTCTGGCATCTAAAGGGACATAGTATATAAGTAAATTTTTCTGGGATGCTTTACATAAGTATCCATCGATTATTCAACGCGTAGCTTTAAGACGACAATTGTAACTTTTTTCAATAAAGTTAAGTTTTCCTGGGAACAGTTTCCCACATAGCAGTATAATGAAGTGAAATCAGCACGATAAGTAAGTGAATATCACATCCAATTTCAAAGTACGACCTAGTCGGAAAAGTGACTTTGGAGCAACAACGAAAACCACCGGCTAAGACCATCTTTAGCCAAAATAAGTGTTGCTCGCGACAGCATTTAACGGTGGCTATCCAGAGAGGATAGTAAGGAAGGCGAACTCACGGAATAAAACCAGGAAGCTTCCAACCAGACTGTTTGGTTGAATTTTTGTGTCGACTTCTGCCACTGGCGGTGGAAGTGACAATTCTTGACCCGCGCTAGGGTAAGAAAGTAAAAAAAGACCTGTCGCAAGCGTACAGGCACTAAGTCGAGGAAAATAATACTCGCAATTTCAGTCAGAAAGCTGACTGTTTTGAGTCGACTTCTACCACAAGGGTAGAAGTGACAATTGTTGGCCCGCGCAAGGGCAATCAAAAGACCTGCTGCAAGCAAGCAGGCAAAAGACGGGACGACTTCTACCAGATTGGGGCAGCACCCGCTATCATTGGCGCTCAAGGAGGCCGGTGATATCTACCGACAACAGGCGTCGGTGTTAACCTAAAATCTCAAGTTCAGTGAGCTGCTTGAGTCACTAGCAGGCGCTAGTGTAATCCGAAAAAACACCGGCACACGAGGAGGCCGGTGCAACCCAACCGACAGAAGGCGTCGGTGTTATCTAAAATCTCAAGTTCAGTGAGCTGCTTGAGTCACTAGCAGGCGCTAGTGCCATTGTAATCGTCGGTCAGCAAGGAGACCGGTGATATTTACCGACAGGCGTCGGTGCTATCCAAAATCTCAAGTTCAGTGAGCTGCTTGAGTCACTGGCAGGCGCTAGTGCAATCCGAAAAAACATCGGCACACAAGGAGGCCGGTGCAACCCAACCGACGGAAGGTCGGTGCTATCCAAAAGCTCAAGTCTAGTGGGCTAGCTTGAGTCACTAGTAGGCGACTAGTGTAATCCGAAACATCGGCGCTCAAATAGGCCGGTGACACTCCAACCGACAGGCGGTCGGTGATTCCAACACATCGGCACCCAGTCGGTGGCAAAAGGTCGGTGAACCGAAGCAGCAGCGTAGCAGCATCGGCAATCAGCTGGTGGCAACCGCATCGACGAACGGTCGGTGAACCCTAGAATCAACAAACACAGCAGGCGCAGGCAAAGGCAAAGAAAAACATCTGGTGAGTGAAAATGCACAAAATTTTAGTAAATAATAAAAACGGCAATTGCCGTCTTTGTGAAAAACCCGATAGCATCGGCACGTTGGTAGCCTGCGACGAATGTGATCGCTGGTTCCACGTGTCATGCGCGGGATTAGATCATACTCCCGGCGAAAAGGAGCCGTGGATTTGTTTTAAATGTAAGAGACTCTACGACGAGATCTCGAGTAGGGACAAGAAGATTTCTCGATTAGAAACTCCCGACAGCTCGCATGTCGAGGCATTTAACGAAATTATTAATAAAATAAAAGAAATAAATGTCGAAAAGCATTCATCAACTGACAATTTCTTGATGAAACAGTCGATGATTGACTTGCCATATTTTGATGGGGCATATAATCTTTGGCCCAGATTTAAACAAACCTTTATCGAAACCACGAATAAAGGTAATTTTTCCGATTTGGAAAATTTGTATAGACTGCAAAAAAGTCTCAAAGGAAATGCATTGAAATTAGTCAGTGCACTCCTGTTGGATTCCGCCAACGTCGGAATAATTTTGAATAAATTAGAAGAACATTTCGGCAGTTCCGAAATGGTCTATAATGGCTTATTAAGAGAGGTACTTTCGTTAAAGGCTCCTCGATTAGAAATGCCTAAAACGGTAGTCGATTTTATATCAGGGATTGGAAACCTGGTAATAACTATGAAAAGTTTAAATAGAGAGGAATATTTAAATGACCAACGTCTGATTAAAGACTTGGCCTTTAAATTACCAACAACATTGCATCAAAAATGGTTGATGCACCTTAATGAGGAGAGACTCATGTCAACTCCTAAAAACCCCTATACGGCTCCAACATTAGAAAATTTTTATAAGTGGTTGAAACCACAAGAAACTCTTGCGAACATGTTAATCGCGGAAAGAGGCGTTAATTATGAAAGGACAAGACCAGACCGGGTGAATTTCCTCGGTAATAAACAGTCCAGATGCTTTGCTTGCAAGGGCGATCATCGTTTATCTGATTGCTTAAATTTTAAAAGGATGCCACTTGACAAAAGAAGGCAATTCACAAGGGAAAGGAAAATTTGTTTCTCTTGTTGTAATTACAGCAACCATAGAATGCAGGATTGCAAGATTGGTAAAACATGTGGTGTTGACGGTTGCACATTGAAGCACCATCCATTGCTGCACGCGCCCTTTAATACAAGAAACAACAATTCAGACACGTCAAGAAGACAACCTGAAAATGTAAATTGTCTTGTGCAAAATAACAAGACTATCTACTATCAAGTAGTGCCGATTACAATAATCGGCGAAGACTGCGAATATAAAACATTCGCTTTCTTTGATACAGGTTCGTCTGTAAGTTTGATCAAAGAACAAGTTGCAAATGATGTTAAAGCAACAGGTTCATGTGTTCCGCTAACGCTTGCCTGGACCAACGGAGAAGTCCAGGAAGAACGGAATAGTCAGGTAATACAAATTAAGGTCCAAGCCGATAATGGACAAATCTTTACCATTAAAAACGTGAGAACAGTTGATGAACTGAATTTACCTGTTCAATCAATAAATATGAAACAATTAAAATCACGATATTCTTACCTTCGTGATGTAAATATGCGATCATATGAGCAAGCGGTACCCACCATACTATTGGGGCTACCTCATGCTTATTTATTTAAGGCAATAGCAGAACGCTCGAGGGGAAATAATGAGCCCATTGCCAAACAAACAAAATTGGGATGGACTATTTTTGGTGGTAGCGAAGTTAATACTAACACCAAAAACTTGTTCTCCATAGATGAAGTTATTGAAGAAGAGAAGTCAATTAGAGAAATGATGTCGAATTACTTCTCAACAGAAGCCTTTGGGGTAAAAGTCCCACAAAGCAACCTGATTCCGAAAGCGGATGAGCAAGCCATTAAAATAATGGAAAACACCTTAACAAAAACTAACCAGGGCTATGAGATTGGCCTGTTATGGAAAAATGAAGACGTGAAATTTCCAAACAGCTTTAAAACTGCGTTGGGACGTCTTCTAATACAAGAAAGAAAGATGGATAAGGATCCAACGCTAAGAGATTGGTATAATGCCAAGATAAAAGAATATGTCGAAAAGGGATATATGCGTAAATTAACAGTTGAAGAGTATATGAAAAGTACTCCAAAAACATTTTATCTCCCTCACTTCGTGACTATAAACAAAAATAAGCAGCCGCCGAAACCAAGACTAGTATTCGACGCAGCTGCAAAAATGGAGGGCGTTTCCCTCAATTCTCAATTGCTATCAGGACCAGATATGACTGAATCAGCCTTAGCAATCAAGATACGCTTTAGAGAAGCACCATTCGCGATTTCAGGCGACATTCAGGAGATGTTCCATCGAGTTGGAATAATAAAAGAAGATCGGCAAGCCCAACGAATCCTCTTTAGGGAAAGTTCCAAGGTTCGTTTGGACGTTTACGAGATGCAAGTAATGACGTTTGGTGCGACATGCTCGCCAGCTTGCGCGCAATTCGTAAAGAACACAAACGCGAAAAACTTCTTAAGCGAAAGTCCTGATGCAGTAGAAGCAATTATCAGAAATCATTATGTAGATGATTATCTAGATAGCTTCCATGACATAACTAATGCGACAAGAATAGTTTCAGATGTAATTCGCATACATGATGGGGCAAGCTTTAAAATAAGAGGCTTTGTTTCAAATTCTAAAGAACTACTCAGCAAATTGCCGGCTGATAGAATATCGCCAATAAAATAAGTCTCTCTTGATGAAGAGCAAAACTTCGAGAACATATTGGGCATGTATTGGAATACACAATTCGATACATTTAAATACAAATTAAAAATACCTGAAGCAGTCACATTTGAACCAACGAAAAGAGAAGTTTTGTCTTTCATTATGAGTGTGTATGACCCATTAGGACTCATATCTCACATAACGATAGAGTCAAAATTAATAATGCAAGATTTGTGGCGCACTGGTATTGAATGGGATGATAAAATTCCCGACAATTTGAATAAAACTTGGCAAAACTGGATAAAAAAGCTATCGGTACTTGAGAACTTGAGTATTCCAAGATGTTACTCTTTTCAACAAAAGGAATCTAGAAGAGAACTTCATATATTTTGCGACGCATCATTAAAGGCATACGCAACTGTAATATATATGAGAACTATGTCACATTTGCAAACTGATGTCACTATAGTCGCCGCCAAAGCTAGAGTCGCGCCTACGAAAATTATATCGGTGCCGCGACTAGAGCTGCAGGCAGCAGTTTTGGGAAGTCGTTTATTAAACACAGTACAAAGCGAGTTAAGATTAACTATTCACAAAACAATCTTTTGGACTGATTCGAAAACAGTCTTGAGCTGGATAAAATCAGATGTTAGAAAGTATAAGCAGTTTGTGCAATATCGAGTAAGTGAGATTCTCGATAGTACAATGCACAGTGGTCCAGAAACGAAAGTTAAGTGGAAACTTACTTTTGCGGCTAAGCGATTTATAATAGCTCCCCACAATGTTCAGCAAAGTTGTACAACTCTAAAAGACAAATAATGTGAAATCAATGATTGAGTTCCAGTTTGACTTGTAAACACATAATCAATAATAACTTTTTATAAGAAAGAGATAGAAAGATAATTTCTTCGATAAAGTTGTAGCTAAAGATTATACGAGTAACTTTGCTAAAGACATAGTAGGCGTATTTTTAGGCGTTTCTAACTTACAGGGTGTTTTACAACAAGACCTCTGAAAAATCACTTTTTTGCTGATTTCTTCCAATGCAATGGTTTTATTGCATTATAATGTTTTACAAAGTTGGTTATCTTATCAATAGACATATTTTTGTAGAACATTGTATGTTGAAAACTCATACGTATAACGAGTTCTAACGTTTTTCCTGTGTTTTTTTAGTCTTTTTGGGAATAGAATATCTCAAAAAGGGGCAAACGAAAAAAATCAAACTTGGCCGTTTCTGAAAGCTTGGAGTTTTATCTCAAGCATATGTGAAAATAAAAAACTGGTTTTTCCTCTAACTCGAATAATTTCAGTTTAATTATTTATTAAACTTTATGACCATTTTCTACTATGCAGTATTTTCCAATATCTTCTTGAAGACGATTAAAGTCAACATGTCAATAGTAAAACAGAAGTTTGTCGTACTTTGACACAACTTCTTCTGATTGTCACGTTAAATAGTGTTCGAACTCCAGATATGACATCAGTTATCTATCAGCACCAGCTGTTTTTGATAAATATCTATCTTTCAATTTTCATTACTTTGCAAATATGCTCAATCTACCATCAATAATGTTTTAAAAATAATTTTCAATAAAAAAGCAAAAAAATATTAGTTATTTCATACGTAATATTGTTAACTGTTATTTAAGTTTTATGTCAATTTTTAATCGCAGGTAAGTATATCAAAACAGGCAAAGAGGTAAAAGAGAAAATTAAGTTTCTATAGACCCTTTTCGAACTTCAACCACCTTATATCAGTATATCGTTGATTTGGAAAACATAAAGGGTAGTCATTTATTTGAGAGATTCAATAAATGTTTTGTTTTCGAAATATTTTATTATTGTTAGCAATATAATAATTTATTATATTAATAATTGGTTTGCGCTTGGTGGAAGCTCCAGAGTACGTGCACAATACGAACGATTTTGTATTGCAATGACTGGATCGGACGACAGCAGAAGGCGTTTGAACACATCGTCCAAATTGGCAATCCGGTTAAATTTTCTAGCGTGAAAATCCCTGAACTTACAAATACATTTATTTCGCGTTTCCTGTACCTCTTCGCTTAATAACCCTATGGGTTGTACCGTGGCCTGAATAATATCTGCGCCGTGTACTAGCATTTTATTAACGGTTGGCGATATAGCTAATATGGAATTGAATGGGAAATAATCTCCTAAACTACCGAATTACTTTCACGAACATTTTAGATACTAATTTAAAATAACAGTAACGGTACCCTCAAATCTTTTGACAAAAAACTCCAGGACTCTAATAGGATTTGCTTGAAAGCGTTCCTCCTTTTTTACTACGATCATAGTCATGATCCTGTTCCTGAATACGTATAAGACATCAATTTTGAAGACTTCTCAGCTTTCTGACACTAAAGTAATTAAAAAATTACTTTAGACTAGAATCAGAAATATCAATATAAAATTTAATTTCATGTGCATATATCCAAGTGAAGATTTCCATGACTATTTGTAAAAAAATGAAAATTGTAAGATAGATATTTATCAAAAACAGCTGGTGCTGAGCTCCATTTGTAGAGAGGACGATACGACAGTGATTATTTGAAATCCAGGATAACTGCTAACCAGAGTATAGTAGTTCTGTGGAGACCAAGGCCCTTCACTCTAAACCACCGTCGAACTAACTACGCGCGCAATAAACCAGCCTGCCGCTGTATGCAGCTAATGAACAATTTTAGAAACATACTAAGCTTAAACATGTCGACTGATACTATTAAGAAAAAACTTTCTGACTATTTCTGAGAGATCAATTACATGTACACACTGCACACTGCATTTTATATTATTTTGTATTTGATATTATAATTTATATTTATATGTATGGATTGGATGACGGGCGAAGTCCGACAATAAACAATCGTAAAAACTACCGTTATAAAAACTTATTTGATGAATATTTCAGCAGTGGTTCGAAAACTAGCACAAGGTCGAAAAACTAGATCTCTTAACTTATCCGGAGTTCGAAGATTATTTTACGTGACAATCAGAAGAAATCGTGTCATGGTATGACAAATTTCTTTTTTACTATTGACATGTTGACTTTAATCGTCTTCAAGAAGATATTGGAAAATACTGCATAGTAGAAAATGGTCAAACATTAAAAAATTAAACTGAAATTACTCGAGTTAGAGAAAAAACCAGTTTTTTATTTTCACATATGTTTGAGATAAAATTCCAAGCTTTCAGAAACGGCCAAGTTTGATTTTTTTCGTTTGCCCCTTTTTGAGATATTCTATTCCAAAAAAGACTAAAAAAATACAGGAAAAACGTTAGAACTCGTTATACGTATGAGTTTTCAACATACAATGTTCTACAATAATATGTCTTTTGATAAGATAACCAACTTTGTAAGACATTATGATGCAATAAAACCATTGCATTTGAAGTAATCAGCGAAAAAGTGATTTTTGAGAGGTCTTTTTATAAAACACCCTGCAAGTTAGAAACGCCTAAAAATATGCCTACTATGTCTTTAGCAAAGTTACTCGTATAATCTTTAGCTACAACTTTATCGAAGAAATTATCCTTCTATCTCTTTCTTATAAAAAGTTATTATGTGTTATGTGTTTACATGCCAAACTGGAACTTAGCTGTTGATTTCGCATTAATTGTCTTTTAGAGTTGTACAACTTTGCTGAACATTGTGGGGAGCTATTTTGAACCACAAAAAACTTTCCACTTAATTTTCGCTGCTGGACCACTGTGCAATGGAATCTCAATGGAGATATATAGATTCCGCATCAAACCCTGCTGATGAAGGAACAAAGGTAATTTCATCAGAGTCTAAATTTATAGAAGGCCCATCCTTTTTAAAACTACAGGAATCCGAATGGCCAACGAAATTCAATGATATATCAATTAAAGAGTCGTGTCATGAAGAATTACGACCCATGTATACGTTAAAGGAAATCGATAAGCCACAGTTCGATATTTTATGTATTACTTGGTGCTCTGATTGGAATCGGTTGAAAAGAGCACTCTGCATAATTAAAAAGTTCGCGCAATTTATTAAAAGTAAAAGGCGAAACTTACCCTTTAATAGCATAATAACCGCTTCTGATATGCAGCAAGCTGAAGAGTTTTTGATTCGAACCGCTCAATGGAATGCGTTTCCTGATGAGATGGTGGAATTGCAAACTACTGGAACGGTTGATAAAAGCAGTAGGATTCGAACTCTCACGCCGTTTGTGGCAGACAACGGTATAATGAGATCAGAAACACGTTACAAAAATACGAAATTTGTTCCTTATGCGGCTCGATATCCCTACATTTTACCAGATAAACATCATGTATCTGAGTTAATACTGAAACACCAACATGAGCGTTTCAAGCATAAAAAAATGAAGGCTGCTATAGCAGCAGTCCAACAGAAATATCATATCATTCACATTGACGCCGGTATGAGAAAAATTAAAAATCGTTGCCAGCGTTGTAAGAATGAATCTGCGAGAGCAAAGGCGCCTAAAATGGCACCATTGCCCGAGTGTAGATTACAACCATTCGTAAAGCCGTTTACACATACGGGAGTGGATTATTTTGGTCCATATAACGTATCGGTTAATAGACGGTCGGAGAAAAGATGGGGAGCTCTATTTACATGTATGACAACTAGAGCTGTTTATATAGAAGTAGCACAGAACTTAAGTGCAGATGCATTTTTATTGTGCCTCACTACAGTTCAAGCTAGACGAGGTAGAATTAAGCACCTTTATAGCGATAACGGAACTAATTTTGTTGGAGCAGATAACGAGCTGAAAAAACTTCAACGTCGATTGTCTACTGAAGGAATTGAATGGCATTTTAATACTCCAGCCTCTCCACACCACGGTGGATGCTGGGAGAGGCAGGTGTACGAAATAAAGACTTTAATGCCCAGTGAAACAATGCCTGAGCACGTCTTTAGACACCTTTTGGCAGAAATTGAATTTATAATAAATTGTAGGCCACTAACAGCCATTTCACTTGACGCCACTGATGATGAACCACTCACTCCAAACCACTTTTTATTTGGATGCGCCGGGGAATCAGAACCTTCCCTGAATGACACCTCCAAAGCGGAAGCGTCAAGACAACAGTGGAAGCGCGTTCAACTACTAGCAAAAAATTATTGGGATCGTTGGTTACATGAGTATCTTCCTTCAATCGCAAGGAGATCCAAATGGACAGAAGAGATTCGCAATATACGTGTTGGTGACATCGTAATGATAGCCGATGATCATCATAAAGCAAAGTGGCAAAAAGGAATGGTAATAGAAGTACATCCGGGTAAAGACCAAAAGGTTCGCTCGGCCACAATCAGAACGACGACAGGAATATTAAAAAGACCCGTTGTTAAGTTAGCCGTACTAGATGTAAACCCTCCGAGTGAAGAGGGAGGTACCGCAAAAGAAGAAGATTTGGGCGTTGAACTCAAACAAACAATAAAGCAAAATTTTGAAGAGCAAAGTTCTAGGAAGCCGCATGCTGTAAAGTCAAGTGCAGGCAATAAACATAACTTTGTTGGTGTAGTAAAAAGAACGCCAACCGAAATATTTAAACCATACGAATATGGGAAAAGAAAATGTATTGACCTTGACGAAGTCAAAAGGATTGCAGCTCAAATTTCAAAACCCGAACCAAAGCGTAAGAGAAAAGCTATAATTAGACCCTGGACGTGGGGTAATTTACTTATGCTTATTTACATTATATGTGCGGCATTCGGATCCGTGTTTTCCTATGAAGGTTCCGGGCTAATCGCTTATGACTGCGGCAATCCTGAAGTTAACTTAACGAGTTATTCATTATTAGATGTAGCATCTTGTATTCCACCTTCCAATAATTTAACGACGGAAGAAGTGCAAATACAGGTCTTGCAACGTAATGTCAAAAGCGAAATACATGTATTCCAATGCAAGGTGATAATGAAGCGCCGAATTAAGCATTGTGGTATGCATTCGCATACATCTGAATTCGAGAGGGGTTATGCTTACATGGTGAAAGAGTTTACTGCAGAAGAATGTAGACTTTCACATCAACTTAATAGAGTGACACTTACAGACACTCATACGATTCGCGAACTAAAACGAAACTCTACAGTTAGAGGTGAGAAACTCATTGTGGGTTCCGTTTCTGGAAGTAGTTGTGTAGGCGGGAGACATTGGACACCCGAATATACGTGGGAGAATGCATTGGTTTTTTACGAGTATGAGATAACGTTACAAGATTATGTAGCAACAGTTGACTTCGAAAGCGATACTGTATATTTGAGAAACAGTATAAATTGCTTTTATTCCCAAGGAAGATGTTTAGATTCAGAAGACGGATACATCACCTGGGACGTAAACCTTAATAAAAAATGCGAAGAAACTGAGTTCGAAGTTATTTACGAGGGTACAGTAAACAAAACTAAAAACGAAAATAAATACGAAGGTCGTAAAGCGACGAATGTTATCTACAGCACAATCTCCAAGTCGAATTTGTTTTCTATTCGTGCTAGGGAGCAAACGAAAATTTGTGGTAATGTTGGTTTTACAACTGATCACCCACGAATATTAATAGTAGAAGTAGTTGGCTTCAACTCTCCCTTTATTAGACGATCTACATCAGGTAGAAATTTTGACTTGTTTACATACTTCAACTCAAAAATAACAATCGTCGAAAATTATATTGGTCAGAGCATGACTGAACTTTACAATACAGTTATGACTGAAATATGTAAAGTCGATAAAACGCTAATGGAAACAAGATTAACATTAGCACGATTAAATCCTACGGAATTTGTTTCTAGTATAATTAAGCGGTCCGGATATACGGCCGTTGTAGCAGGTGAAGTTTTACACATTTTGGAGTGTAAACCAGTTTACGTAATGCCCAGGTCGGAAGAAAACTGCTATCAAGAGATACCAGTAAATTATAATAACAAATCAATGTTTATATCACCTGTGACTAGAATTCTGCAAATTAGAGGGACGCAAATTGATTGCACACCTTTACTCCCTGCCAAATTTCGAATCGGTGGTAGATGGTATACCACAGATAGTCGTATACGAGAGACTACCGCTCCGTTACAGCTTGCAACGGATATTCTTACTACATGGTCCTACACGCCGCTACCAAATCTTATGCAAAGTGTTGAAAAAATGAGGAATATGATATATGAACAGGGAGACAGACGTATAGCGTCTAACGTATTACACAAAATCCTAGTTGGTCAGCGACCCGATGTTCAAGGATTTCGTTTCGATGCGCTTGTTTCAAGTAGGATAGTTGAAAACGTCATCGAAAAATATTGGAGTAAGTTGATGTCCTGGTCAACTTGGCTGGGGAATATAACTTCTACATTTATTGGAATATACATGATTGGTAGGATAATTAAATTTGTAATTGATACTTTTATGCACGGACGTATATTATATGATATATACGGTCTCGGTTGGCAACTTATAGCATCATTTTGGGATTCACTAACGAGCTTCTTGTCCCACCGAGATTCAATGAGAAGAATGGCCCAAAAGAATGAAACAAATGAAATAAGTCTACATATTGAAAGTGCACCAAGAGAGGCCGATCTGCCGGCTGCACCCGAAGCATATTTATATCCAAAAATACAACAAATTAATTAGTAAATCTAGGATGATTTACGGGCCCCGGAATGTCGCTGCTAGAGCGGAATGATAAAAATAAATAACTTAGCTGGCGGCATTATCGCTTCCAGAGGTAGAGCAAACAGGCTGCATAGCTAGACGCGCCAACGATGTAAAAAATAAACATGCCAGCAAAACGATCCATCTGATCAGGAGTAGAAAAATCAGAATATGAAAAGGAATCTGAAAAACCATCTCGTGCAGGGATTATGTACTGATTAGACTACCTGCTTAGGGCATGAAAGATAAAACCACTCCCATTTGTTGCATTTAGAATTTCTTTCTCTTTTTATCGTTAGGACGCAATGAGCAGTGTTCAAACAATTATAGTGTTTTAGAATAAGCGCCCGTTAGACTCCAGAAGGAAAATAAATGAAAATTATAGATATTTGAAGAAAAGTCTGGCATCTAAAGGGACATAGTATATAAGTAAATTTTTCTGGGATGCTTTACATAAGTATCCATCGATTATTCAACGCGTAGCTTTAAGACGACAATTGTAACTTTTTTCAATAAAGTTAAGTTTTCCTGGGAACAGTTTCCCACATAGCAGTATAGTGAAGTGAAATCAGCACGATAAGTAAGTGAATATCACATCCAATTTCAAAGTACGACCTAGTCGGAAAAGTGACTTTGGAGCAACAACGAAAACCACCGGCTAAGACCATCTTTAGCCAAAATAAGTGTTGCTCGCGACAACAGTTGCCATGGACCGAAACAGATGGAGAAATTATACTGCGCAGGCCTTGTCATAAGGGGGCGTCCAAAAAGTACGTCACGCTTAGAGGGGGGAGGGGGGTTTGACCTAATCGTGACGATTTGTGACGTAGGGGGGAGGGGGGTATGAAGTTATGTGACTTCACATGAAAAAAATCAAATGGAAAATTTATTCGGGAAATTATAATTTAGCCTTCATTTTAAGACACAACTATTGAAAGCTTCTATAAAATTAACGTACTGATGAATTTTAAAACAAATAGTTAAATTTTTTGAATGATAACTTTTTTTAACGTATATGGGTGAACAGGACTCATTTATTCTATGTAGTATGAACTATCCACTAAGGCTTTACAGAATATGCAGTACTCCATTGAAGAGCTGCTTGAGTACCGTCCTGCCTAAAAGATTTTTGCAACCGCAAATAGCAGTCGCACAAACTCCTGAAGGGTTACGGGATGCTACCAGAGACCCATGGCAATGTTTTCCCTTGATATTCATGCTGAACTCAATCGATGAACAAAAATTCATACCGAAGTTTAACGGCTACTTTTAAGATTTTTCGGTATAATCTATACTGCCCCTCACTCAAAAGCTCTCTGAAGGATAGAGTTTACGCCACTTGCGGATTAAATTTCGCATCTAAGGTAGTGTTGAATGATTGCACGATTGAATGAATACACAAAATGACAAAATCCGTCAGAAAAGTTCTTGGTTTTGGTCAAAATTTGCGTGACGTACTAAATGGATGTCGCCTAAGACGTTAGGCCAATTAAGTAAGTAAGTATTACGCGAAACACAATGCTATCAGATTTTTTTTATCTGGCGTAGTTATGGGGGGAGTTGTTTTCTATTTTACTGCGAGGAAAAATTAAAAATTTGTGTATTAAACTACTATGTTACCTGACTCACTACGAATATGCGTTGTGTTTGCGGGATCGTGTTGGTTCGAAAGGTTTCGAAAAATATCGCTCTTGTATCGAAAATATCGTTAATTTTTATCACTAAGCGTTATAAACGAATAAAACGTATGATTACGTTTTATTTCAATAACACGTATATTCGCAGTGAGTCAGGTAAAACAGTAGCCATGATTTCGTAGGTACGTAACTGCCAAAATAAAATTTATAAGGTTGAACTCATCAGAAACTTGCAAAACTCGCGATCGAGACAAAGATCACCCGAGATGTATAATTTATGTACAGCACGGTTTAATTTGGAGCAATACGAAGTTTGTCGAGCTAGCTAGTGTGAAAATACCGTCATACGGATTTTCGTCAATTTCTTCCGAATAATTTGTTTTTAAAATGCTAAATATTTAGCTAAAAACAACATGAACGCGTTTTCCCAACGACTACAGTGATTTTTTAGGGGGGCTCTGTAGCCGCAACGTTATTTACTTACATTTTCGGTGACAATCCGCTAATTGAATCCATGCCGAATTCAGGAGATGTCCCCACGTTTCACGGTCTTGGGCTGCCGCTCTTTAGTTACCCCTAACACCCGTTGCTCTAGCATCCACGTCCACGTTCACGGGTACGGGACGGGGTCAGCCTCGAAGTCGTCGACCTCTCTCAACTGAAACGTACGCCGCCTTGAAGTTTATAAACAAATGGTGAATCTGCAAGCTAAATTTCCGGTATTTATCGAGGATTTGTCGCAAGGTCGCAAGGTGAACATTTCGTCCGTCGTGGAGCGTCTCTCTCAAAACCCGAGCAGGAGCGAAGAGCAAAATAATAAAAAACAACATCAAACTGTGTTAGGGTATGTTGCTACATCGTCATAATTGCCTATTCCCGTCCTATGCAACCCAAATTATTAAAAAAAATATCAGCATTTTTATGACACACAATGGAAAACTAGTTATTCCCTAATATTTTAGTTAGTTGTCTATCATATACGCGATCAATCAAAGTGAGCTGAGATCTATTTAAATGCTTTTTATCATTAAAGAAGTCCTACCAGCCAAATTTCCTACGTTTTTTCGGGCGACGAAGAAGACAATGTCGACTAATCGTTATAATTTCCGTCATTCATAAATGAAAATATCTCACGCAAGGCATTGTCGTTATTCTACAGCCAGAAAAACGTGCCTGCCCTGCAGAAATTTTGTAGAATAACATTTGTCATGCCGTCCTACACAAATATATGCGCGTTAGCTTCGTAAACATTGTTGTGATTTTTAGTTCGGACGATGAAAAATTTTAATGGACGGATTTTAAAACGGTACGACGAATTTTAGAAATAACGTCAGTTGCGTAATTTCAATAATATGCTTTAATAGTCGCTTTTCAGTGATTTCAAAGTTCACGGATCGGAAGGTAAGGTGTTTGAGTTAAATCAGCACAACAACTTTTGGAGTATTCATTAAATCCATCCAGCAAATGATGAAAATTAGAATGGCTTTACTTATTACGACGGGAATTAGAAAAAGACCATATAATGGTATATTTTGTTATTGAATAGATATGGAGATATATTGATAACACATTTTGTTATTGAGTAGATATTTAAAACAATGGTTGTAACATGAGTATAATAACTGATTTTGTTATCATATCTTATTTTGGCCTTAAAATGACATTCGATATATTTCATACAATTTTTTTTATTGATTAAAGAAATTTTAGATTATAAATATTTTATAAAAGGATTTTTTAATATCTCATATACTACTGCATTTGTTATTCAATAACCTAATAATACTAAAATATGTTATTGTAAACTCTGAATACAGTCATGTTATTGCTTTGTTATTCAAATAACAGAAGTGGTTATTCTTTTAGCCTTAACCCTCTAACGGGCAACATCGTAAAAATGATGCGATCAAGCCAATGACTATTTTATCATGACAGTACACTCAAAAGAACCTTAAGTTATGATTTTCATGCAAAAATAATTATCTGTAGGAGCGCTTGGTTAGAAAAAGTCCAATTTCACTTTTTCGTTTTTCATGACTAACGCTCTACCCAGATATTTTTTTAATTCAGATATATTACAAAATTGAAATAAAGCATGAAATTTACTCATAGAAAAATTTTGCAGGTCAGTCATTTGGTTCTGGATGTCCTTTTTCTTCAAAAGTAAAAAACGGAATATTCGCGCAATAATTATTTTCGAAATTTTTGTTTTTGAAAGATGATAATTTTTGAATGCATGGTTAGAATGTTGTGATATTGACATCAAAATGTCAGGAAATCTGTTCAGAACATATTTTGCATATTGTCAATTCAAAACAAATTTTGTATGTGGCTCTGGAGCTCCAAAAGCGAAGGCCGTCTGTAGACGGTCTTACCCGTTAGAGGGTTAAAGGAGTAAAATTTTGATATTATTTTTTGTTATTTTACCAACTATGTCAGCCAAAACAAGACCAAATTTTGATATTCGATTTCCAATACCACATTTTGATATTATTTTGCTATTCGCTCCTGCTCGGAAAAACGCACTGGTATTCGCCAACAAAGGATTGAAACGACCTCAGTCTGAGAAACAAGATGCGGGAGAAAAAAGTGTGCAGAATAGGACACCAGATGAACCGTTGCTTTCCAAGAGATGGCGCTTTTCTAGTGGTAGTAAATTCAAAATTTCTCACTTATGTATATTTACCTACCATCATCCGGGATGACATTGTGCCACGGGGGTGAGATTGTGCCAAAAACCAAAAATGTTTATTTGCGAAAATTTATTATATCTATGGAAACTGGCGACCTAAATTCAAAATGATGATGAACATAACATTTTTTCTGGCGCACTTCCCTAACACAGACATCAAATTGGACTAGGTTTAATCGCGATCGTAAGAAATCTGTTGGCATGTGGGGGCTTTGTCACTCTTTCTGGCATACTTCCCAAGCAAGGACATCAAAATGGCCTAGGTTTAATCGCGCTGTTAAGAAATCTTGTTGAAATGAGGGAACTTTGTCACTTGTTTTCGCTTACTTCCCAAGCGCAGATATCAAATTAGTATAGGTTTAGATCATCGTAAAGAATCTTCCAACCAATCACGAAGCGAGAATTCATAGGTTCATTATTTTCAATTTGTCAATCAAGAATCCATACTTTTCTTCATCTGGGCCAATTCTTAGAAGATTTTCCAATCGATTGGTGTAAGAATATTGAAAATCGTTCGAGAAACCATTAAGCTATTAGCGTTCAAAACCTGACCACTTTTCGAGAAAGATTTTTTGGAATTACCCCCTATATCAGCTACCTTCCTGAAAGACATAGTCCTACGTCAAAACAGCGGCAACAAAAAGTTCTGTTTTTTCGATCGATTTTGCCCACTGTGCATTGTATAGGTCCTTCTGATCAAAATATCGGTGACAAATCCTTTGGTACTAATATCATTACTAAAGTCTTAAACACAAATTGTTTGCGGTAAACAAAGCAAGATCCGACGTTCCTTCGCGGTAACGGGGATGTACTTCAGTTTTCGCATCCAGCAGGTACGCCGCAGGAAGTCATAATACCTAATACGGCGTGGGAGCTGAACTGCATGCGTAAAGTAGAAACAAAGCAATGCGAAAGTATTACTATTTATTATAGATTGACCCGGAAGCGTTTTTTCGTTTATTTTCTCTGATAATTTGAGATATCGGTGAAGTATATATACGTCCAATACATCAAGGTTTTTGACGTAGGACTATGTCTTTGTTTACTATACTGGGTAACACCTTGCGGAAACGAAACGAAACGAAAACGAAAAAGAGATTTTAAACACCAATAACTTTTTTATCACTGCATGGAATTTACTTTACAACTTTACATCCATCCCATTGGAAAATCTCAACAAAAAGATTAGAAACCATCAGATTTCTAACAAAAACGATCTTAGAAAGTACTTGATGGGAGAAAATTCCCACTGAATACACGAAAAAATTCATAGACAGTATTCCAAGACGACTAAAGGCAGTTGCAATGAGCAAGGGATACCATACTAAATACTAATACTTGAAATTAAGCCACATCTGCGAAATCAAAACTGTTAATCCGAATCCTGTACGAATATAAATTTGAGTGTACTTTTTCATGCGCTACTTTATAATTTTGACGTAGAACTACGTCTTACCGTAGGGTGTCAATCCAAAATTTGGATTCAACCCAGCGTCATGAAAGAATGAAAGATTTTGAACGCTAATAGCTCTGCCAAAAATGAATGGATTTTCATGGTTTAGCAACCGATCGACTCATAAATGATGTAGCAATTATGTGATTTCTATTGTAACATTCATTTTCAATCACTAATTAGTAAAAATTACCGAACAGTTTCAAGGTCAAATTATCCCACACATTTTCTTTGTGATCGCCTTACTCAATAGCCAGGGACGACAGTTAAATTCAGCATCTGTTTACTGTGAGTTCGTTTATTTTATGTTTAGAAAATCAGAGGGGTTGTGCACAAGACACGACCGCATAGGTGACGTAGGACCACGTAAGTCTCTTTGTAGCGATAGTAGGATGTATCCTTGTATGTAATAATACGATTCTTCATGTATACAAGCTACATACGTAACGTTTATCAAAGTAGAAACACTACAACGTATACATTCAATCCTCAGCCGATTTTGGAGTTATATCCATGAATTGATTAAATATATTTTATTAAAACGAAGCCAAGTCAGTAACTAAACCAAACAGTAAATAAATTTTTATATGTTTCTACGTTGAATATTGTCAATTTCCTACCCTTTCGTACGCGATGAATTATAACCGTCGCGGGCGAATCCGTCGCCAGAATCGTCACGGAGGCAAATATCGTTTATTTTGTCAAGTAAATTAATAGCTTACGTGCCAGACAAGCAGAATAGATACTTATAACTTACATACAGCCAAGCAGATTCTTTTTGCGACGATTTCAAGCTATCAAAAAAGTGAACAGCGTGTTTTGTTACCAAAGAAACGGGCAATAGTGCTTTTCCTCTGGTAATCGGTAGACGGTACGCACGAGTTTTCGAAAAGTTGAAAATTTTGCGTAACTTTTCTGCGGCTTACAAAAGAACACTGATAAAGCATTTACAACCTGCAGACGTTTTGAAAGTCGCAGAAAATGTCGCCCGTGACCAGAAAACTTATTACCGTCATTGGTTGGTCGTCCGCAATGGCGAAAAATTCAACTTTTCCCTCGTTGCCTGTGTTATTATTATCAACTGGGCAAGCAAATATAATAAACTCTTCAATCGTTGTATGGCCCTTGAAAGGACCGATTGTTTGATTATCATAACTCCAGCTTGCAATAAACTTGCACTAACGCACTTCACGTAATTCTCTGTTCGTTAAATTGGAGTACCGATAACCGCTAACCTGGTACGGCTTGTTGCAACGGACCAGCCGGAAAGCTTCAGCGACTATGCGATTAACGAAGCCGTTCGTGTATGGTCCTGAATCACGATGAAATACCACTCCAAGTGGCCAGCTGCAAGTGACGTGGGCTGCTTCTGGTCGTTTTGTTGTCGCGAGCAGCATATTTCCTGCCAATTTCAGAACTTCAGCAGCCAGATATGCTATCACGGCAACGAAATGAACCACAAGCAACAAGCGAACAAAGCCACGAGGTGATCGGTTAAAATATTTTATAAGAAGCGAACAATTAGAATCAATCTAAATTAAATAGAATTAAATTCAGTGAGCGAAAATTCCTCAAATCTTCATGAACATATGTTTCGTTTAAGCCTTCTTTTCCGTCTTCTTCACACTTAAACAGTTCGGTGAATTTTACCGAAATCTAAATAGCTGAACGTTCGGTAAAAATTTCGATCGTGCATATCGACGTTTATTGATCTTTAGTAACGTTTGGTAACATAAAAAATTTTACCAAATGTTCAGCTGTTTAGATTTCGGTAAAATTTTACCGAATTCGGTGCTTTTTTCTAAGTGTGTTGGGCAGCAACAAAACAGTTTGGATGTTCGGAAAGACACTTCTCATAGCAGTGGTGACACGGAACAGTAATTTGTTCAACTCTTCGTTGTTGCGGATGGACAGTTGCAAGTGACGATAATTCTGACCGGTTCGTTGTCGCGAGCAGCATATTGCCTACCAATTCCAGAACTCCTGTAGCCTGATATTCCATTACGGCAGCGAAATGAGTGCTTCAGCTCCAACACACGGTCACACGGTCAGCCGCCGATGAACACGTGCACGAGTCGAACGTGACTTCCGTTTGCCCTGGCAAACGATGTTGGCTCAGCTCAGCTCAGCTAGCGTTTGAATAATGCTGTTCGCCGGCTTACCACGTGTTATGTACCAGAGCAAGCGACAAGAAATGGCCACACCCATTTTTCATGGTCTTTCATGTACGATGTGCGTAAAATAAAACAGAGCATTTCAATTTCAGTCTGAACAAAAGAGCAAAGTTACCAGTGAGCCGTTCGCCTTTTGCTGCCAAAGAAAAATTACGCTACGTATTATTACTGTAGCACTGGTGATGGATAAATTTGTGTTGCTAAGATGCAAAAGATGTTACAAAAACTCTTTCATTTGATTAAATCCATGGTTTCATTTATTTTGACGCTTGACCGAACACATTTACTTGGAGCTGGTATATTTGTTGGCTGCTTCTTACCTTCCGAGACGGCCAACTGAACCAACGTCCAGCAGCAACAAGCGAACAGAAGCGCGAGAGGTGATCGGCTAAAATTATTTGATAAGAGGCGAACAATTAGAATCAATCTAAATTAAATAGAATTCAAATCAGTGAGAGAAAATTTCTCAAATCTTCATGAACATTATGTTTTGTCCTTAAAAGAACATTTTGTCGACGTGATATATTGGAAATTTAAGCCTTCTTTTCCGTCTTCTTGGGCAGCAACAAAACAGCTTGGATGTTCGGAAAGACACTTCTCTGAGCAGTGGTGACACCGGACAGCAATTTGTTCAATTCTTCGTTGTTGCGGATGGCCAGCTGCAAGTGACGATAATTCTGATCGTTTCGTTGTCGCGAGCAGCATATTTCCTGCCAATTCCAGAACTTCAGCAGCCAGATATTCCTTTACGGCAGCGAAACGAGTGATCCATCTCCAACACCTCGCTTGGTGAATTTGCATGTCTTCGGTGCCTTATCCGTGGGAAGCAGCAACAGCTGAAGCTCAACAATTTTCGATCGGATTCTATAGGGCGTAAATTAAATACAATCATAAGGAAGCTTAACCCATAGCTTATATCGTATATATTTCTGTCATCCGTGCTAGGGAAGCACTGACGAGGGAAGACAAAAATATGAAAGTATTTCAATTTTTCAATAACGCGCATTGAAAATCAATAGTTTTCTGTATTTTCAATATTTTCAATCGATTTTCCGATCAATTGGTGTAAATAATGGTGGAAATCTATTGAAAATTGACTGAATTATAAGTCGAAGCGCGAAAACGCGTTTCTACTTTGATGACGTCATTTCCAACAACCAATCACGAAGCGAGAATTCTGGTAAAACATAGGTTCATTATTTTCAATTTTTCAATAGTTCAACATCAAGAATTCATACTTTTCTTCATTTGGGTCAATTCTTAAAAGATTTTCCGATCGATTGGTGTAAGAATATTGAAAATCGATCGGAAAACCGCTGTGCTATTAGCGCTCAAAACCTTTCATTTTTCGTGACGCACGCATTTTTCGATTTTTTGGAATGACACCCTATCTCAAAACTTGCCGTAAGACGTAGTCCTACGTCAAAAAATAACGATTTTTTTAGTCGTTCATGTCCCCTTAAAGTGAAATGTTTGCCGAAATGATGGGAAAATAGGCATGTTTTGATGTAGTTCAGTATTGTGCTATACCGAGATTGTACACTCAACCCTCGCTAATAGGAAAACACCTCGTTCAGATTAGGCGGTCATCTTGACGTAGGACTACGTCATTGATTTCTATATTGGGGTGCACTTTAGAAAATCGAACATGTAACGAAAAGTGGTTGTAGTTTGCACGCTTATAACTCAGTCATCCCTCAATACATTCTAGAGATATTGCTGTCAATCGATTGGAAATTTTTCTAAGAATCCATCAAATTACAGTAGTTTTTATGTTTCCCAAACCAACTTTTAAATAATTGACAAATGCTAGGTCATCCACCGGATCATTGTCAGGATATATGAGGAAGAACACATACCGGTGGAGTGGTTGGATGGCTTCATTTGCCCAATTTTAAAAAGGGACATCGACTGGAGTGTAAAAACTATCGAGGAATTACATTGCTCAATTCTGCCTAGAAGGTGCTTTCCCGTATCCTGTTCTGCCGACTGAGACCGTTAGTGGAGTCCTTCGTCGGCGAGTACCAAGCTGGTTTTCGTGAGGGTCGCTCCACGACGGATCAGATGTTTACCCTGCGTCAGTTGCTAGACAAGTTCCGGGAGTACAACTTGCAGACACACCCTCTGTTTGTGGACTTTAAAGCGGCGTACGATTCAGTTAAACGAAATGAGCTGTGGCAGATAATGCTAGAACATGGTTTTCCGACGAAACTAGTTACGCTGATTCGTGCGACGCTGGACGGATCCAAATCAGGCGGTAAAATAGCGGGTGAGACCTCAGCTGCTTTTGTGACGTTGGATGGACTGAAGCAAGGGGATGTACTCTCTAACCTGCTATTCAACATTGTCTTGGAAGGTGCATTACGAAGGGCAAACGCGGAAAGGAATGGAATTATCATCACGAAATCTCACATGCTCACATCTCACACTCTTTGGTTTTGCGGATGACGTCGATATCATCGGAATCAACCGTAGAGCACTGGAAGAGGCCTTCTGGCCTTTTAAAAGGGGAGCGGCGAGATTGACACTTGCCATTAACACCGCCAAAATAAAGTACAGGGTTGCTGGTAGGGAACGTGGGAGCCCAAATGGTGTTGGTGCCGAGGTGGAGTTAGATGGGGAACGATATGAAGTAGTGGAGGAATTTATATACCTTGGTACACTCGTGACATGTGACAACGCTGTAAGCCGTGAAGTGAAGCGACGGGACAAATCCTCTTTTGTTAAGGAATATGTCAGTTTGATATGTGGAATGTGTCGCTCTCGCTCTATCTATCTATCTATCTATCTATCTATAGCGAGAGCGAGAGCGAGAGCGACATATTCCACATATCAAACTGACATATTCCTTAACAAAAGAGAAGCACTGCACAGTGGGGATTTCTTAGAAAAACTACAAGGTATACAGCCTTAAGGGTTGTACGAAAGGGTGACGTAGGACTATATCAGATCATCAGATCAAAGACTAATGTAAACTGTAAAGGGGAACAGGGGAAGAAACGGAGACGTCTCGTACCAACCGTTTCTGATTAACTGTAAATTTGTAGGGAGATAAGGACTCATACAAATAAAACAGAAATTTTTGCGTAAGTCGAAAACTAATCGAACCTGAGAAATTTTAGACTCTTTCATAAAACATTAGTCAATAACACGACCACCAGAAACTATCAATAGTAACATTAGATGATGTTGATTTCAGATAATCGATTAAATCGAAAAAAACAACATTAGATGATTCAGAGCGAGGCCACGTGTGTTGCCAGTGACCTGCCGTCGGAAGCGCTGGCCACTGGGGGTGGGCGACAGCCCCCTGTAGAGATCACCTCTATCTAGGTTTATTTATTTTCCTAGATCTAATTACTTTCCTTCAGTTAGGTCACCCCTGCGAAATGGTACATTCTACGAAAAGATTTTCCGTGAAATGGTACATCCCGCGTAAGGTTTTACGCGAAATGGTATTCTGCAAAACTCTATATTCCGCGTTATGGTCAACCGAGAATTGGTATTCGGCGAAATGGTTTGTAATGATGGCGAATATTGAAATGCTGTCCGCTTTATTTCATCAAGCTAAGCAATGGGGGGATTTGTTTTCTATTTTACTGTGACGAAAATTTGTATATTAAGACATCCATGAACTCCTCAGAAACTTGCAAAACTCGAGATTGTGATAAAGGTCATGCGAGATTCATGTACAACACAGTTTAATTTGTGGTAATACGAAGTTTGTCGGGTCAGCTAGTTACCAATAAAAGTGGATATCTGTGGATTCCGCTGGGATAAATTAAATTTTTTTTCACCAAAAGAAAATTATTTTTATATGCTTTCGAACAGTTTAGTGTTTGTTTACAGCATCTGTTTGTATTTTGTAGTTTTGGTCAAATAATGATCATGCTACATTAATTTGGCAACGTGAACTGAGAAAATTAGGGTAAAATGACTAATTTTGCCGCGATCAAATACCCTGCCATCGGAAACTACATAAAGTTAACTTTCTTGTGTCGAAAAAAGATCGGTTTTATCCCAGCGGATTCCAGAGTTATTGATCAATATATCTCTGTACTTTTAGAAAAGTAGGGTAAAATCCCCTTCATTTGGCTAAAACTATTAGAAACAGGCGCGTGTCGTCAACAAGGACCACACCATTGGAATCCCCATAAAAATATCTTTCTTTTCTATCAAAAGATTGATCCTAGCCCAGCGGCATTTGGAAATATTGAGATTTGAGATAAAGGACTTTTTTACAAAAAAATCTGGGATGTTAACAAAAAGGAGGGGGGGAGGTTCCCTAATAGGAAGGGGGAGGGTCCCTGAAAGAGGGGGAAGCCATAACTCCGAACTCCGAAACGCCTTGACCGTTCTTTGTCAAACTTGGCACACATGTTCCTTGACATCAGAAAATCAACACCAGGGGTTGACAAAAAGATTTCAGATTTCAGGATAGGATGCAGTACTAAACTAATAAATAAATAAGAAGCTGTGTTCAAAAGAGTACAAAAACAAAACTTTTCATTTCCTATGGGTGGGGTGGCCGTTGTTAAAAGCGGAAGGTGCAAATAGGAAATATGTCTTTGTTTCTCTTCATAGGGTTTTATAGGGATTTCCGTAAAAAAACAGATGTGCAAGTGGCCGGGTACACTAAAGAGGGGAAGCTGGCAAATGGGGAGGAACTTCCAAAAGAGGACGAATATTTTCATATTTTTGCATTATAAACATTTAAATTACAATAACTGATGTAAAAGTGACTGTGAGACAAAGGCGCCCCGAGTCAGATCGGGCACTCAGCTAGTAACGAATATATGAATAGCCAAGAATAGATTTGGTTTTCACGTTTAAACTTTAAGTAAAAATGCTTAAACGCATATTTTTATTTGGTCGATTAAAAAAATCTGTTATTTTTCGCTCCCCTTTCAGTTGCCAACACAAGAAGGACAAATACTTTATAAAATACTAGCTGACCCGAAAAACTTCGTATTGCCACAAATTAACCTGTGTTGTACATAAATCATGAATCTCGGATGATCTTTGTCACAATCTCGAGTTTTGCAAGCCCCCCAGTGGGCGGCGCTTCCGACGGCGGGTCACCGGCAACACTCGCGACCGTCTCGTCCTGAATGATCTAGTGTTACTATAGATAGTTTTTGTGGTCTTGTATTGACTAATGTTTTATGGAAGAGTCTCGAATTTCTCGAGTTCGATTAGTTTTTGAGTTTCGCAAAAATTTCTGTTTTATTTGTATGAGAGTCCATATCCCCCTACCACAGGGGTGAGAGGTCTCTAACTATCGTAAAATAAATTCAAGACTCCAAAATCTCCCACATGCCAAATTTGGTTCCATTTGCTTGATTAGTTCTCAAGTTATAAGGAAATTTGAAATTCATTTGTATGGGAGCTCCTCTCTTAAAAGGGGAAGGGGTCGTAATTCACCATAGAAAAAATTTCTGCCATCTAAAACTCCCACATGCCAAATTTGGTTCCATTTTATTGATTAGTTCTCGAGATAAGAGGAAATTTGCATTTCATTTGTATAGGAGCCCCCCTTCCTAAAGTGGGGAGGGGTCCCAATTCACAATAGAAAAAAATTTTGTCTCCAAAAACACCCACGTGCCAAATTTTGTTCCATTTGCTTGATTAGTTCTCGAGTTATGAGGAAATTTGTATTTCGTTTGTATGGGAGCCCCCCTCTTAGTGTGAGGAGGGGTCCTTGCTTACCATAGAAAATATTCTTGCCCTCGAAAACTTTCACATGCCAAATTTTGTTCCATTTGCTTGATTAGTTCTTCAGTTATGAGGAAATTTGAATTTCATGTGTATAGGATCCCCCCCTCCTAAAACGGGGAGGGGTCCCAATTCATCATAGAAAAAATTTTTGTCTCCAAAAACACCCACATGCCAAATTTGGTTCCATTTGCCTAATTACTTCTCGAGTTATGAGGAAAATTGTGTTTCTTTGGTACAGGAGCCCCCCCTCTTAAAGTGGGGAGGGATCCTAATTTACTATAGAAAATATTCTTGCCCTCGAAAACCTTTACATGCCAAATTTGGTTCCATTTGCTTGATTAGTTTTCGAGTTATGAGGAAAGTTGTATGGAAGCCCCCCCTTTTAAAGAGGAGAGGAGTTATAATTCCCCTTATAAAGAGGGGAGGGGTCTCAATTTACCATAGAATAAATTCTTGTCACCGAAAACACCCACATGCCAAATTTTGTTCTATTTGCTTGATTAGTTGTCGAGTTATGCAGAAATTTGTGTTTCATTTGTATTGGAGCCCCCCCTCTTAGTGGGGGGAGGGGTTTCTAACCATCACTAAAACCTTTCCTGGCCCCAAAAAACCTCTACATGCATATTTTCATACCGATTGGTTCAGTAGTTTTCGATTCTATAAAGAACATACGGACGGACGGACGGACGGACGGACGGACGGACGGACGGACGGACGGACGGACGGACGGACGGACGGACGGACAGACAGACAGACAGACAGACAGACAGACAGACAGACAGACAGACAGACAGACAGACAGACAGACAGACAGACAGACAGACAGACAGACAGACAGACAGACAGACAGACAGACAGACAGACAGACAGACAGACAGACAGACAGACAGACAGACAGACAGACAGACAGACAGACAGACAGACAGACAGACAGACAGACAGACAGACAGACAGACAGACAGACAGACAGACAGACAGACAGACAGACAGACAGACAGACAGACAGACAGACAGACAGACAGACAGACAGACAGACAGACAGACAGACAGACAGACAGACAGACAGACAGACAGACAGACAGACAGACAGACAGACAGACAGACAGACAGACAGACAGACAGACAGACAGACAGACAGACAGACAGACAGACAGACAGACAGACAGACAGACAGACAGACAGACAGACAGACAGACAGACAGACAGACAGACAGACAGACAGACAGACAGACAGACAGACAGACAGACAGACAGACAGACAGACAGACAGACAGACAGACAGACAGACAGACAGACAGACAGACAGACAGACAGACAGACAGACAGACAGACAGACAGACAGACAGACAGACAGACAGACAGACAGACAGACAGACAGACAGACAGACAGACAGACAGACAGACAGACAGACAGACAGACAGACAGACAGACAGACAGACAGACAGACAGACAGACAGACAGACAGACAGACAGACAGACAGACAGACAGACAGACAGACAGACAGACAGACAGACAGACAGACAGACAGACAGACAGACAGACAGACAGACAGACAGACAGACAGACAGACAGACAGACAGACAGACAGACAGACAGACAGACAGACAGACAGACAGACAGACAGACAGACAGACAGACAGACAGACAGACAGACAGACAGACAGACAGACAGACAGACAGACAGACAGACAGACAGACAGACAGACAGACAGACAGACAGACAGACAGACAGACAGACAGACAGACAGACAGACAGACAGACAGACAGACAGACAGACAGACAGACAGACAGACAGACAGACAGACAGACAGACAGACAGACAGACAGACAGACAGACAGACAGACAGACAGACAGACAGACAGACAGACAGACAGACAGACAGACAGACAGACAGACAGACAGACAGACAGACAGACAGACAGACAGACAGACAGACAGACAGACAGACAGACAGACAGACAGACAGACAGACAGACAGACAGACAGACAGACAGACAGACAGACAGACAGACAGACAGACAGACAGACAGACAGACAGACAGACAGACAGACAGACAGACAGACAGACAGACAGACAGACAGACAGACAGACAGACAGACAGACAGACAGACAGACAGACAGACAGACAGACAGACAGACAGACAGACAGACAGACAGACAGACAGACAGACAGACAGACAGACAGACAGACAGACAGACAGACAGACAGACAGACAGACAGACAGACAGACAGACAGACAGACAGACAGACAGACAGACAGACAGACAGACAGACAGACAGACAGACAGACAGACAGACAGACAGACAGACAGACAGACAGACAGACAGACAGACAGACAGACAGACAGACAGACAGACAGACAGACAGACAGACAGACAGACAGACAGACAGACAGACAGACAGACAGACAGACAGACAGACAGACAGACAGACAGACAGACAGACAGACAGACAGACAGACAGACAGACAGACAGACAGACAGACAGACAGACAGACAGACAGACAGACAGACAGACAGACAGACAGACAGACAGACAGACAGACAGACAGACAGACAGACAGACAGACAGACAGACAGACAGACAGACAGACAGACAGACAGACAGACAGACAGACAGACAGACAGACAGACAGACAGACAGACAGACAGACAGACAGACAGACAGACAGACAGACAGACAGACAGACAGACAGACAGACAGACAGACAGACAGACAGACAGACAGACAGACAGACAGACAGACAGACAGACAGACAGACAGACAGACAGACAGACAGACAGACAGACAGACAGACAGACAGACAGACAGACAGACAGACAGACAGACAGACAGACAGACAGACAGACAGACAGACAGACAGACAGACAGACAGACAGACAGACAGACAGACAGACAGACAGACAGACAGACAGACAGACAGACAGACAGACAGACAGACAGACAGACAGACAGACAGACAGACAGACAGACAGACAGACAGACAGACAGACAGACAGACAGACAGACAGACAGACAGACAGACAGACAGACAGACAGACAGACAGACAGACAGACAGACAGACAGACAGACAGACAGACAGACAGACAGACAGACAGACAGACAGACAGACAGACAGACAGACAGACAGACAGACAGACAGACAGACAGACAGACAGACAGACAGACAGACAGACAGACAGACAGACAGACAGACAGACAGACAGACAGACAGACAGACAGACAGACAGACAGACAGACAGACAGACAGACAGACAGACAGACAGACAGACAGACAGACAGACAGACAGACAGACAGACAGACAGACAGACAGACAGACAGACAGACAGACAGACAGACAGACAGACAGACAGACAGACAGACAGACAGACAGACAGACAGACAGACAGACAGACAGACAGACAGACAGACAGACAGACAGACAGACAGACAGACAGACAGACAGACAGACAGACAGACAGACAGACAGACAGACAGACAGACAGACAGACAGACAGACAGACAGACAGACAGACAGACAGACAGACAGACAGACAGACAGACAGACAGACAGACAGACAGACAGACAGACAGACAGACAGACAGACAGACAGACAGACAGACAGACAGACAGACAGACAGACAGACAGAAATCCTTCTTTATAGGTATAGATAAAAATACGATATTTTGAAAACAAAGGAAATAGTTTTACTTTCTACAAAGTAGAGTTGGTCTGTCACTGGTAGAAATACTCAAATTACCGCATTGGGCATATTATACCGCAGGTGGGGCATTTTATCCCGCGCAGACGAGAAACACAACATTTAGGTGCTTTTCTTAAATAATTCCTAGCATCTTTATTTCACAATACTAAACGAAATAAACAATTGCAATTGGTTGTATGCTTAAATACCAACATATACAGTAGAATCAATATATATAGAATGCCAGTGTCGCTGCAGTGCGCGTGGTAAACATCACACATTTGAAAATTATGTATTTACTTTGTATGCGCACATGTGTGAATGATCGATTCGAAACGGGAATCTGATTGTCAAACTAAAAAGGCAACCCAATAAAAAATCCTTTTGATTTTCTGTAAATCACGTAGGATAAATCACCCGGGTATGAAATGGGGAAGGCAAATGAGCGTCCAATATAGCTCTAGCCATCCCAAGCCCCTACCTAGCGCCTCCACGTGGCCATACCTGGTAATGCTCTATTGAGTAGCCAAGCTAGGAGGTGCGTTGCTGGGTGGTTCCCGGCTGCCTGGTCTCAAAACCGCGGTTTTGGGCAGACGGCGGAGCCACACGGTCTAGCTAATAGGTAAGCCTAATAAGTTATTTTAATTATTTTTTTCATTTTAGCTTATGAAGCATCTCCTGCTATATAGTAAAAACTGGCCAAAACGAGTTTTAATACTGCACATGGATACTAGAATGAAAAATTAAATTAACTTTTAAAAATTAAAATTAAATAAGAAGCATTTATGGAACCCAAAGGACGCTACTCTATTCCATACGAAGGACTGCTGGTGAGATTGTTCTATTTTTATCATTTATACCACATTTCATCTTAATATCATATCATATATTAACAGTATTATTATTGATATCATAAATGTGGAAGGCTGGATGACGGAGTGGATTGCCAACCTGAATCCTTAAGGTCTGAAGCAAATATGGCACTTCTCAATTCAAAACAAACAAATCATCACGTGGGTTAAAGTTGGTATAGCGAAATTGATTATTACATGGAAGGATCCTAATGCTGGAAGGCGACTCTTATAACCCCGGAATGCGCACAAGTGCCTCTGCTTGTGGGTCCGCCCAATCCCTTTTGGCCCTTCTGTAACAGCATTAGTGTGAAATTCATTTGATAATCAAATTTGGATCTACTGTAATTCTACCCACATACATTGGCAAGTCCTTGAAATGATGGTGGCTTTCCCCTACTACTACTACTACTACTACTATCACGTAGGATAAATCACCCGATTTGGTCGTTTTGGGGTATTTCGTCGGCAGGAAAATTTTCTATTGGGCAATTTGACAATGTTGTTCCCGTATCCAAGACACGAACCGGCAACAAGTTTGCCACCAAAATATCCATGAAACACCAGCGACACTGGCATTCTATATAGGGTAGATGATCCATTAGTTGCGCCACTAAGCACAATATAACTTCATTTTGCTTGTTTATTGAGGTATATGCTTCAATTAATGCTTGTGGGATTTAAATTTATTAAATACAAGGTATTTGTCACAAGGCAAGACAATTGCTTTCGTTGTACGAGAAGCTTTATAAAGAAAAAAATGAATTTGCCGATTCAATTATATTGTACCAACAGTTGCGCTAATGTTTCCTTAATTAAGTTTGATGTTCCTTTAGTTCCAAATTAGATTTAATGATGACAGGTAGCCACGAGTGACTGAGCTCCACTTTAGTCAGTTTCTTTAGCTATACTGTTCAGTAAACATTCAGCAAGATATATTTTTCGGGCTTTCTTTTAGCAAACCATATTGCGGAGTTTCCACCTATTTAGAGTCCCACGCGAAAATTATTAGCGTGGTTATTTTCTGCGTTTACCACGCATGTTTGCAATTTAGTAATTTGAACTATCAGTTTTTCGTTATTGCCTCCCCACTGCACCCCTCCTTGCTTGACAAGCATATTTTTAATGATTTTAGTAATTACAGGATAATTACTATTAAAAAAAGAATTTGCGTAGGACTCGTTAAATTACTGCCAGGTGCAATATTTCTGAAAATCAATTTTAAATTTTGGTGTGTCGGACTTACCCCTTACCTTAAATAAGGCAATTTATGATGACAGTTATTGGTTTATTCGAGCAGTGAAGTTGTTTGCATTGTTATAAAGAAGAAGGAAAGGTACCCGCTCACACTTACACGGAATCGCGTAAGCAATTGTAGGAAACGTTTTGCTATCAAAAGCAAATATATTTCTGTCTTATTTTTACCAGTATATACAGCGGGGTGCTATCTCTATCTTAACGAACGGTGTTTGACAGTCGACTGACAGGTAAATTTGCTGCCAACCTTGTCAAGTGAAACGTAAGCAGTGACTTGCTGTTTCTTTCTCGCATGTACTGAGATGTTGGCGACAAAAACATGGCACCCATCGCAAGCCCCGAGTATATACCATGTTGTCTCTACCAGTGAATGTCAATATTATATACAAACAAATACATATGGTATTAGGCGTCACGTAAATTACCTAATTGTGCTTCGAGTAGTTCTGTACCGATTTTCGAGTAGTTGTCGTTGTCTTGAAAAATCTGGCATCTCTGGTGACAATTTATTATGTTTGTTGTTTCCGTTGTTATATTTAGGATATTTAGAAAGTATCATAATTATTATTTCCTCGTTTGTTATTTACAGATGTGCCGTAAACAATATGTAGTTCGTTCAATATTAGATATTATGTATAAATAAACCAACAAATGAACGCTGTGAATGCTGAGGCAATTTAGTAGTAGAAATTGCATGTGTTTATAGCCAAAAATGGTTGAAATATGATAGCATAATTGTGCCACATATGAAATAATGTGGCTTCAAACTTTATTGTATACACGTTCTCTGAAATCGCTTTTCAACAGCGATTTTAGTGCTCAAAGAACAATCAATTGTATATTTTGGTTATGCTGTCTGCTGGCGCTACTTTTTGTCTACTTCAAAAAAAGCTTAAAGGTAAGCATTGATAAAAATCCTGACCCTAAACAAAACTAAAATTAAGCGGTTGACGAATGGTATAACTAATTACAACTACAACAATCGATTGATTATTGCTATGCTCATCACACGCCAAAAGAGCGTACTTATTGCTCTGTTAAGTGTCCCATACGCGCACGAAATGTTATTGGTTAACCGGTATACATGTTCAATTAGAATCAAACATAGTCATGTATGACAGTCTACTATTTTCAAGAATGTAACATAAAATTGATTATCACCAGCTAATAATTTTTAAAGCGACTTTATTTAACTTTACACGAGTTTACATAAATTTCACACACGATGCAGGCAAAGTCAAATCAACAGAGAGCTTATAACGAAATCATTGATTAACCTGGGTTTGGGTTAACTTCAACGTGGAAATGTTATTGGTTAACCGGTATACATGTTCAATTAGAATCAAACATAGTCATGTATGACAGTCTACTATTTTCAAGAATGTAACATAAAATTGATTATCACCAGCTAATAATTTTTAAAGCGACTTTATTTAACTTTGCACGAGTTTACATAAATTTCACACACGATGCAGGCAAAGTCAAATCAACAGAGAGCTTATAACGAAATCATTGATTAACCTGGGTTTGGGTTAACTTCAACGTGGAATGTTAGATGGTTTAAAGCAAAATAAACATTTTCAGAATAAGTAACATACTCAACATTTTCCAAATACCGTGCCATAAGTCGTGAGAAATAGACAAATTTTTGCTAGCTCTAATTTTTTTTAGATCTAAGACAGTATCATTAAATTGTTCTAAAATTCTCAAATGTTATTCTTATCATTGCAGCTTGTTTTACGCCGTGGTCATATTCAAGCAATCAAACATTCCCAAACCGTGCAGCATGCTTGGAATATTTGTTTTTATCTCGCCGCTACGCTATTTTTAAACTTGTATCACAAACTTTTAATAAGTCCAGAGATTGTTAATCAGAGCAGTAAATACTTTCCTCAATATAACAACACTATATTTCTTGCTGCTTGTGATATAATAAAGTTTGAGATCGTTACTATGGTAATGGTAGCCTTCGATACAATTGGCGCGCTAACACGCCTTAGAAATTCGGATTTTTCGGAGGCCGTCCAAAAGTTGCTTTATGCCTCATTATTGATCTGCTGTTTTGTTTTACGCTTGGAAAACTATAGCATAATGCTGAACGCCTATTTAGGTGTTTTTAATGCTTTTCAGGAGATTTTACTTCTGCTTTCACTACATATCAGTGAAAAAAGCGATACGACACTAAAACTTTTTGTGATACTTAATTTTAGTTCATGGTATGCTTTTTCAACAATACATCTAGTAAAATTTATATATATCGTTAAATTTCATCATTTTTAGGTCGTACTTATTCCTTAACATATTACCATTTGAGTTTCTCATTCCTACACTGTACGCCAACAATAAAGAGCTCCACTTATACTTAAATATATTTTTTTGGGTATGGTACTGCTCGAGCATATGGAATTCTCCCATTCTTAAATTATTGTACCATAAAATTTACCATCTAAACCCTAATGATTGTATAGGCGGAGAATCATCGCTTCGATGTATCCTTCTAGGAGACAGCCGTAATTACCGACATCATCGTAATATTGAGAGAGCTCTTCTTGAATTAAAACTTTATTACAGGTATGTCAATACGAATTAATGTTTTCTGCACAACGTGCAGGTATGCTCTTGACCAAGTTTTCACGTAATTTTCAGCAAAGATAAGCTTACTGGAACAAGACACGACAACAACGACAATTCCTCTGTTAAGGCTTTTCAAACAATTAAATGTACGAATCATCGTTATTGCTAACAGAAGCAAATATTTATGTAATTGTTTAATATTACAGGCGTACTTGCATTGAAACGGAAATTGAAAAGGATGCGAGAAAATAGAGAACAAATTTCGGAGGACTAATTTTCTTGCATTTTTGATGGAGACATTTGTACATAACCTCAACACAATTTATACTGTCCGGTTACAATCCAAGATTACCATGCAGTCTTGGGTGCAGTCTTGGGCAACAACTGCTTTCATAAGCATAATAGGATTTATTCTTGTTTTCGTCCGAAATACAAACTTTCGAAGGTATTACCAATCTGTATTTTTATTTTGATTCAATTTGATTTTGAATATTTGTCGTCAATCGAATTTTAGCAATACCATTCGCCAGTTTATTTGAATCGAAATCGTTTTTTCACCAAGAAAATTTTTCCAACGCGAAATGGAACTAAAAGAAAATAAACCACAAATGCAGCTGCGTCATTGCTTTATTCGCGACTACGAAACTAAAAGAGATTTTTAAGCCAACACTTAACAAACATCAGTAAGTTGCTCTTTCAGTTTCCTAGACGTGGGTTTGGGGTTTGGGGTTTGGCCGTGAACATGAAGAGGTGTGAATAATGCATGCGTTCGCACGCCAACAATATGTTTTCACGGTCAAGGTTCTAACGAAGACCCGTGGAGGAATAAGTTGTCATTGATTTTGTGAATTTTAAAGCAGTTTTTACCTTTGTTATACTATAACAAAGGTTTAAAAATTGGTCGAAAAACACGAAATTGATCCGAGGCCCGGAGGGCCAAGTCACATATACCAATCGATAGGGTTCGACGATTTGAGCAATATCTGTATGTGTGTGTGTGTGTGTGTGTGTGTGTGTGTGTGTGTGTGTGTGTGTGTGTGTGTGTGTGTGTGTGTGTGTGTGTGTGTGTGTGTGTGTGTGTGTGTGTGTGTGTGTGTGTGTGTGTGTGTGTGTGTGTGTGTGTGTGTGTGTGTGTGTGTGTGTGTGTGTGTGTGTGTGTGTGTGTGTGTGTGTGTGTGTGTGTGTGTGTGTGTGTGTGTGTGTGTGTGTGTGTGTGTGTGTGTGTGTGTGTGTGTGTGTGTGTGTGTGTGTGTGTGTGTGTGTGTGTGTGTGTGTGTGTGTGTGTGTGTGTGTGTGTGTGTGTGTGTGTGTGTGTGTGTGTGTGTGTGTGTGTGTGTGTGTGTGTGTGTGTGTGTGTGTATGTATGTAATGATTTTTTCTATCGCCTGTTTCTCAGAAATAGCTGAACCGAATCGTTCGCTATTACTTTTGTTTGAAAGGTATTATTGTCTAGTAGATCACTATTGAGTTGTTTCGTGATACGACGTTTCGTTTAAAAGTTATAAGCAAAAATGTGAAAAATAGGTGACATAGGTTTCTCCGGAACTACATGACCGATTCCAACGATCTTAGTATCAAATGAAAGCCCTTATTAAAGCTAAATTGTTCAGGAATTTGTTATTGAAAACGAACAAGTAGTTTAAAAGTTAGCCTTAAAAAACCTTTTTTGACAAGGTAATAATTATCGCCTGTTTCTTAGAGATGGCCAAACCGATTTATGCGCTATTAGCCTCATTCGAAAGATAATATATCCTAATAGATCACTATTGAATGATTTTTTGATTGGACGTTTAATTTGAAAGTTATGAGCAACCGTATACACCACACCAAAATAAACAATAATTTATAATGATTTTAACCTTTATAATGATTTTAACCAAGAAAATTAACCTAATTTCAATTATTTTAATATCAATCGAGAGGTTTTGACACTACGAATATATTTGCAAAATTTCATAAGAATTGGTTTTACCGGTCAAAAGATATTAACCATCGAACACTCGCGCCAACTTTTGTAACACAGTTACTCGCGCGCAAAATAGTCCCAAACCAAAGAACACGTGTGCAAGGGAGTTTTGACTGGGAAAACTTGGTTTTAAGTTTATCAAACCTTTGGAGGAGTTTCTTGAAATTGAAAGCTCTATCGTCTGGTTGAATTTAAATTTTGATTAATCCCCCTAAAAGTGAAATAAAAAATTTATTTTTCTTCAGTGTCCATATAACACATTGATGTGTTCTGCAAAGTTATAGAGCATATTATTACAAGAAATTTTGCTGAAGACAGTAACCTTCTATCTCTGCAGCAAAGATAGAAAAATCTTATTTATTGTATTTGAATTTGTAAAATCAGTTGTTCTATTTTTGCTCTTTTTGTAATTGTTGTATAACTTTTTGTAATACAAATTGTGCAAATAATAAAAATACACAACTTTGCTGAAAATAGTGTACCTGTATGTTTGCTTGTTTAGGAACTGTAGAACTTTGATTATAAAGAATACCCTAATTTTGACTCCGAATTACTCGACTACCAGCAGACGGATGCATTTTAAACTTTATAACAAAATTGAGTTGGAAAACCTACACGTGTTGTATCAAATACAACAGCGTGAGTAACCGAAGGCTAATAAAAATTGATGAAAATTATCAAGAAAACTCTATTGATGTGATTCAAATAAAATGGCTTTACAGGAAACTATGCATAGTTCAGAAACCTATAAACTAGACCTTTACTAGACAATGTATATGTTAAAGAATAAGATTTCCTCTTACAACTTACTTTTATTTGCACTTACTCAGATTAATAACAACTTACTTATCCTTACTCAGCAATTTCATGAATAAAGGATCTATCAAAATTTAAAAGTGTTCCTATTTTGTTCAAATTTTGTAAACTTATTCAATTTTCTAAAATTTTATGTAAACCAGCACACTACGTAACGATAACCAATAGATGAATTATGTTCCGAAGTCGTGTCGATTTCTATCTCAAATAGCAAGTAAGACCGTATAACAAAGGTTCCTTTCACCACTAGGTGGATTAAATCGGTTTTTTGGTTTTTGTGTTTTTGTTTTTTGTTTTTGTTCATGAAAATATATTCGCTGTGATCAGATTGGCAAGAAGAATGCAGTGAATACATGTTTAAAAACAGAGCCTCTGGTTTGGGTTTAAAAACTGCTCCCAAAATTAGGCTTTTTAACGAAAAGTTAATAATTGCTAATTTCCCGTTAACAAGACTGGCCTCACTATCATTTTTCCATATAAACGCCCTGCGTCAGCATCAGCCAAAGTAAATTGATATATACCAGGTATGTGACCATCGAGGGTTGCATTAGTGTGTGTAGAAAGAAGAAGAAATAGTTCTGAAATATGGTGGAACTTGCATGAAAATTAAAACTAAATTAATTAAATAAATAAATTAATTAATGAATGCAGCTATATTATTCCAGAGAAATATTTGAACATTTACAATGAAATGTAAGGAATATATTTTAAAGTCATTTGCACTTGTAGCCTTCTTTATTATGCGTAAAAAATTTGAGAACATGGGTGACTAACTATTTCGATATGCAATTGAAAAATGAATTAATGTTTCTAATACTTCACGATCACTACGGTATACGGTTGCTTAAATTAAAACACGTTCCATCCAACGTTTTGCTTGCATGATGCTCTTGAATATCTGCCTTTGATGTCTTCTTTTAAAAAAATAGTTTTATTCGAATAGATGCTTGTGCTACTGCTTGAAAATCCTTAAGTTGAAGTCACTGTTCCAAGATGATACCTTTTTATCCTAAATTTACCCGTCTCAACACTACGTAGAAAACCATAAAAAGTAATCTTAGATTGCTACAAAACGGTCTTAGAAGATAATTAACACTTTAAAAGCTTACCAGAAATCAGACGAAAAATATCGCGGGCGGATAACAATGTTGCTCATGCTGCTTATTGAACAATCATGTCCGAGCATTTAAAAAAAAATCTTTTTTGTTTTACTACTTGTAGGAAAGCGATATAACGACATTTCTTTGAGATATCTTGATACCGTTTTGACGAAAAAATTTCCGCTTGCAATTTGGAATGTGCACTTCATTGTATTCATGAAAATACATACTAGAAATAATGTTCTAAGCATAAACATAAAAACTGTGAGAAAAAAATAGACAAATCTTGCGTATCCAACGATTTTTTAAAAAAATTAACTAATTTTCCATACAAAATGCTCGAAATCTCAGAACTAGTGTAGATGTGTTAGTGCAAAGTGTATATGACAGCTCGCATTGTCATATACCTGGTATATATCCCAGGTAACCAATAAGCATTTCCAATGCAATTTAAAAGCAAGCCAATAAGCATTTAAGTTGCCTTAAATGCTACTTAAATGCTATTTTGGCAAAATATGCGGCTACTTTACTGCTAGCCCTTTTATAGTGCTGACAATGCTTATTTGCAGCTAATTACCAACAAGAAGAATTTAAATAGAATTGTACATGCCAATTTACAACAGTTATGCAGTCAAAAAGCTGATAAACAACAACCTGCAGTATAAAACGGCAGGCATGCTAATAAACGACTGATTTACTGCTTATTTTAATGCTTATTGGTTACCTGGGATCAATTTACTTTGAGCATCAGCGACGTTTCTATTTGAGAAGGTGGTAAAATTTGCTTGAGTGTTAGTAAGCTCACCAAAATTTTGTATTGGTGTTTGTTCGACTATGTTGGCATGGAGGTATGAATATTAGCACTCACTCATACAGATGCATCCAAGAACCTCTGCCGGCAGAGCGAGCTACCAAAGACTAACAGACGTAACACTGGAGCATAGTTCCATCGCCAACAAAAACGATCATTTCAAATTCCCCCCTTAGCCAAGACTCAAACAGAAGTCGCTGCACGAACACGTCGCTTACGAGTAAATTTATAGCATAGCTAAATTTATGGTGAGCCACTTTGCGTAACGCGAAGACTCTACCAGATGATGCTAGTGTTTTTTGCGAGATTTAGAATAATCATTTGAACGACGTTTTGCCAGAAATTTTGTTCGAAGTGTTACGTCTGTTAGTCTGTGGAGCTACCATGCCCGCTTAGGCGCGTCCGGCAGAAATCGAACAAAAATCTGGCAGCGAAAAACTTTTTCTGCCAGGCATTCTGCCGGATTTCTGGCCGCCGTTACCCGTGAAAACTAGCAGAAATGCAACAACCGTTTCGGGCAGAAATTTCGCCTAACGGTTTTGTTTTGATTTTTCTGCCCGAGTTCTGTTCGATTTCTGCCAGTCATATCGAACAGAACCGGTCGGCTGATTTTCCTTTTTTGTATTATTTTTCATTATTAAAGATAGAATGTCATCATACAAATTACGTTAAACCAAATTTATAATTATTTTTCTAGCTTTTTATTTACATTATCATAAGCACACGCACATAAAGCACATAAATGGCGCACAAAAGAACACCGGTACTGGAAACAATTTTCTGAAAAAAGGTCTGGTTATAAATGTATCACACTAAACAAAACAAACATTTTTGTGATTAGTTATAGATGCAGATTGTTTGATTTGTTTAGTGTGGCTATACAAACAAAAACTGAAGTTTGCAGATATGAATTTGTAATTTCCTTACCTAGAATTGGAAACTGCAACGAGCAGCGCGTGTCATCTCTTGTCACTTGTTCTGACATAAAGAGAGTAGAGCGAAAAACGAAGAAGATGAACCAGTTCTGAATGTCAAATTCAGCCGGCGCCATATTGGTTCTGTTCGATTTCTGCCAGGCATCCGACTTTTTCGTAAGCGGGCATCAGTATCACCCGAATATTGGCAAAGCTACCAGTCTTCTTGTTATAGGGTCTACGGTTCAAAGTAGGTTGAGGTGACCAAATGCAGGGAAACGTCCCATTAAACTTCTATCTCACCAGTTGGAGAACTATGTTACTCCAAACCTGGAAATAGGTTTTACCTTATTGTAAATATAGACATTCTTCTGGAGCAATTTTCCAATACGTTTTATATATTTCTGAAGCTGCCAACACGTTTTCGTTCCTTCGTTTTGCGTTGTTGCCGCTCCGTTTTTTATTTTTTATTATAATCATTTTAACAGCTTGGACCATTCGTGACTTCTGTAGGGATGGCTTGAGTGTGGATGATTAAACGGTATCCTCATATCGCAAATACTTAAGAGCTTCATTCGCGCGTTTATGCAGTGCAATAAGAAGAATAACTGCGTCGGCGTCCATTCTCTTCATTTCGATTACATGCAAATATCTCTTATAGATATCTACGATAACGAGGAATTCTCTATGACCAAATTCTTTATCCGTATAAACATCAATTAGAAGTACTATAACAGCGCGCCGGCTCCCGATCTCAAAGAGATCCAGCGAGAAATCGGTCAGCTGAAGAATATTAGAATCGACGGAAAGGACCGTCTCCCGGCAGACTGTCTACAAAAATGGCCAAGAACCGCAGGCAACGGCACTTCATTGGATAATTTCAAGGATTTGGAAGTGAGAGAAACTACCGGAAGAGTGGATGAAAAGTGTAGTCTGTTTCATCTATAAAAAGGGCGACCGGCTAGATTGCCGTCATTACCGCGGCATCACGTTGGTCAACGTCGCCTACAAGGTGCGCTCTCAGATTTTGTTGCGTCGTCTATCCTCAATAGCAAGAGAATTTACGCCAGACTAGGAAGGATTATAAATCAATGCGTCGAAAACAAAATATATGGTAGGAAGAGGCTTCAGAGAAAAAATTTTGCCAAAAATAGTCCGCAACACCTTTCATTCAAATACGGCAAGTGCACGTATGTCTTCCGTAAGCAAAGTTACTGTCTCAAGTCTGTATAGGACTACCGGTCTGATTAGTGTTTTGTACATCGTCAGCTTTGTCGATCGTCTTATTTTCCTTAGCACGCCATCATTTTGAAAATGGATTTCAATTTCGTCCCAAGTAATTTCCATTCTGCCAGCATCAAGGAAATACAGTAAATATTTTTCTTTTCGTTTGTATTGTCAAATGGCTCAGCTGTGCCAGATGAACATACTATCCTGGAGAGACCATCAGCAACATTATGTTCTCCTGGTACGCACTCGACGTTGAAATTATATGATTGCAAACTCAAAGCCATCCAAGGATAAATTCGTTTGATTCCGCATCAGTTCGAATGGTGAAATGCAGGCTAATTAAGTTATAGAAAAACGTTCAACTCCCCATACTATTGCAAGTGCCTCTCTTTGTATTTGTGGATATTTTTGTTTAGACAGTGAAAGCGTTTTGGATGCGCAACCGATAATCTGTGCTTCCGGATTCTTATCAAACTGGACCCTTACGGCACTCAATCTATGGGAAGGAACGTCCACATAAAGTTCTGTACGATCTTTTCTGTTGTAGCAGCTTAATTTAGTACTTGCTTACAATGCTTAATTTTTAAGGTATCCGTATTCTTCGTTTAATTCTTGGTTCCAGTAGAACCGATCGGTTTTGGCTAATTCGCGAAGCAGACGTTAACTACTCGGTGGTGAATAAATCTTTTTATTAAATTTATTAGTCCCAAGAATGACTGAATTTTTTGGAGCGTCTTAATAGAATACGAAACCTAAAATTAAATAAAAAGAAGAAAACTTATCCAATTTAATTCTACTATGTACTTAGTTCTAAAACAGATACTGAGGAAGCCTGCAAGTCGTAGGCGATCTGTCGTGAAGAAAATATACATAGTAGAATTAAATTGGATAAGTTTTCTTTTATTTAATTTTAGTCCCAAGAAACTATTCACTTCAGCAATCCTCTATGGGACTCTAAAATTTTTGATGACTCCTATTTTCTGCTCTTCAATTTTCCATGCATCGGATGAAACTTTGAAACCAAGCAACGTTAACATCTGTATACTAAATACGCACTTATTCTCATTTATGTTTACGTTGTGGTTTCTTAGCAATTCAAAACTTTGTTTAAATTTATATCATGTTCTTCCTTCGTTTTCCTAAATGCCAAAATATCGTCGATGTACTATGTAGTTACCAGTTCCGTTACAAGCAGCAAGAGTAACTGTTTGCATTATTTCCTGGAAGATATCAGGCGCGTTACACGGGTCAAACGGAAGTCGTCGATAACGAAATATTCCCGCTCCTGCAAAAAAAATCGTCAATTGGCGACAGCTTTCATGTAACTCGACGCAAACGAAGACACTACAGTAGAGATGGGCGAACGGCTCACGAGCCGTTCAAATGAACCGGTTCACAAAAAAGAGCGTTCAAACGAACGGCTCTTGAAAAAGAACCACGGTTCCTCAAACGCACTCGACGGCGACACGAAGTTTGGTTCGGAAATCGTAATTTACCGAACTATCAACCTGCCGAACAACGAACTGTGAGCCATAAGCCGCCCTTTTGAATCGGTTCGCAGCAGCAAATGAACGGTTCGGAGCCGCTCACACAAAAGAGCCGTTTTGCCCACCTCTACACTACAGAGATCGATAGTTGAGAAGTATTATGCTACGTGCAATTCCATTTAAATGGACTCGAGAGTTGGCATCTTAAAAGGAGTTCGGTTTCGGATGGATACAACGATTTGGACCTCGTAGATCAATCACAATCTGGATGTCATCTTTTCCATTTGGTACAACCACCATTAATGAGTCAAAGGATCTATCCATTTCTTGTGTTACCTTCTCTATAATTCCCATTGAGAGCAGTTTATTTATCAAACATCTTTAGGGGCCAATCCCGGCGTAGTGGTTAGCATTCACGCCTCTCACGGCGAGGACCCGGGTTCAAATCCCAACCCCGCAGAAGTCACGAATGACCTAAGCTATTAAAGTGACTATAATCAAACAAAAAACCTGATTTAATCCACCTAGTGGTGAAAGGAACCTTTGTTATACGGTCTTACTTGCTATTTGAGATAAAAATCGACACGTCTTCCGAAAATAATTCTTCTATTGGCAGACCTTATAAATTTTGATAGTTCCTTTTCTCATGAAATTGCTGAGTAAGTTGTTACTAATGTGGGTAAGTGCAAGTAAAATTAAGTTGTAAGAAGAAATATTATTCTTTAACATATACATTTTTTGAACTATGCATAATTTCTTGTAATGCCATTCTATTTGGTTCACATCAATAAAGTTTTCTTGAATAAATTTCATCAATTTTTATTAACCTTCGGATACTCACGCTGCTGTATTTTGTACAACATGTGTAGGTTTTTGAATGCCATATTGTTATATAGTTACAAATCATTGTTTAACTGACGTATATTCTTCAAGAAACTTGTTATGAGCAAAACGTCAGAATTATTCAATGCATTAATACTTTAAATTGTTAGGAAAACAGATTAGGAAAACAGTTAGGAACAGAAGCATAAACCGACAGAAAATCACAGAAACGAAGCAAGCAGCTTGTGAGGTGTACCGCAATTGGCCCCAACTGGCATTTTATCTCTTTTCTTCATATAGAAAAATGGTGTCTGTATGCAGCAAAACTATCAGCAAATGTAAAATGTTTAAAATGTAGTCGTCTGTTGGTAGTCGAATAATTCGGAGTCAAAATTAGGGTGTTTTTTATAATCAAAGTTCAATCAAAGTTTATAAACAAGCAGACATAGAGGTATACTACATTCAGTAAAGTTGTGTATTTTTACTATTTGTATAACTTTGTAATGCATGAAAAAGTCATACAACAATTACAAAAAGAGCCGAAATAGAAAAACTGATTTTACAAGTGCATTTACAATAAATAAGATTTCTCTATCTTCGCTGAAGAGATAGAAGGTTACTGTCTTCAGCCAAATTTCTTGTAATAATATGCTCTAAAACTTTGCAGAACACATCAATGTGTTATATTGAAACTGAAGAAAAATATTTTTTTATTTTACTTTTAGGGGGATTAGTCAAAATTTAAATGTTACCAGACGATAGAGCATTCAATTTCAAAAAACTCTTCCAAAGGTTTGATAAACTTAAAACCAAGTTTTCCTAGTCAAAAATTTAGTGCGCACGTTTTCTTTGGTTTTGGGCTATTGTGCGCGAGTAACTGTGTTACAAAAGTTAGCGCGAGTGTTCGAGGGTTAATATCTTTAGACCGGAAAAACCAATTCTTGTGAAATTTTGCATATATATTTGTAGTGTCAAAACTTCTCGTTTGACATTAAAATAATTGAAATTAGGCAAATTAACTTGGTTAAAATCATTATAAATTATAGTTAATTTTGATGTGGTGTATACGGTTGCTCATAACTTTCAAACTAAACGTCCAATCAAAAAACAATTCAATAGTGATCTATCCGGCTATATTACCTTTCAAATGAAACTAATAGCGCATAAATCGGTTTGGCCATCTCTGAGAAACAGGCGATGCACCTATCGTCTCATGTGCTTAAGAGTGGCGAGTGCGTATCGCACAGTTTCACATGACGCAATCTGCGTCTTAGCGGGTATGATGCCTATTGGTATCATCATCAGCGAGAACGTAGAGTGCTTCAACCAACGTGGAACTGGAGGCATACGGAGTACCACAAGATCGGCCTCGCTGATCACATGGCAGCGGGCATGGTCTGATTCCACAAAAGGCCGGTGGACACATAGACTTATTCCGGAACTATCCGGATGGGTCAACAGGCGCCATGGCGAAGTCAGCTTCCACCTGACACAGGTTCTGTCAGGGCATGGTTGTTTTAGACAGTATCTGCACAAGTTTGGGCATGCGGAGTCCCCCGAGTGTCCCGAATGCGCGGACGTTGAGGAAACTGCAGAACATGCTTTCTTTATATGCCCTCGTTTCGCGGGCGTGAGAAGCAACATGATGGCAGTTAGCGGACAGGACACTACTCCGGATAACTTAGTCCAAAGGATGTGTTCTAGCTCGGACGTCTGGGGTGCGGTCAATGCGGCTGCTACCCAGATCGTACTTGAGCTACAAAACCGCTGGAAAGCCGATCAACGGCGAATAAACAGCCTAACTACCATAGTCCAGTAGTTATCTAAGAGTGTGTTTTAAGCACAATAGCCCTTCCCTGAAGTAATCCAGATAAGGTGGTTCCAGGGGGGATCGAGGCTGGAGACTCGAGTAGGGTTTTAGTGGGTCTGGATCCTCACGCCCCAGTAGGGGGGTCGGGATACCAAACCCCACTCCCTGAGTTGTCTTCTCAGGTATCTGATAGCAGATTTCCCTACTCGTTAAAAAAAAAAAAAACACACACACACACACACACACACACACACACACACACACACACACACACACACACACACACACACACACACACACACACACACACACACACACACACACACACACACACACACACACACACACACACACACACACACACACACACATACAGACATTGCTCAATTCGTCGAACCCTATCGATTGGTATATGACCCTTGGCCCTCCGGGCCTTGGTTCTATTTCGCGTTTTCCTACCAATTTCTAAACCTTTGTTACATAGTATAACAAAGGTAAAAAATCTAACTTCTTCTGGGTAAAATCTTTGACTGCTGGATGGGATATAGCGTGATGGTGGCGTGTTGTTATCGCACCTCACAAAATCGGTGGACATTAAACTTAGGAAATTTGGTTTTGAGAAAAAATCGCAATGCTTAGTTCATATCCCCATGACGGATTAGAGATGCTAAATATATAAATATATCAACCACACTAAATTCAATGCCATCAATAGTCACTGCCTTACTCGAGCTTCTACTTCGCATATATTTGGTTTTTGGCGCATCGCAAATTTTCTAATAACGCCGAAGTGGTCTACGAAGCCTAACAGTTGACCACTCTTGAAGAAAATCTCATTTCGATGCACGCTAGTCGGAGCACGCCGTCATAGGCAAAGTTGAATAACTTACAAGGCAGTCCATCCGCTTATCGCAATCCAATTTAATCTGAATAAATCATTAGAGTTTTACCAAAATAAAAAATGAATTCAACGAATTACAATATCGGTATATTTATTTCAAAAGAACAATTCACATCAATTCTTAATTATTATTCAACAGATCTTTTCTACTATAATGTTCCACGATACCAGCTCCGAAACAATCTCCTAAAACGTTTACCACGGCGCGGAATCGATTTCTGTAATAAGATAAAGTTTTGTTTATATTTTTGTTATACGTAATGAGTGAGTTTATCTACTGTAAACTATTATTCTTATGTAACGATTTTCGGGTTATCAGTCTACTGGATGTAGCAAAATATTCTTTTGCTTTAAACTATCCAACGTTACGGCAATATATGTCTAATTTTCGTTGAAGCGGGGCCACTACTGACACGAGGTCTTCGAATATTGGAACTTTTGTACTTGAATGGTTAAAAAATGAGAATTACACTTTGCATGCCCTTCAAACAATGGTCCCTCATTCGCTAAGGGCCGCCCGACAATTTAACAAAAAAAAATCTATAGACTAATCTCAAGTTTTTGGTCTTGACCTTGAAATGCGGTCATACATATATATTAATATTTTTTGAAACGATGGTTCTACAATTGATGAAGGTACGGTAGGGGAAAGAAATGAAAAATTTTGGTGAAGGAGGGGACGAGTGGAAATGAAAGGGGGGAGGATAGCTATCAATATCCCCCCTTTCCTTTCCACTCTTCCCCTCCTTCACCAAAAAATTTCATTTCTTTCCCCTACCGTCCCTTCATCAATTGTAGAACCATCGTTTCAAAAAATATTAAAAAAAATTCATTTTTAGCAAACCTTGAGATTGGAAATATCACATGATATCAATGTTGCGAATCGAGCGAGAAGTCATCCATGCTTACTCACACGCGAATGAATATAAGAAACATAGCATTCAACGCTTAAGGCGCAAACGCAGGAGTAAAAGAAACAGCCGCCGGTGCTGTGTGCAGACATTTTGCTACCCACACACTCGCGCACACACATTATCACATCGTCTTCCAGCATAGCTTATTCCCGAGTCAAAAAATTCGTGGGGAATCAGCTGCTCGTGAGGCTGGTGGCGCGCTGGGATACAAATTTTGCATTACTTTTTCTTCTTCTTCACCATCTTCGCCCTCGACTCTACTCACGGGCCGGAGTACAAGCCGTCGTGAGTAATCTGTATCAGCAGATCGGGCTGCCACGATGAACGACGAGCGAAGAGCGACGACTGTAGCGTAGCTGTTAGGTAAACACATAGTCACAAAAGCTTGTTGCAGTGAATGAAAAAATAAGAGCAGGAGTTTTAGAGGGATGCTTATGCCGGCGTGTTCGTAAGAATGAGTACGTGCGTGTGAGGAAAGACCGCACGAGTGTGGGCTTTGAAACACTACATGATATATTTCCTAAATTTGCAAACTAACAAATGGCCTGGTTTTGTAAAGAAGAACAGGGCTTTTAAGTGTAATTATTTTTTTGGGCGCCATATTGGATTTGATTAAAAAATCGCCGTTTTCGCCTTGAGCCACCCAATCGAATTTCATTTCAAGACCACAATTGAAAAAATGCTAGAAGAAACATTTATAAAATTAGGTGTGTGTACCATTTGCTCTAAATAAATGAAACAACCAATTATCTGCTGCAAGGTTCACAATTGTAGTTGTTGTTTTTTTTGTGTCACTAATAGAAAACAACAACAATTTTCATATAGCTATTTTAATACTAGCTGATTACCCGATGTTACTCGGGGCCCCTTTGTCTCTTAGTACTTGTACATCCGTTATTGTAACGAAAATTCTCATATATCGACTATCGAATATCGACGTGTAAATCAGAAATGTTGTGCCCAAAGTATTTTTCGGTACGTGGTCTCGTTAAGAATTAACAGTAAAACTGTGGGATTACTTGAAGGGAAGTGCAGTGCTGTACAATAGTTTAATCGCACTCTCCTCAAAACCATATGTTTTCAGCTACGGCACGTGTATCTCAGAATCTAAAAGATTGATTTGGATAATTTTTTTTGACGTGTAAAAGTTAATGTAAAAATTTAGGTGACGTAGCCGCTTTTCAATATCTCGATTTTTCAATTTTCGCTGCATTTAAAAAAAATCGTTACACTTTGCAACCAGTAAGAGATAGATAGTTACTATGTACAGCAAGTTGCTTATTTTACTGTGTTCTACAACTTTTGTGAACCCACTGCACTTTTTGGACGCATTTAAAAAAAACAAATATTTGTATCACCCTAATAGATAGATTTACGGTCACCCTAATAGTGTAAAAAGTTGCACCACATTTTTAAATAAACTTTTCCAAAGACACATAACCTGGCAAATTAGGCATTTTTACGCTAGAGCACATGATCGCATCTTTGTTTACTATACTGCGAAATCGAAAATAGAAGTGTAACGTTTGAATGAAAGATTTCAAATGCTAATAACTACTAAACTACTGAACGAAAATGAACAATTTATATGTCGTTGGATAGATAAAACGACCAGCAATGGTTATGAAGGGGGTAAGAGAGCAATTTTATGGAGGGCGTAAGAGGGGGGGGGCTCCTATACAAATGAAACACAAATTACCTCAGAACTCGAGAACTAATCAAGCAAATGGAACCAAATTTGGCATGTGGGGGTTTTTGGAGGCATGAATTTATTTTATGATAGTTTGAGACCCCTCACACCGGTGGTAAGAGGATAAGGACTGTCATACAACTAAAACAGAAATTATTGCGTATATGCCATATTTTCTGCTATGTAACAAGCGGTAAGCTGTGATAAACGTGCTTTGGCTTTAATGTTATTTGTAATCAATGGCCATTTTAAAGGCCACAAGCGAGTAAAAGTAAGATTGTTGAAACATGTCAACCTACGCATAATCATATTTAATACAATATTCTGCGGGCTGGTCGTTCATCATTGTTTCAACCTTTATGATGCACACAAGTGATTTTTAAAAGATCTTTATGTCTTAATGGTTGCAGGCGTTGTACCTCCATTGCATTCAATGAAGAATTGAGGCTAAATATTTCGCTCTTCTCTTTTAAACATTCACTTAAACAATGGCACTCACAGTTCACAGATTCTTATAAACATACATATGCCAGAAATGCAGTTTACATTAGTCTTTGATCTAATGTTCTGATCTAGTCCTACGTCACCCTCTCGTACAACCCTTAGGGCTGTATACCTTGTAGTTTTTTCTAATCAAATTTAGCAGATATGTTCACAGCGTTGAGGCCTCTCGTTTAATACTAAAATAATTGAAATCTGATTAACTATCTGGTTAAAATCGTTATTTGTAAACTTTTTTATGCTATACACGACTGCTCATAACTTTCGAATTAAACATCCAATCAAAAAACAAGTCAATAGTAATCTGTGAGGCTATATTACCTACCAAATGAGACTAATAGCACATAAAATGGTTTGGCCGTCTCTACTAACTTTTGAACCACTTGATTGTTTTCGATAAAGCTCTCCCAAAACATTTGCGGTAGCAAGAGCTTTCATTTGATACTAAAATTGTTGAAATCAGTTGAGCGGTTCCGGAGAAAATCATGTCACGTAATTTTTACATTTTTATAACTTTTAAACGAAATGTCGGCCCATAAAATAATTCAATAGTGCTCTACAACGAGATAACACCTTTCAAATAAGCGTAATAGCGAACGAATCGATTCAGCTATTTTCGAGAAACAGACGACTAAAGTCAAGCGTCACAAACACACACACACACACAAACACAAACACACACACATACACATACACACCCATTTGTTATATGGTAAAACATGTGCTTGACATACGACGTTTGATGAAGAACCGTCTAGACGTTCCTGAGCTATGGTGGAACATTTGTTATTATTTGTTATTTATTTGTATAATTCATCCGACAGAAACGTCTTAATGAATAATGTTGTTGATTGGAGAAAGCCGCCTTGAAATGCACACATGGCAGTTTTCAAGCCGGCACAAAAACCCAACATCTTTTCGTAAAAGATTCTATGGCTAACAAAACTAAACACTAAATACATAATTATATTAAAAACATTAACAAAAGTCTACCGAAAATCAAAACTTAAAAATTTAAGGCATGTTCAGACCGATTGTATGCTATAGCTAGTCGACGAATAGGTTCATGCTGACCGTAGTTTGTGCGATGCGCGTTCAACCGAAGCAGACGTTGATGGCGTTGTGGACGAAGAGGGCAATGTAGTTGAAGCATTGAAAGAATGGTTGGGCAGTCGTAGCTTCCATTGAGAATCTTATGAGTCATTTGAGCCATGTCTTTACGTCGTTGTTCAAGGGAGTTAATTGCTATCAGTAGGCAAAGGTCAGCAAAAGAAGGTAAGCTGTCATGATTTCTCCATGGTAGAGTACGGCAGATTCTAAGAATAAAGTGTTTCTGTGCGCGTTCAATCTATTTTATCCAGTTGTCGTAGAATGGATCCCATACAGCACAGGCAGTCTCTAACATTGAGCGCACCAGCGAGCAATAAAGGGCTCGCAGGGTACCAGTGTCGATTAGTCTTGCTGATAATCATGGAATAGTGCTGCCTAAACGTCAGTTGAGTATCCAACACTACACCGAGATCAGTGACTACTTCGCAGCGTTGCAGAGGTATTCCATCAATGCGATAATCGTGAACTAAAGGCTGTTTTTTGCGATGAAAGCTGATTGCGCTGCATTTTGATATACTAAGCGTCATATAATTGCTGGAGCAGCAATCTGCGAATAAGTCGATAAACGCTTGAAATCTTTAGCAATCATAGTTCGTTTTGATAAGCTGAAAAATCTTAGTGTCATCTGCGTACAATATAGATTTTAAGATATATAGTATGTAAACCGTAGATATTCGAGGATAGCAAATGAAAAAGGGCTACCTTTACGCTGTCAAGACATAAATAAACAAACAAACAAACAAACAAACAAACAAACAAACGATAATCGTGTGCCTGATGGAAGTAGCTTGGTTACATCGTTAATGAACAACGAGAAAAGTAAGGGTCCCAGTATACTGCCTTGAGGGACTCCAGAATTGTTACTGAACCAGCCAGATTGAGACGCACCCAACTTTACAGCAATTTTCCGATTTCGTAGAAAAGATTCCAGCCATGATACAATTGCAACAGAAGCTCCAAGTTTATCGCATTTAGCACATGGTATACCGTGATCAACACGATCGAATGCAGCCTTCAGGTCAGTGTAGATAGCATCTATCTGGGTACTCCGGTCCATACCACGCAAGCAGAATGAAGTGAATTCCAATAAATTGGTAGTTACGGACCTGCCAGGAAAGAAGCCATGATGTGCCGTAGAGATATAGCTTTTTATGTTGAACATCAAATGGTTATACATAATAGCTTCAAAAATTTTCGAGCAGGGGGACAAACATGAAATACCGCGGTACTGTTCCACATTACATCTATCACCCTTCTTGAACACCGGAAACATAAACGACTCTTTCCAGCTGCTAGGAAACTGTTGGCATCGTAAAGAAAAGTTGAAAATGCAGACAAGCGGTGACTTTAATGTTTCAAAACATTTCTTCAGCACAACAGCAGGAATACCGTCAGGTCCGGGGCGATAGGACTGTTTTAATTTGATAATTGCTTTGGCCACTTCCTCGTCCAAAATTGTAAAAGTTTCTACAGTGAACATATTGCTAGGAACGTGTACAAGGGCCGCAGCGATATCGTCTCTTGAAGCACACTCACAATTGAAAACGCTAGCAAGGTGTTCAGCAAACAATTCGCATTTGCTGCTATCAGTGGACGCTGTGCTGTTCATTATGCCGCAGGTACATGCTAGATGGAAGCCCGTCCTCTTTACGCTTCGAATTCACAAACCTCCAAAAGCCTTTTGGATTTGATCGTAGGTTTCTCTCAGTTCTGCGTACATAATCACTATGCAGTTTTTTGTTCAGCGTTTTATATGATCTGCTTGATGTTATAAAACGATATCGAGCAGCTGAATTTCTATTTCTTTGGTAGGCACGAAGTGCTGATTTCCGGGAACGATTGAGTCGGGTAAGTAATCGATTTCCCCAAATAGGCTTAGGGCGAGGACGAATTTTGGGAACATATTGGAGAATAAGCTCTTGAATTTTGACGGTAAATTCCGAAACAGCTTCATCAGCTTCATCACTGCACGCGCTGATTGATGTCCAATCGAATTCTTTTAATGTTATATTGATGGCATCGTAGTTACCCCGCCGAAAGTCAAAACTGGTAGAGTCGAATTCGTCAATAAAATGAGTTTTGATTGTCCTGTTGTAAGTAACTATCAAGGGTGGATGATGTATGTCAATGTTGCAGAGGGAAACAAGTGCAGTCGTGACTGAACAAGCCGACAAAGCTTGCTGATTCGAAAAAACTAAATCCAGAAATCTTCCATTCTGGTTGCATATATGATTGATCTGAAACATGCTATGCAAGGCCATACCATCTAATAGGCATGAGCGACCTGCATTCACTGATGAGTGAAGGACGTCCACAAAGAGATAGCCAGCGTGTGGATGAGCCGACCACGATAAACCAGGACGGTTGTAATCACCAAATAAAAGTAGATCATCGTTAAAATCCATCGAATTGACCGCTCTTCCAAGTGACGAAATGTGACGATCAATGATATCAGCTTCATTTGGTAAATTAGGTGGAAGATACACAGCGCCAATCACAACTTTCGAATCATTGATCATTATTGTTACCCATAACTGCTCAAGCGATTCATGCATTGCTTCGACTAACAAAGTAGACGACAATGAACGTCGAACAGCGATGACCTCTCCGCCGCCCCTTGCTTTGGTGTTATTCTTTGAAGTACGGTCGCAGCGATACATAGTGTATTCAGTCCCAAACAGCTCAGCAGAATTGATTTGCGAGTCAAGCCATGACTCGGTTAAAACCACCCCATCGGCAGGCAACCATGTTTTCGCTGCCAACATCTCGTGTGTGCGAAAATGATATAGCATGTCAGCACTGCGTTTCACTCAACTGCCAGCAGTCTGATTTGGGCCCGCTGTCAAATTTTGAGCCCACGACATGTTGTCGCGGACGTTTACTGCAGCTCGTTATAGAGATGTCGATGGGGTGGTTAAAACAATGCAGTCGTATGGCGAGTCGCAAACCTCCAGTGCAAAATCGGAAATTTTGCTGCGCCGTCCGTGTGTGTTCTGATAGTAGAATGTGAGATGTGCGAGCGTCGGCTCGGACGAAGAAGCGGGTGGTAGTTGGTTGCGATGGATGACACTTTCGCAGCGGCTGGTGGTACGGCTATGGGGAACAGAGTATGCATGATTTTTTTGAAATTTTGAAACTTGCAATGACTTAACTGAACTGGGGGCCGATTGGCCCCCAAAATCCAACGGCGGTCGGGCAACAAGTTTGTAGTCGTAACAGACTGCGATGGAATCGAAAGAGCGGTTCGTTGAAATTTTACTGCTAGCGGTTCCCAAACATATGTAGATTTGTTCCGTTCTTCAAACTGCCGAAAATAAATTCCTTCCGGCCAGTTAGCAGCATCCAAGGCGGCATCTTTCAGCTGTACATCAATCCCGATTTTGAATGAAATGAATGCTAAGGACTTTAGATCTGCATCTCTTTTTACCAGTTTTTTAACGACCGGTTGAGAGTCAGCAACGCATTGTTGCACAAGTGCTGAAATTTCATCCTCAGACACATGAGGGGCGATACGTGAGAGGTAAATCCAGAATTTTGCGGTAGGTTGCGGAACAGTTTCGACTAATTTAGGAAAATCTTCGATTGATCTAGTTCCGCTAACTAAACTTGAAAATTCAACAGGCTTAACGGGAGTGTCATTAGGCGAGACCATTCTCGGGTGCTTGTTTCTGCGAGTGGCTGTCTCAACTGCAGAAGCAGGATTCTTTGAAAGTTTATCCGAAATTGATCCCATTACAGTTGCAATTTGGCCGATTTCATTTTTTACTTCCTTCATACATTTCTTAACTGATTCAGCAATCGTTGTTACAGCATCAACAGCAAAGTTGGATGAGCTTTGCGCCTTCAGATTTTCGACCGAAGTCATACATTCAGTGCAGAATCATAGCAAATTTGTTTGCTCATTAAAGAAATCCAAATTTGATCTGACCCAACCTAAGCATTTCATATGAGCGACACGCTCACATGAATGACATTTAAGGGGGCATAGTACTTTTTCGATTTAAAAAAATCGAAATTTTTTTTATTGATTATTTCGAAAGATTAACACTAGTAATTTCGATGAATTCCAAAAATTGACAAAGTTACAGCTATTTGTACCGCGCATGTCTGGAGCGATTACACAGCGAATAAAAACTTCAACGTCGTTTTTCTCGAAACCAGGTTTTGAAAGTCGGTACCATAAATATCTCAAGAACGGCTGAAGCAATTCTCATGATTCTTTTTTTGTTTGAAAGCCAACAAAATTATCTAGTGTTTGACCCATCCTTTTTTCGATATTACAATTCTTGTATTTTTTAGAAATGTTTAAAGCCAATTTTTTCGGCTAAAACCCTTACTTTTATGTTTGAATGTCCGCCATTTTGTTATACGTTCGAATTTTAAAAAAAGGATGGGTCAAACACGAGATAATTTAATATTCTTTCATGTCGTTTTGGAATTTTTCAATTCGGATAAGCCCCCCAGCGCCAATCCATGGTACCGCAAATCATGTTTTTTTCGAATGATCATGTTCAAGGAGCCATAGGGGAGAGGGGAAGAGGTTCACATATGCAAACAAAACTGCAAATATTAGTATAAAGTGCAATGTTTAGCAAGCAATAAACCCGAATCGATTCGCTTTTCGCGTTATCGAGAAAAAAATATTTGAAATAAGGCAAAAAATATGGTGTAAAAAGTACTATGCCCCCTTAACCAGATTTAGGTTCTTTATGGGGTGACAGCATTCATAGCAAGTTTTATCCATCGTTGCAACAAAGCTTTGATGCAAGATCAAACTACTTTTATACGGTTGAACACAGGTGGCGGTTTGAGCAAATAGATGACGAACTTACACTCGTTGCTCACAGATGGCACTTCAGATCGTTGCTCACAGATGGCGCTTAAAAAATGAGCGTAGCGGTAGTGACAGTTATATATGAAGAGTACAATCAAAATCACTAAGGCAATTATTCAGCCAATTGATGTCGAGTGCTCTAAAACTTCACTTTGTTCACGACAATGTAGAATGTGATAAGCCGATGAAATAACATACGCGAAAAAAGAATACGGAAATTCAACGAAAATTAAATGAATAACCAGAGCTCAAAACAGTTACTTAACGTTACAGGCAATGTTTGCCTTAAAAAAACATACACTCATCGTCACACCCCCTCTTTGTCGGCTCCTTCCCAGTCGGCTTTCCCTTCTGCCTAAAAATATGCATCGATTTCAGGTGGCCACAGAAGCAACATTGGGCAACAACTAGCAACATGTCGTATTCCACATATTACCAAAAAATTGCTTGGACTAAACGAAAATAAAAATGAAGCTGTTTTATAAGAAGGTATTACTGTTTACTCATCTATTTACTAAGAGGGGCTCTGTAGCCGCAAGGTTACCGAGTCTGCTTTGACAAGCGAATGGTCATGGGTTCGAATCTTAGTAGAATCAGGCCATTCGATGTCAAAGTGACTTTAGCATGGGTTTATTCTCAGGCCCCTCATCGCCCTTCCTTCATGCTGAGTTCTATATTATCCCGATATGGCCTATTGACAGTGCAAAAATGAGACCCTTATAGTAAAAATGCACTGGTTTGCTTGCTACGCCAGGGATGACTATAATTGGGGACTGTGCGCTGTCATGTGGAACGAGGTGGGTAAAGTAGAGTAAAGTATTGAAAGAAGGGTACCTAATTACACACAAGCACGCATAAAAAAAAACAAATTCAATAAGCATATCGCTCACTCAATAGCGACTATAGCCAAAATAAATGCAGTGCGGGTTATACAACAAACACCCGGGCGATATCACAATAGATCTAACCATAATGGTCGCAGTGATGAGTCCATACAGGAAAAAAAAAAATCTATTTACTAAGAAATCAAAAATTAATTATTATTACAGTAGAAAAGCCAGGTCACACTGCTAGGTGGATTAATCCCGGTTTTTCTATCAGCATTTAAGTATTTAAGTTTGAATAACTTTTGAATGAAATGTCCGATTTCTAATAGGTAACTTACATTGGCGTAGCTAGGAAATTTCCCTGGAGGGGGCCTAGGGGGTGCCTTCAAAAATTTTTTTGATTATGATCTTGTTTCTCTGGCTGTCATCGATAGCACAAGGTTTTGTAGGGAAATACCAGGCGAGCTTGATGAGGGTCCGCGCAATTACCAGAAACGTCGGGAGTACAACCTGTCCGCCGTTATTGATTTCAAAGCAACATACGATACAGTCGATCGAGACCGGCTATGGCAGATAATGCACGAACACGGTTTTCCGAATAAACTGACACAACTGTGCAGAGCTACATTGGAGAGAGTGTTGTGTTTCGTGTGCATCTCGGAGATACTTTCGAGTTACTTTGAGACGCGGCGAAAGTGGGAAAAGGTTACGGCTTGTTTTGCATGCTATTCAACATCGCACTTGAAGGGGTGATCCGACGAAATCGGAATCTAGGACGAGTTTTCTAAACTTAAATGCGGCCAAGACCAAACACTCAAAGGAACCAAACGCGTGCGTCTCGCGGACGGAAACTGTTGATGACAACGAACTATAAGTGACAGATGGGTTCGCGTATTTGGGATTGCTGGTGCACACGGACAACAACACTAGTAACGGGATCTAGTCACGCATTTAAGCGGGAAATTAGGCTTCCTTAGCCCTTCGCAAAACACTACGCATACGCAATGTTCGAGCGGAAGGTACTACGAACGATATTTGGCGGAGTACAAACTGACAGCGGAGAGCAACGGAGACAGTCAGTAGACTACAGTGCGACGAAAATAGTTCTCTTTAACAACTGCACCAGCATCAGGAACAGGGTGGCTCAACGTGCAAGATGGCTCGACCACGTTGAAAATGATTTGCGACTTCTGTGACTGGGAAATTTGCGACGATTGGCCCATGATGTAGTTAAATGGAGACGAACACTTGAAATAGCATGAGCCGGAGGGGCTACTAAGCCACTGACGACGACGACAACTACGCTTTTTTTCTTTAATTCTATATTAGAGAGGTTTTCAGCCTGCGGCTGGTTCGCCTCTTCACTACGCTTTTATGATGCCTAGTGAAAAATAAATATCTGCACAGCGGGAACATATACACTGAGTTTTTTTTCCGGTTTCCAATTCCAATGAGGAAAATTTCTGGAGGGGGCCTGCAGAATTCTGGAGGGGGCCTGGTACCCCAGGCACCCCCTCTAGCTACGCCAATGGTAACTTAGTTTCGTTTGATAGATCTAAATAGGGTAAATGATTTTGAATGGACCTAGTCGAATTCTGATCTTGAATGGACCTATTTTTAAATAAGAATTTTAGGATATAATTATCAAGTCTTTGTACTGTATTTAGCTTTAATGTTTTTCTTTAATCATTTCTGAACGTAAATATACTAAAATTAAACTAAAATTATAGCCAAAACCACTTTATTGCCGCGTATTTAAAAGTAGCTGTTTTTCAGCGTTTTGGCAGTCACCATAGAGTATTTTCAAACTGTTACTACCCGGAACCCAATACTACCCAATAAAACAATACTCTTAAAATGATGCTAAAATATGTGTAATTTCAATTTAGGTATTTAAAAGTTTAGTAAAACCAGTAAAATCTTCAAATTCCTTAAAAATGTTAACCCTCTTTTTTGATCTTGAATGGACCTAGTATTGATTTTTGAATGGACGCTTTTGCGCTTCGAGACATCACTGACGGTAGCTATTATTGCCTACCACTAACGAACTCGTCGTTGTATATTTCTTGGAACTGCTTGTTGTCACTATAGTATCTCCGTTTATAAAATCTATAAGCACGGGATATTGAAAGTAGGTTTGATTTATAGCCTAAATAAAAACTTAATTATATTGATAAAACTAACTATCACTCATCCTTTTTCGTAGTTGCTTCATAGTGTTTGTACATTGTACCCTCTAGTTTTGAAACTAAAAAGTCTTCCTAATTAGTTAGCTAACATATGTCATTTTATGCTTAAAATAATATAAACTTAATTTATTCTCAGTATTGTACAAAAATTTTAACCATCATTGATTAAAAGATAAGATGGATCAAAAGATAAGAGGGATACTAACTGCCTTCTGTTAAGGGGGCTGATATGGAGAAACGGAAGGAAAGACGACGGAGTTAAAATAATACTTTTATTAACACTAAGCTTATCACTATACAATGGCTGGTTGTTAAAAGAGATCGATTATGAGACTGCAGCGACTTATATAGGTACTATACCGGAAACTACATTGCTAATAAGTTAGCACTATTGCTTGTCAGTGTCACTATTGAATAGATGGATTCTGCGCTGCTCGATTGCTATAATAGAGTACATATGAGTCGCTCAGAAGGAAAGGGGTGTAAGTGACAAAAAGTATATTTCGAGAAAATCGGATCCAAAGTTAAGCTAGAAGTCAGCTAGAAAATTCGTCAGGTTAAAATCCAAAACTAATGGCGCACTATGGTTCTGTTAACTTCACTTTATTAATTTCTATTGAAATCTTGGAAAAGCATTTTATAATTTTTGGGAGATATAAGACATTTTTGAAAATGTTATTTGCACTTACACACTCCTTTCCTTCCAAACGAAACCCAACTTTTATTTTGCTCTTTTTTTTTCATGTTTCTAAAAAAGTCATTAAACGGTAAAATTTTGACATGAATTTACTAGCATGTATAAAACCATGCTCAAAGTATCGTTTCCTATCATTATCTCGATTTTTTCAATTTTGTCACTTACACCCCTTTCCTTCTAACCCCCTCATATCATTTCTCCCGGACTTAAATGAGATTTTAGAGTACAATGATTTTTTACTAATACTAAGCACAATCATTTTCATATAACAATTTGAGTATACTACAATACACTGATAAATGCCGTAGATTGGCATAATCTATTCAATGCTTTTTGATTTTGTTTTTGATGCGTTTTGAACGCCGTAGTTCTGGTGTAGTGGAATCGCCTTGCTGTTTTGGTTTTGTAGATGATTTCTTTTTAGGACTCCTTTTTTCTTCCGGAACTTGCTGGCTGTCCGAAGGAGAAGAAAACTCACGCTCTCGCATAAGAGGTTCGCAAACTGATTCTGGGGACTCCGATCTGGATTTGGGACAAACTACAGGAAGGGTTGGGTAAAACTTATCAGAAATGCGAATCTGGTTAGTTTGGACCATACGCACATTTCCTTCGAGGTTGATCAAATAAGTTAAAGGACTAATTTTCTGCAGAACTATGGCAGGAATCCATCGAGTGAACTCATCCAGATGATTCCGGTAGATCACTTTATCACCTCGGGTGTATGTTTTTACAGGGGGATTATTTGTGGGTTTGGGAGCGATAAAAGGAGGTTTTATTAATTGCTTTTGCTCGTTTTCAATACTCAGCTTAACTGGGTTGGAAGAGTTGACTAACGTTCGTGGTACATAGCAAAAGACAAATGAAGACGGGGCGGGGTCTTATTAGTGGAGGTTGATGGTGTATTACGGTAATTGAACAAAATTCGATTCAGCTTTCTTTGAATCGGCATCTGCCTGTACGTCTCGTCAATCAAATACTTTTTCAACACACTTTTTACTGTCTGAACCCCTCTCTCCGCCAGCCCGTTAGATTGCGGGTGGTATGGTGGCGACTTTAATATTTTAATATTGTTTTGCTGACAAGCATCTACAAACGTGGATGAGTTAAAGGGTGGTCCATTATCTGAACAGATTGCGTTCGGTAGTCCGAAGTATGCATATAAATCTTCTAGCTTCTCTAAAACACTATTTGCATCAGATTTCCTAAGTAGTTTAACGTCAATGTACTTGGAATACGCGTCAACAACTATTAGGAACGTTTGTCCCTCAAAATAAAACAAATCCAGATGCAATCTCTCGAACGCGTGACTAGTAGACGGCCATCGTGACTCTACCACCTCTTTCGGTACTCTTTGTGTTTTCTGACACACGATGCATGACTTTGAAAATTCCGAAACGTCTTTATCGAAACCTTTCCACCAAAAGTAGCTTCTACCGATCATTTTCATACGCACAACACCATCGTGGTGTTCATGTAAATTTTCGAGTACGCGACGTTGAATCGACTTCGGCACTAGTACACGATCATTGAAATAGAGACAACCGTCTTCAACTTCGAGATTCGAGCAGATTTGCTCGAAAGGCTTAAGCATTTCTTCGACATTTCGCGGCCAACCGTCTGTAACATAGTTCATAACCTTTCCGAGAGTAGTATCTAAGCGAGTGTACTTACGAATGTCATCCAGCGTAATAAATTTTTGCAGGTTATGTTCGTTAATTGACATGTATTCAATTCGATTTTCGACCGGTAGAGGTAATCGAGACAAAGCATCCGCGTGACTAATATTTTTTCCTGCACGATGAACCACATGGTACGAATAGTTTGACAGTAATACTGCCCATCGATGTAAACGAGATATCGCGACCGCGGAGGAACCCTTTTGTGGGTTGAAAATTTGCTTCAACGCGGCGCTGTCGGTTACCAGAGTAAACTCGGTACCATATAGATACTTATGAAATTTTGAGACTCCAAAAATCACAGCTAACGCTTCTTTGTGAATCTGAGCGTAATTCAATTGAGCGGGACTTAATGTTGACGACGCGAAACACACTGGTTTTTCGATTTGATCCACGAGGTGGGACAAGACAGCACCGATACCGTACGGACTAGCATCGGTTGTGAGGCGCAAGACAAATTGCCTCGACCTTTGACGGACAAGGTCGAATTCCTTCTGAGGTAAGCTGGAAACCAAGATACTCTATCTCAGACTGGAAAAAGTACGATTTAACCCAATTAATTTGGACTCGATGCTGGTTCAACTTTTCAAAGACGACAAAAAGATTTTTTTCGCATTCCTGGCGAGTTCTTCCACCAAGAATAATATCATCCAAATAAGGAACTGCTTTGGTTCCAAACAAAATCTGCTCAATAATCGATTGGAACATAGACAGCGCACAACTAATGCCGAACGGCATGCGGGTGTACTGAAATAATCCCCTGTGAGTATTAACAGTACAGAGTTCTCGTGAAGCTTCAGATAACTTCACCTGCAAATAGGCTCCCGTGAGATCAATCTTACAAAAGACTTTAAAATTCGACATATTAGCCAAAATGTCGTCAATCAAAGGTAGAGGGTAATGCTCGGTGGAAATAAAGCGATTTAGGGTAGCCTTTCCATCCAAACAAATTCGGACAGACCCGTCCTTTTTTCGGGTGACTACGATGGGACTTGCCCATGCAGAAGAACGGACTGGATTAAGAATTCCAATTTCCACCATTCGATCAAGCTCCCGATCGACGTTTTCACGAAACCGAAATGGGATTGTGTACGGTTTGTGAAAAATAGGTACTGCTCCTGGCTTTAGAATAATATCTGCGGTAAAACCTTTGATTGCCTGACAACAGTCCGCAGACAGTAATGATGGAAATTTTCGTTTAACTTCAGACAGAAGTGTGGGTTGAATGACACTAATGGAACCGAAGTTCCGACTTACTCTTTCTCTTCATCCGGGAACGAGGACATCTAAGCCGGACCTACCAAGTAAAGGGGTGATTCTTCCATCCTTCTCCGGCTGTATGACGAAAAGTGCAAGCGAAACAAATGCACCTTCCTTCGTAATGACGTTTACAGATAGTTCTCCCTCGGGACGAATGCGTTGACCCGAAACCGTTTGAAAACTTCTGCTAGTGGGGTTCAGCTTGACATGGGATAGTTTTTCACGATACTCAACTGACGATATCACTGAATCACATGCTCCCGTATCAATCTCGAACATGACCGGTACTCCTTCGATCACCAGCGGCATGGTGGCTGGCGTGTCGATCCGATCGATTCTTCTCGGTTGAGTTTCTTCCACCGTCGCCGGGGCTGCTTCCGATTCTGTGTAATGCTCGACTGCATCAGCAACTGTAGACGACAGTAAATTTAGCCGCCAATTGTCCGTGGCTTCGGACATCTCTGCAAGTCACCCTTGACTATTGCTGGGTTTTTCCTTCGACGAACGGCACATCGTAGACACGTGGCCGGCCTTACCACACGCGAAACAAGTCCATAGCTTGGCCGGTCACGTTTCCGAACTGTGACTCCTTCCACAACGGAAACACGTTTTTGACTGATCCTTCTTGGGTGGCTTACGTGATCCGTTTCCTGGAACTGACTTGAATTGCTTTTCGTGCTGCTTGAACCCTTTTGGTGGTGCCTTCCGATGCAGAGCCGCGATCTTCGGCGAACCCTGCATGGCCCTTGATTCCAGCTCCGCCGCTTCCCAGCTTCGTGCCAGGTTACAGGCCTTGTCGAAAATCAAATCCTCTTCAGCGAGCAATTTGGTCCGGAGGTTCGAGCTGTGAACTCCGGCCACGATCTGATCCCGCAACGCTTCTAGCAGGAATGCTTTATAATCACATGAATGCGCTTGAGCCTTGAGCTGAATGATGTACTCCGATATCGTTTGATTTGACGACTGCTCGACCTTCCGGAATTTATAACGCTCAGCAACCACGTTGACTTTTGGTGCTAAGTGTGACTTTAGCAGTTGTATCAGCTCGTTGTACGGTTTCGTACATGGGTCGTCAGGTGAACAGATGCTCGATGCGATGGAAAAGAGACTTGGCCCCGCCATAGTCACTAACATTGCCACTTTCTTACCATCTGGAATATCGTTAACGAGAAAGAATTGCTCCAACCGGCTGATATATTCCTCGAACTTGTCACCGATGACAAACTGCTCCATGTGACCTAGCATTGGTCCTGACATCTTGACTGTTACAGCTCCAGCTTGGTTGCTCTCCGCCTTGACTGTTCCTCCCGATTCCTTTGTAGACATGACTAATTTGACGCGCGCGACGAACACGTGTTCGAGAACGACTGGTGTCTCGAGAGTGAGGTTAAGTTTGACTGCTAACCGACCACACGACTAATACCGACCTGACTTTCGATTCGGCTTTTATTAACGTAGTGACACGCGTTTTCCGTTTTCCTCGTCGCCAAAATTGATATGGAGAAACGGAAGGAAAGACGACGGAGTTAAAATAATACTTTTATTGACACTAAGCTTATCACTATACAATGGCTGGTTGGTAAAAGAGATCGATTATGAGACTGCAGCGACTTATATAGGTACTATACCGGAAACTACATTGCTAATAAGTTAGCACTATTGCTTGTCAGTGTCACTATTGAATAGATGGATTCTGCGCTGCTCGATTGCTATAATAGAGTACATATCAGGGGCATAGTACCTTTTCAATTTTTTAAAACCTAAATTTTTTTGATTATTTCGAAATATTCACATTTTGACCATGTGTTTGAAGTCGTTTGCACGAATTCCAAATTGACAAAGTTACAGCTATTTGTACCGCGCATGTCTGGAGCGATTAAACAACGAGTAAAAACTTCAACGCCGTTTTTCCGAAACGGCCGGGTTTTGAAAGTCGGTACCATAAATATCTCAAGAACGGCTCAAGCAATTCTCATGAATCTTTTTTTGTTTGAAAGCCAACAAAATTATCTAGTGTTTGACCCATCCTTTTCTTGATATTGTAATTTTTGTATATTTTAGAAATGTTTAAAGTCAATTTATTTACTTAAAAACCATACTTTTATGTTTCAATGTCCGCCATTTTGTTATGTGTTCGAATTCTAAAAAAGGATGGATCAAACACGAGATAATTTAATGTACTTTCATGTCGTTTTGGAATTTTTCAATTCGGATAAGCCCACCAGTGCCAATCCATGGTACCGCCATTCATGGTTTTTTTGAACGACTATCTTCAAGGAGCCGTAGGGACAAGGGGAAGAGGTTCCCTTATGAAAACAAAATTGTAAATATTAGTATAAAATGCAATATTTCGAATGCAAAAAAAGAGATATTTTTGCGTCATTTGCATTTAGCAGAAAACCAGTTACACTTAAATTTTTCAATTGGATTTTACGTATTTGTTTTAGCACGAAGCAAAAGTGTAATCTATATAAGTAATCTATATAAGTAGAGTAAAATTTTCTCAATTTGTTCGCCCTATGTAAAAAAAATTCTCAAATTATGCTAAACGAGACAATTCTTGTATCATTAAAAGTAATGCACAGAAGAATGAAACAAGTTATTTGAGAATACAATTCTGAAGTTTTATATATAGCTTTATTGTATAGGAAACCCTAATATTGGAACTTCGAATTGAGTTACGAAGCTGATATTCCAAACTCTATTTAAAGTGGTTATCTCTGCTTTACTATCTACGGGCAACATCAACCCTTATTTTCCATATATAGCAAAAAGTTTTGCTGTAAGTTTAAGTTTTGACAAAACTCAGATGAGAAGTAGTTTAAAAACGTTAATCAAGCATATACCAAAGCTTCAAAACACCTTTAGCGCGCTGACCGAAACCCCTAAGGCCAATAAAATTCAACCGGATCCTGTAGTCACAAAATCAGACTCGTCTGAGTAAAAAGAAGCAGCCAATTCTGATGGTTAAGAACGCCAACTTCTTCACCCTCGTGAAACTTTGTGATGCCCAACCGTCCTACAAAATTACCCAGTTTGGCAATAAAATCATCTGTGCGTCAATGGAGGATTTAGAAATTGGGTAAAGGCCTGGATAATGATATGGTGCAAAAAATATAAAATTTGGATCAATATCTGGACCGTTTTCGAACTGGAAAATAATATTGTATTTGATAATTTTCTAAATAGTTTAGTTAAAATAATTATGAGACTCAGAATAAAGTAAAATTAGGCCATTACAAATATTTTATAAAGTTTTTGTCCTTCCGGTGTTGAGCCACTGAAGGAGGGGAGGGGGGGGGGGGGTAATAAAGTGAATTTTTTAATCGAGCAAAAAAATATGGGTTTTAAGCATTTTTATTTAAAGTTTAAGCGTGAAAACCAAATCTGTTCTTGCTTTTAATATATACGTTATTATTTTCCATGCAAAAATGTACGAAAAGAAGACAAAAACGAGAGATTTTTTTTTGGACGGTTTTCGGAAACTCCGAATTCGAATTTCCATTTCTGTTTCGTGCTAGAAGTGTTAGGTACACTCATTTTTCGAGTTTTTCAGGCTGTAGAGCCCACGGACAATTGATTTTATACTCATATCCCCTCATATCCTACAAATTTTTTTAGTCCCCCGATTTTTCAAGCCAATTTCCAAAGGGGGGTGGGGTGACAAAAACTTAAAAAATATTTTGCAAAGATGATTCTACAATTGATGAAGGGACGGTAAGGGAAAGTAATGAAGAAGGATTTTTTTTTTTCCTCCGGGAATGAAGGGGAAGGGTGGAAAGGAAGGGGGGGGGTAATAGGTAGCTATGCTTAACAAGTTGTCGTTGTGACTCCTATCTTTTGTCCAATGCTGGAAGGTGCATGGGTCGAACCAAGCTGTAATCAGAGATTATAACCGGATTTGAACCCACAACACCTGCCAGGGCGTGTCGCTCACTGGTACCCGTGTACCTTTGAACCACAGAGGCGCTGGACGAGGTACACGGGTACCAGTGAGCGACACGCCCTGGCAGGTGTTGTGGGTTCAAATCCGGTTATAATCTCTGATTACAGCTTGGTTCGACCCATGCACCTTCCAGCATTGGACAAAAGATAGGAGTCACAACGACAACTTGTTAAGCATAGCTACCTATTACCCCCCCCCCTTCCTTTCCACCCTTCCCCTTCATTCCCGGAGGAAAAAAAAAAATCCTTCTTCATTACTTTCCCTTACCGTCCCTTCATCAATTGTAGAATCATCGTTTCAAAAAAATATTAATATATGCCTGACCTCATTTCAAGGTCATGACTAAAGTCACGAGTTTGGTCAATTTTGCAAAGGCCTTATATTCCGCCGATAAGTAAGCAGGTTGACTTCACATCACCTTTTGGTCGATTGACAGATAGATTAAAAATCAGTTTAGTAAAATATTCAAAATCATGCAACCGGACTAACGTTGTACTATGTCATCCGTGGTCGTATCTTATACACAACCCCTCTGATTTTTTTTTTAGGGGTTGTAAAGTTTTCTTTAAGCACCTGTCCCCTCTGACTTGCGATAAAATTAATACCTCCTTGACCACCAAAATTGAGTGACCCGGAGATCTAAAATATTCATTTTTGAAACTTCCTATTTTCTATCTGGTACAGTTCTTCATCGACTATCATTTAAAATTAAAACCTAGTATCTAACCTTACCTTTAAACCTAGTAGAATTACCATGTCTAATTTTTTCAAGTACCATTTACAGTATGATTTCGAATTTGACAACAAATGCGTGTCGCCTATGTTGCCAAAATCGAAACCGTGGCAAAATCTAGACTATTTTTTAACTGAAAAAATTGCATATAAATGTGTCAAAAATTGAATAAATACCACTAATTAACGAATTTTTCACAATTACAACGGTTTTATATTCAAAATGTTCGACAGGGGCTGTCGCAAACCTTTAGATACTTTGCAGTAAGACGTAGTCCTACGTCAGTAAAAATCTTTCCTTTCGAAATATGTAGTCACTAAACAAAAACTCGAACCCCGCTGTACTTGATAAACTAGTTTTAATACAAGTTATATTACATATTTTTAATGCATGGTTTAAATTTTTGAAACTAATAGGCGAGACATTTTTTTTATGACGTGGAAATCGTTTCAACCATATCTGAACAACAGGTAATAATAAATTTCCAATATACAAATGTCACACACAGATACATGCACGCTTAAAAAATTTGACCCATTTTCACGAAAAGTTGAACAGCTCAAAACATGCGTATATTTTACACACTATTTTGAGTAACTCTTACTCCTTTTATGAGTTACACCGTAGAAGCTCATTAATGAGCAATATTTACTCAAAAATGAGTGCCATTTCACCCAAAACTGAGTAGTACTTACACAAATTACGAGTAAATTTAACTCAGTTATGAGGTCGACCTAAACTACTCAGAATTGAGAAATTGCCATTACTCATATTTTTGGGCTGTTCCACTTTTTGTCAAAGTGAGTCGGTTTTTACTCATTTTTGAGTTGAAAGTCACTCATTTCTGAGTTAATCTTATTCATTCGCGGGTTAAATTTTTTAAGCGTGTACACAACACATATCAAGTCACTGAAATATTGTTCAATTGTTGGGCTGACATAAAAACAAGACCCTCGGTGACTGTGACCGATTTCAAATTTTTCAACCGACTTTCATACCTTTCTAACAGAGTATAAGAAAGGTAAAAGCTGTTCAACCTTGTGTCCTATTAATAAATAACAGTAGTATAGTTGAACTATTAAAAAAAAATGCTTTGTTATTTTTTTGTTCATTTACATGGAAGAAACTATGACAATCCTAATTTAGGTCCATTCAAAAATCAAAAATAGGTCCATTCAAGATCATGTTGGGTCCATTCAAGATCAAAAAAAGGCTTTGGCAAAAAACGATATATTTAATAAAATTTTCATCAATTATACATTTTTAAAGTACTGATAATGTAGAAAAAAGGTGGTACTTTGCAACAAATAGTAACATCACCACATATTATTTATAAATGACGAGTAAATTGAGCAGGAGTGCGAGTGGTGGTGTTAAAAAGCGCTAAATAGGTCCATTCAAGATCAATTACCCTAGTAATTTTCAAATGATTTCACGTTGAAGAATATTTTTCATTGAGTTCACACTTAAATGTAACAAAACCTATATTTTAAACATCTCGTTTCACATTTCTTTATGTAACTTTCATACCACACATCCAATGATCATCAAATTTGAAAGTTAAGCAATGCAACTCTTCCTTCATCTTTTCAATATCCTTTAAATCGGTTAAGAAACCTGTGAGAATCTGTTGAATTAGTTCGCACTTCGCAGCAGAAAGTGAACGGTTCAAAGCCACTTGTACAAGTGAGCAGTTTTGTTCACCTTGACAACTTCTTAAATTACCGGCGTCACAAAAAATATACATGTATTTTAACGTCAAGTAATGATGAATTCCTTAACCAACTACAACACTACCAATCTATCAGTTGCAGTTGCTTAAACATTCATTTCAAAGACAACAACTTGCTAGCAAGTCAGCATCACTAAATATACTTACTTACTTATGTGTCCATGTCCGCCGGTCCGGCAGAACAAAGGGATGAAATTAGAGATCTCCACTGCTGACGGTTACCCGCCATGGCTTTTACCTGTCGCCAGGACAGGTTCTCGTCTACAGCCCGGATGTCGTTGGCTAAGCTCCGTCTCCATGAGCCTCTGGGTCTGCCTCTTCTACGCTGTCCTTGTGGATTCCAGTCGAGTGGTGCTCTGCAAACCTCGTTCGCTCCTTTCCTCAAGGTGCGTCCGATCCACTTCCACCTACGCTCACGAATTTCTGTGGCTATCGGCGTTGATGACACCGACGATGGAGTTCCTCATTGGATATCCAATTATCAGGCCACCAGGCACGAATAATATATCGCAGGCACCGGTTAATGAATACCTGCAGTTTTTGCGTTGTCTCCGCTGAGACGCACCACGTTTCGCAGGCATACAGCAGTACGGATTTAACGTTTGAATTAAAGATTCGGGTTTTCGTACGTAGAGTGATCTGGTTTGAGCGCCAAATGTTTCGCAGACCTGCAAAGGCACCCTTGGCCTTCCTGATCCGTGTGGCTATATCAGTCTTGGTACCACCATCGGGCGTTGTTTGGCTACCAAGATATTGAAAGACGGCTACCTGCTCAACTTGTTGTCCCGCTACTGTAAAGTTGGTGGAATTGTCAGTGTTCACTACCATAGACTTAGTTTTCGCTACATTGACTGTGAGACCTGCTGCCTGGGAGCTCTCGGCGAGGTCGTCTAACTTGCTCTGCATATCGTTTCGGCGTTGTGCGAGCAAGACAATGTCGTCGGCTAGGTCGAGGTCATTTAGCTGCTCCATCGTTAGAGGATTCCAAGGCAATCCTCGATTTGGTCTACTGTCAATTGCTCCAACTAATATCTCATCCATAACGATGAGAAACAGAAGCGGTGATAAAATGCAGCCCTGTCTCACGCCAGCAGTAACCCTTATGGGGTCGGACAAGACGCCGTCGTGCAAAACCTTGCACGAGAACGCCTCGTGCCACTAAATATAGCGTATACAGAATGCTCACATATCTGCTAGCGTCGCATAATGAGATAATCTAGAACTATTTCCCATACTACCCGGAAGGGCTCGGCTACTTGATCAATTGTCCTTAAGAATTAATAGAGCTTGCTTATTTGCGGTTGTGTTGGTGGTTTGTTTTCCCCCAGTTTGAAAAACGTCATGGAAAAACCAACAGCAGCAACAACAAATCGCGTGTACATATACGCGGCATAGTGTGCGTACGGTAGCTGTCAGCAATCTCAATTCTCTCTATGTAGTAAGCGTCACAAGATGCAGCATATACAAGAATATTGCATATGCGCTGGTGTTTGTAACGAGGAACCCCTTAACTAATGGTGTATTACGTCCGTAATACCTTAATCTACTGAGCAACTTTGCCGAAGACAGCACACTTCTCACTAACCATATGGAAACCAATCAAGTTGACATCCATTTGCTTCATAGACTCCTATATGGACGTTTGACCGTCTTAATGGATAATGCATACAGTCAGCCGTTTTATTTTAGATTTAAATCCAAATCGCATTTAGAATGTATTAGGAACACTTCGAAAACAATGGGTGACAATCCAACCATTCTTGGAAAAAATATTCTATTCCCTCATGATATCTTGCGTAACTTTTCAAAAGGACCTAAGTAATATTGAGCGACTCTCTTTGGTCGCTCTCTCTTCTGATTATTACGGCGACATAAATGCATTTCAACAAAAGTTTTCTTGACGATTAGCTAGCTACTGACACCAGCAACCGATTTATGCAAGGCTGATGTTTTAAAGTGCATTTGCATCGCCGTGGCAATCGAAAGAGAAGAGGCCCAAAGAGAATCTCTCATTGTTACTTAGGTCCTTTTGAAAAGTTACGCGAGATATGCTTTTTACTTGACAGAGAGGAGCCAGCTGATATTGTTTTTGTGCGCCGAACTGACAGCGCGAACCGGATACGAACTGTCACTGTAAACCGGGATAGTTTGATTGAATGAAATAGATGAAGGATTTATTTGTGATAAAATTTAAAGCCTCTCACAAACCCGAGCGTGGTGACTTGACTTAAATAAATAGTACTATTTAAATTTTCTGCATCAAAAACAAGAAGAAGAAGAAAACGAAAACAATCAATCTTTCACTGAGCTGGTTTCTCTCTCAGCTTTTTACGAGCGTTACTAATGCAGGCAGTTTTCATAAAAAACTCAATTCAAGAGTATTTTTCAGTCTATATAAAGTATTAATTAAAATAGCCAATTATTATTGTTATTTAATCAAAATTCCATAGTTCCATTCCACCAATTATTCCATAGTAGCCAAGTTGCAAAATATGTATGTGCATATGTCGAAAACCAAGTTACCAATTTTTCTCTTGTTTAATAATTCTTCTGTAAAATTGTCTAGTGAACACTTTAAGCTATGAATCGTTTATTTTCGATTGGGGTTGTTTGAGATATTTGCATTTTTCGTATTAAATTACAAAAAAAAGAGATGATGGTAAAAATTAAACAAGAACTAATAACATGACTGTAGGACATACATATTAAAGTAACTTAAACTAGGAAACACAATCTAAAGCTTAATGCTACACTAAATGAATTTATATTATCTAAATTTGCTTATACCTAAATTCTGCTTACACTATTGTTAAATTTGCTTACCCTAATTATATATTAATCTAAAATCACGTCAAATTCAATTATACATTAAAGGCTTATTGCTATCGATGATAAGCGAGGTAGCTGATACAGTGAGAGATGTAGGAGAGAACCACTATCACAGATAAGCAATCATTGTCATCAAAGGCTAATGTTAGATCTTCATGCAAATGAAAGCCAGTACAATCTGATCACTTGAGGTGACGAGCAATAAACCGTTAAAGCTCCCGTAAATGTGATATTTTTTACGGTCAGAAAATTCCGAACTTCACTACTGGCCCTTCTGCCAGCCACGGTCGCGGACAAGTAACCCTTCGATACCGGCAGTCAACCCCGTATCTCGATCAATGACTACGCGTTCAAAAATCTGTGTAAACTTTAAATTTTTGAAATTTGAACGTAAAAATTAGCTTTTTTGAGAATGTGACTAAATCATCATTTAACCGTTATGTGTGCGACAAAAAAAAAACATCTTTAGCAGGGCGACAAGGGTACCCGGGTACCCAAAATTTATATTTTTATAACATCAACAATTTTAAACCGATTTTGATGAATTGGTGTCATTTGATTCATTAATTTATTAAGTTTTGAATTATTTGGCCGTTTGGCCATTAAAGACATACGGGGCCCGAAAGTCCGGAATTCCGACAGAGTGTCCGCTGTGAGGTAGAGAACTGATTGTATTGCAGGAAAATCAGTCATGAGGATATAAAAACCCTAAAAATTCATACAATGAACTATTCCATATAATGAGATGAATCAGTTTGGCCATTCCGGAGTAGGTTCCCGTGGGGTCATGGGTGGCCAGTCTAGTATTAGAAGTAAAACCTAACAATATGGGTATCATAGTTCTTGGAATTAGTTCGGTAGGTGATATTATTTACATTTCGATGTATTTTGTTTGGTTATTTCGAAAATGGTTTCTACGGGGTCACAGATGATACCGCAGCATTCAAGATAATGCTTAATTATCAGAACAATAATGATGATAATGATAATGATAATTATCAGAACAGTTCAAAACGTAGAACCATCCGTTATACATTTGGAACCAATTCCGAAATTATTAATCAGTACTAAACTGGTCATATCAGTTCAAAACATCTAAAAGATCCGCTAAACCAATTCTAATATTGGATTAGGCACCCAACTGGCCATCTATAACCCTACAGGAACCCAATCCTGGAATGGCCAATGCGATCTAAAGTCACCAAATTATATAATAAGATGAAAAAAGGGTCCGCAATGTGAAGTTCAAAGCTAAGAACTTCGCTGAAAGCTGATATTCTTTCAAAACAAGCGTTTTCCCACGTTTAACCGGACGTTGCTCCGGAATTACCGATTCCCGGGAACTACATGTCATTTGATGGCCAAATGCTTTATCTAATCAAAACCATGGTGAGTATAGACATGGTGAAACGCAACTGACAAACAGTAGGCGAAGTGGAGTAAAAGCTTTTGTTGTGCAGGCAGGAGACGCACGGTGCTCTGTGACGTAGGAAGTTTGCAGCTTTTTCTCGTTGCTTTGGTTTTATAAACAGCAACCAAAGCAACGAAGGTTTGTTACTGATTGTTTGCTAGCTGCTACAACGAACGGTGACATATTCGTTCTGTTGAAAACTAAGACTAAGGTAAGTAATACTGTTATAATATTTCTAAGCGGTTCTAATATTTTCTTCTTAGATGCAAATTCACCAAAATGCCGGCCAACCAGCACGCATCTAGGCTCGCATTCCTTTTTCTGCCTTCTAGTGGGATGACGAATGCGTCATCTCCGAGCTAAAAACCACTGCATCGGAGTCGAAATCATTCGTAGCTCGATTTAGGTGTTGGAAGCGACCACGAAAAAGTAGTACAAATTACCGCCACCTTCATTACTGCTGCCTCTAGCAGTAGTAATGGACGGTGCGTTACCCTCGTTGCCGCGCATCCAAACGCGGCATCACAGCAAGTGTAAATTTTACGAAGGCAGCCGTTACAGAAAGGAACACTTCAGGAAGGCGTCGTTGCCGTTGAGACGTTGAGAGTTCAAACCGCTTAAATTATCAAGAAACTCCCCGTCGGAATCGGAATATGTAGAAATGCCTATCTAAACAATCCATCCTAAAGCCGGGTTGGAATACTCCGATCCCTCTGAGGCGAGAATAAAGAGAATAAAAATGGACAATGATCAAGAAGCAGATGATTCGTACTGTTACACATTATTATTAAATGATACTTAAATAGAAACATTTGATAGAAATAAAAATTTATTGGATAATCCAACTTCTTTGATTGATTTCTTTTTACAGAATACAAAAGAACTGTATTGTAAAGCATCGTAATAAATTGTTTTATATTTTCATGCAGCAAGAACTGAATGTGCTTGATGCTGCTGAACCTGAACTTTACGGCTGATGCTACGTGAAATGTAAAACTCAAATTCAATCAGGCGATCACTCAATGGAGATCTGTACTTATGCTCCGTGTCATAATCTCTATGTCTAGGCCCCGACACAATGCACACGGATTTTACTACGTTGCGGAAATTTGACAGAAAACTCATGTAAAAACTGTCAAATTGCCGCAACGTAGTAAATTCCATATGCATTGTGTCTGATCCTTTACGCTATGTCAAGAACGTCACCACTAGAAAAGCGCCCTACGCCTGCCATGATGTTGTATATATAGCACAAGCATGTGCTTTAGACTATAAGCTTTTGTAAAAAAATTCCTACGTCGCAGGCCTTCTTGGCGTTTTTCAATATGACTGTTTCTACTTTTTGCCATATCGTTTCACCATGCTCTATACACCATGATCAAAGCTAGATAAATGTACGAATCAAATGCCACTGGTTTAATCCAAATCGGTTCAAGATAGCCAAAGTTATGAACATAGCAAATCATGGGTACCCGGATACCCTTGTCGCCCTCCAACGTAATAAAAAAATTCAAGTGCTTCTCATTGCTAATCCCCTTTATGGATATGCACCAAAAAAACCTCAATTACGATCAACGAGTTTTACGATGTCGCAACATTTCAATGACGTATGTTTTAAATTGAATGAGTTAAAACTATTTTAAAACTGAAAAGGACCTGGGTACCCTGTTGCACACCTAACGGTTAAAAAGGATTGATCAACTTTGGAACCACTTTGGGAAATTGAATGTGGAATTGTGGAGATGACCAACTGCAACTAGTACGCTCACTTGACATGTAATGATCCGTAGTTAACTAATCATGGTAATACTTACACTAGCCAATCGATAGCAATGATCAATGATACATCTTCACTAGGTAGTCCAATGGAATCCAGAACCATTACAAGTGTTACCAAACCCCCCTGAGGTACCGCTGCCGTTCCTATGCTTGCAGCAGTAGCTGTGATCGCGAGTGCTATAATATTACCAAAAGTAAGCTCTATTCCACGTAGTTGAGAAATAAAGATTGCAGCGACGGCTTCATACAGAGCAGTTCCGTCCATGTTAATGGTTGTTCCAATGGGAATAACAAACCGAGTTATTCGTGTATCAATGTTATTCTTTGTTTCTAAGCATTGTAGTGTAACCGGCATCGTTGCCGAGCTAGATGAAGTTCCAAATGCTGTAGCGATTGCCTGTCCCATATTAGCAAGAAACTTGTACGGATTTTTTCTAGTTAGAACAAAGTAAATTGTTGGAAGTACAACGATCCCATGGAAAATGATTCCACAAACTACTACAGCGAAATACATTCCTAGTTTGGCAAAAACGTCGCCTATGTCATCCATTTCCAAAAATTTCGCCATGATGAGTGATAGAACTCCGATTGGAGATAACCTATTGAAGACAGAAAAACGTAACGAATTAGTACATTTCTTTGAACGTAAGATTACGTCCTTGTTCACTATGCTAGATAACCATTTGTGATAACGAATGAGAATCTGTTACATTGAAATGAAAAATTTAAACAAACGTGAAGGTGGATGGAATGGATGTCCAAATATTTTTAAAACATAGTTACATCAACAATGCAATGTAATTATTAAATTGTCAAAGTTCATGTAAAATTAATTTTTTTGTGGTATCCAAATTTATACATACCTACACCAATTATTTACTGTGATACCTATATTTCCATTTAAGAAAAATAATTGACTCAACCTCATGTTTTGACATAGGGCTACGTCTTATGGCAAGTTTTAGGATAGAGTGTCATTCCAAAAAAATCGAAAAAACGCAAGCGTCACGGAAAATGAAAGATTTTAATTTTTTTAACTACTAAGTCACTGAACGAAACTGAACAATTTATATGTTGTTGGATAGATAAAATGAACAGCAATTTTAAGGAGGGGGTAGGAGAGTAATTTTATGGAGGGCGTAGGAGGGGGGAGGGTGGGAAGGTCTCTTATCAAATGAAACACAAATTTTCTCGAAACTCGAGAACTAATCAAGCAAATGGAACCAAATTTGGCATGTGGGGTTTTTAGAAGGCAAGATTTTTCTATGGTGTACTGAGACTCCATCCCCTTCTAAGAGAAGGGGGGGGGGGGGGGGGCGCCCATACAAATGAAGTACAAATTTCCTCATAACTCTAGAACAGTCATACAAATGAAACCAAATTTGGCATATGGAAGTTTTTGGAGGCATGAATTTATTTTATGACAGTTTGAGACCCCCCACCCCTGTGGTAGGAGGATAAGGACTCTCATACAAATAAAACAGAAATTTTTGCGAATTTTCCATATTTTCTGCTATGTAACAACCGATAAGCTGTGAAAGTAAACTAGTAAAACCTTCTCGGAGCAAAAGTTAAAGAACCGACGCCGCTAATTTACGTGTCTGTTGCCATTCATGTCAAAAGAGAAGAACATTCGAACTTGCTGAACGTTCTTTGGCTTGAAGGTTTTTGGAGGCAGAAATTTTTTCTATGGTAGATTGAGAACCTTTCTTCCTCTAAGAGGGGGGGCTCCCATACAAATGAAACACAAACTTCCCCATAACTCGACTATTAATCAAGCAAATGGAACCCAATTTGGCATGTGAAGGTTTTTGGAAGTAGAATTTTTTTTCTATGGTAGATTGAGAAATCTCCTTCCTCTAGAGGGGGAGCTCCCATACACATAAAACACAAATTTTCCATAACTCGACTATTAATCAAGCAAATGAATTTGGGGGCTACTGGAGGCAGAATTTTTTTCTATGGCGTATTAAGATTCCTCTCCCTTCTGGGGCAGGGCAGGGCTCCCATACAAATTAAACAGAATTTTTTGCAATATTCAAAAAGTAATCGAACTCGCGAGTGTTGCCGTCCATACTAAAATATAAGATAAATTTGGAACAAAATTGCTAAGAATAAATCGGTGGAGCCTAGATAATGGGTCAAATTAAATAAAAGTAAGATAATATAATACTTATTTTAAAAAGAATGCATTGTTGAAATGAAAATATGAAGAAAATAATGTTGAGATTACACTAAGTTTATGGTTTCTGATAAGTTTTCAACTGATTTCAATCGAACTGCACTGATGTTTTATTACGATTTTGCCAACATTACCATTTTAAGGGTTGGTAATAAAACCCAAATTTTTTCGTTGGGCTGCTCGAGTCACAAATTAGGAATATCTTGGTTTGCCAAAAGAAAGCTCTTGTTTGCAAGATTACAATTAAGTAAATTTTCAGCATTATGCATGTACCCCCTTGTTAGAATGGCGAAGCAACGCGCGCCGGGTCGTCTAGTTCTCTTTAAGATTCAGAACCCGAAATTGTCGACGATATCGTGAATGGCTATGGAGGACAGAAATTCAAGAGGTTAATACCTGTAGAACCTGGTTGAACCTAATTTATCTTGACTGAGAATTTTTTTAATTTCCTTCGAACATAACTTTTCAGTAACAGGAGAAAACGTTACTTTTGAGTCTACTGAAAAAGTCTTAGATTCTCACCAGAAGAACGTAGATTGGACACCTCGGCTAAAAAAATTTAAACACGGTGATGTTTTATCTATCTACTAGCTGACCATACAAACTTCGTATTGCCACAAAGTAACCTGTGTTGTACTTAGGGATGGGAATTATCATTAAAAATCGTTACTGATAACTATCAGTAATTTCAGTACGTTACTGATAACTATCAGTAAATATCAGTAATTTTACCCAAGCATTTTTTTGTAGCAAAAAAATAGGAAATTGTAATAACCGCAATATTCATTGTAATTTATCAGGTGGACTTCATGGGGGTTCGCGCAACTACCGACAAGATTTTTACCATCCGACAGATTTTGCAGAAATGTTAAGGGTACATCGTGTTCTCGGATCACATCTTTATTAATTTCAAAGCGACATATGATACAGTCCATCGAAACCAACTATGGCATATAATGCACGAAACCGGTTTTCCGGATAAACTGACGCGACTAATCAGAGCTACATTGGAACGAGTCACGTGTTTCGCACGTTTCGGGGACACACTCGAGTTCCTTCGAGACGCGGCGAGGGTTGGGACAAGGTGGCAGCTTATCCAGTATGCTGTTCAAGGCAGAGGCAAGATTTCCATCAAGGGTAGAAATACATGAATCACGACATACTTTCACTGCATGAGAATCCCAGAGACTCTCATCTACATCTGACGAAAGTCGGTAAGGTACGGTGGGCCAGGCACGTCGTAAGGATGCCGGACGACAGAGCAACGACAACAGTTCTTTTCAACAACCTCACCGGCACCGGAAACACGAAGACTCAACATACAAGATGGCTCAAGTCGAAAGCGATTTATGACTTTTTAGACGATCGATCGAGTTGAATAGAGACGACTGCTTGACACAGCACGAGCCACCGCGGCTCTAGGCTGCTGACGACAACGACGGCAATATTACTTTCGTCTATCGTACGCAACTTCCGACCATTAACTTTAATCCAACTGATTTTTCTAAAGGGACGACGTAACTGTATCAGCACAGACTAACAGACGTAACACTTCGAACATATTTTCTAACAAAACATCGTTTCAATGACACCCTTAAAACTTGGAAAAAACACTAGCATCACCTGGCGCAGTCTTCCCGCTATGCAAGGCAGCTTGCTATAAATTTAGCAATGTTATAAATTTACTTGTATATCATCTGACAACAGCACCTGCGCAAGTGAGCGGCGTTCTCGCGCAGCGACTGTTGTTTGAGTCTTGGATTAAGTGAATATTTGAAATGATCGTTTTTATTGGCGATCAAATGAGGCTTCGGTGTTACGTCTGTTAGTCTGTGGTATCAGTAAGCATCAATAGCTGCGGAACCTTACTGATACTTAGTGATATTCTTGCTTACTGATAACTATCAGTAATTAAGGATAGTTTTCCCATCCCTATTGTACATAAATCATGAATCTCGGATGATCTTTGTCACAATTTCGAGTTTTGCAAGTTTCTGAGGAGTTCAACCTTAGATGATTCATTTTGGCAGCTACGTAACTATGAAAGCATCCCAGGTAACCAATAAGCATCACCAAAGCAAGCCAATAAGCATTTAAGTCGCCTTAAATGCTACTTAAATGCCATTTTGGCAAAATATACAGCTACTTTACTGATAACCTTCTTATAGTGCTGACAATGCTAATTTACAGCTAATTACCGACACGAAGAATTTGAATACAATTTTGGATGCCAATTTACAACACCTACAGGGGCGGACTGGGAGCCAAAGGGCCCACCGGACCTTTGATATTAGGGGCCCCAGTTTGCCATATTCTCATGATAGTAAATTAACACAAAAAAAGACATCTACTCAAAAGACATCAGTGTTACAAGGACAGTAAATCGAATGAATATGGGCTCTATTTTGTAAGTCATGTCGTGCAACTCGACTCGAATCAGGCACTGTCGAGTGTCGAGTATCGGGAGAACGGGCAGCATAGCGGCTTGATGCTCGAACCAAAACAAACTCAGTCGTTATTAGGACCGAGTTATCAGCTTTTAGCATGTGCGTCATATTAGTGGTTCACGGTACTTTAGTTTTGACGCATTTTTCTTCAACCCAATCTTCGCTGCTTTGAGTTTTAGTTTGTTCAGCCACCACCCCAGATGCTGTGGATCAGATATTTACCATGCGTCTAGTAACTGACGAGTTCCGGGAGTACAACTTGTAGACTCATAATATTTTTATGGATTTCAAGGCGGCATACGATTTAGTCAAACGAAATGAGCTGTGACAGTTACCGCTAGGACATGGTTTTCCCACAGGACTAGTTACGTTGATTCGTATGACGCTGGATGAGTTAAAATTATGAGTCAGAATAGCAGATGAGACCACACATGCTTTTTGATTTTGCGGATGACGTCGATATACCAAAATCAAAAGTAGAGCAGCGAAAGAAGCCTTACAGCTGCGAATTGGCCTTTACGCAGGCATTACATTTTGTAGCTGAAGTCCCGTAGCTTGCAAATTCGCGTAAAACAGACGCGCTAGAGAACACTAATCCTCTCGGTGGCCCTTTACGGACATGAATCATGGACGCTAAAAGAAGCTGATCGATGAATGCTTGGGGTTTTAGCGTAAAACTTGGCAAAATCCAAAATGGAGTGTAGCGCAGACGCTTGAACCACAAGCTATATTAAGAATGCAAATATGCTGTTATAATGAAGATAGCATAGTGTGGCAGTCTGCGCTGGATTGGTCACGTGTCTAGAAGGCTCGACGAAAGAGTAGCCAAAATTATTTTAAGCAGAGAATCAAGAAGAGGCCGTAGACTTCGGAGTAGACATCGCACTGATAGATGTGCGCTATCGAGGATGATGCACGTTCAGCTGGTGTTCAAGGGGTTTGAAGAAAGGTAGGACCATAATTCATTCGGCGCAGGATCGATACCGGACCGTCGCCACTGAAGTAAACTGAGTATGGAGCTTAAGCCGACAGTTCAATATTTATAAGTAGTCAAATAATTGCGGATGAAACACTAATTCTACTTACCATGTCCGCTAATTAAGCCAGTTTTGCACTACCCACCCCTGATAGTCTGTATTGAGGATAAGCCCCTTTGCGACTTCATTGAATTTCCCGCGGCTATATCCTACAACTTCCGTAAAGCTGATATGCATAGTATTAATGACGTATTGTCCAGTATTGACTGGGCTGAGATACTTGACCCAGAGGACGTTGAAGCTGCGGCGCAAACCTTTTCACATGTTCTGTTATATGTTATAGATCGACACGTCCCGAAAAGAAGTCACCGCAACACTTCTCACCCCTCTTGGTACACGAATGAGTTGCGCAAACTGAAGTCATTCAAAAGAGCAGCATTACGGAGATTCACGAAGCATCGCACGCTTTCGCTAAAGCGTCATTATGCGAGAGTGAGCCACTTATATAGGCGAGCCAGTAGGCAATGCTTTTCACGGATCAACAGAGCATTCAACGGAAACTAAAGCGTCACCCGAAGTGCTTCTGGAACTATGTAAACGATCAACGCAGAGAGTCCGGCCTCCCGTCTTCTATGGAGTATAACGGGGAAATCGCTGCCGCACCTCAGGATATATGCCGTTCCTTTTCCAGCAAATTTGCAAGTGTTTTCACTAACGAGGTATTGAGCGTTGACCATGTTGCCCTAGCAGCATGCAATGTTCCAATTTATGGTCAAACACTAGGTGCCATTGATGTCAACGTCGAGAAAATCCCAAAAGCCGCTTCCATGCTTAAGTCGTCCTTCAACCCTGGAGTACCTTCTGCATTCCTGAAGACACATATCCTGTTTGTTGACGCCATTGCTCTACCTATTCCGAATGTCTATCTCTAGCGGCGTATTCCCATCGTGTTGGAAATTTGCGCATATGTTTCCTGTGCATAAAAAAGGTAGTAAACGAGATGTGAACAACTATAGAGGAATCACATCGCTCAGTGCAGTTTCAAAACTATTTGAGTTGGTAATCATGGAACCTCTATTGTCACACTGCAAACAATATCTAAGTGCCGATCAACATGGCTTCATTTCCCAGCGCTCGACCACCACTAACCTGCTGTGTCTAACATCATACATAACGGGAAGTATGGACCACCGTGCTCAAACCGATGTCTTATACACAGACTTGTCGGCCGCTTTTGATAAGATAAACCATGACATCGCAATTGCAAAATTGCATAGACTGGGCGTTAGCGACAACCTTTTGCGCTGGTTTCGCTCATATCTGACCAATCGACAGTTGGTGGTTGCCATTGGAGATTGTAGGTCCGATAGCTATCTAGCCTCTTCAGGTATACCTCAGGGAAGCCATCTTGGACCTTTGATCTTTCTGCTCTACTTCAACGACGTTAATTTGGCTATCAAATGCCCTCGACTCTCGTATGCAGATGACCTGAAAATGTTTTCCCAGATCCGTTCGACAGACGATTGTCACTTTCTCCAAAATCAGTTGGAGGCCTTTGCCGCTTGGTGCGATGTGAACCGCATGTTAGTGAACCCGGGGAAGTGTTCAATAATCACTTTCTCCAGAAAAAAAGACCCGATCCTGTTTTGTTATGAGCTCAATGGCACACCCATCGAACGTGTTTCGTATATAAAAGACCTAGGAGTTATCTTGGATCCGCAGTTAACGTACAAGGAGCATATCTCGTACATTATCGCTAAAGCTTCGAGGTCATTAGGCTTCATTTTCAGGATCGCGAAAAAGTTCTCTGATATATATTGCCTTAAGTCACTATATTGTTCGCTGGTGCGGTCCATTCTGGAATACTGTTCGCCCGTTTCGAATCCTAACTACAACAACAGTACAGAGAGAATTGAATCCGTTCAGCGCCGATTTCTTTGATTCGCTTTGCGAAGGTTGCCATGGAGAGACCCGTACCTAGTTATGTAAGCCGCTGTCAGCTGAATGACTTGGAACCTCTCTATGTTCGTAGAGCTGCCTCTAGAGCTTTATTTATTGCGGATTGCCTGCAGGGTAGAATAGACAGCCCTGTGCTTATGGAGCAGATTAACATAAATGTGCAACCACGAGCACTGCGTAATAGCGCCATGCTGAGACTAAAAGTTCGTCGCACTAATTACTCTATGAATGGCGTTTTCGGTGGCTTGCAGCGAGTTTTTAACCGTTATGTGTGCGACAAAAATAACACCTTTAGCAGGGCGACAAGGGTATCCGGGTACCCAAAATTGATATCGTTATAACGTCAACAATTTTGAACCGATTTTGATGAAATAGGTGTCATTTGATTCGTTAATTTATCTAGTTTTGAATTCTTTGGCTATTTGGCCATTAAAAGACATACGGGGCCCGAAAATCCGGAATTCCGACAGAGTGTCCGCTGTGAGGTAGAGAACTGGTTGTATTGCAGGAAAATCAGTCATGCGGATATAAAAACTCTAAAAATTCATGCAATGAACTATTTCATATAATGAGATGAATCAGGTTGGTCATTCCGGAGTAGGTTCCTGTGGGGTCATGGGTGGCCAGTCTAGGATTGGAGGTAAAACCCAGCAATATGGGTATCAAAGTTCTTGGAATTAGTTCGGTAGGTGATATTTTTTACATTTCGTTGTATTTTGATTGGTTATTTCGAAAATGGTTTCTACAGGGTCACAGATGATACCGCAGGATTCAAGATAATGCTTAGCATTATCAGAACAGTTTAAAACGTAGAACCATCCGTTATACATTTGGAACCAGTTCCGAAATTATTAATCAGTACTAAACTGGCCATATCCGTTCAAAACATCTAAAAGATCCGCTAAACCAATTCTAATATTGGATTAGGCACCCAACTGGCCATCTGTAACCCTACAGGGACCCAATTCTGGAATGGCCAATGCGATCTAAAGTCACCAATTTATATAATAAGATGAAAAAAGGGTCCACAATGTCAAGTTCAAAACTAATAGTTTTACTGAAGGCTGATATTCTTTCAAAACAAGCGGCTTCCCACGTTTTACCGGACGTTGCTCCGGAATTACCGATTCCCGGGAACTACATGTCATTTGATGGCCAAATGCTTTATCTGATCAAAACTAAATAAATGTACGAATCAAATGCCACTGGTTTCATCCAAATCGGTTCAAGATAGCCAAAGTTATGAACATAACAAATCATGGGTACCCGGGTACCCTTGTCGCCCTCCTACGTAATAAAAAAATTCAAGTGCCTCTCATGGCTAATCCCCTTTATGGATATGCACCAAAAATACCTCAATTACTTAAGATCAACGAGTTTTACGATGTCGCAAAATTTCAAAAACGTATGTTTTAAATTGAATGAGTTATAACTATTTTAAAACTGAAAAGGTACCCGGGTACCCTGTTGCACACATAACGGTTAATCAAGTGTCGTCATTATTCGATTTTCATCTGTCGCGTCGAATACTTGGCAGAAGATTTGGAAGCTTTTTTTCGGCAGCAATAATCCGCGAGTGATGTAGACTTATATTTTAACTGTTTTTGTATTTGTATTTTACTCACTTGACTGTATTTTTATGTAACTATCGACAACCATTGGGGCTATCTCGAGCCCGTTGATTTAATAATAAATAAATAAATAAATACCCAGAATAGAAGCTGGTAATATTTTCGGAGCTTGGACCCCAACAGCTCAACTTAAATGATTTCTTGAATCATGGGGCCCCAGCAATCGAACATTCATGAGTCATAGAAAAAGTTTAATTGAAAGAGAAATTTTGGTTTAGAGTTCGGGGCCCTAATAGTCCCATTCGAAGCTGAATTTTCATGGGGCCCCAGCAATCGAACATTCGTGAGTCATAGAAAAAGTTTACTTGAAATAGAAATTTTGGAAAGTTCGGGGCCCCAACAGTCCCATTCGAAGCTGAATTTTCAATCATCAAATCGGTTGATTTCATAAATCATGGGGCCCCAGCAATCGAACATTCGTGAGTCATAGAAAAAGTTCTTGAAATAGAAATTTTGGAAAGTTCGGGGCCCCAACAGTCCCATTCGAAGCTGAATTTTCAATCATCAAATCGGTTGATTTCATGAATCATAGGGCCCCAGCAATCGAACTTTCGTGAGTCATAGAAAAAGTTTAATTGAAATAAAAATTTTGGAAAATCTCATTTTGTGTAACAACGAAATTTTTACAGGGGTCCCCCGGGCATTTGCCCGATTGCCCGGTGGGCCAGTCCGCCCCTGAACACCTATGCAGTCAAAAAGCTAACATACCACAACGTGCAGTATAAAATGCCAGATACGCTGATTTGCTGCTTATCTTAATGCTTATTAGTTACCTGGAATGGGTAGTTTAATATACAAATTTGCAATTTTTTCTCACAATAAAGTAGAAAACAACTCCCCTGTCCCATTGCATAGCCAGAAAACGGATAGTAATATTCGCTATGATTGTACAACATTTCGCCGAATATCATTTAGCGAAAAAAATTTAAGCGGAATGTACCATTTCACGGAAAATTTTTTTGTGGAAAGTACCATTTCGCGATCCTCTCCTTACCCGCTGTCGCTCGTTCCAGGAAACCCAGGTAGACCTAGGAAAACAAATAAACCTAGACAGTAGTGATTACTGCGTGGAGTTACCTCCCCCCAGCGGGCGGCGCTTCCGACGGCGGGTCACCGGCAACACTCGCGGCCGTCTCGTCCTGAATGATCTAGTGTTACTATAGGTAATTTTTGTGGTCTAGTTATTGACTAATGTTTTATGAAAGAGTCTCGAATTTCTCGAATTTCTCGAGTTCGATTAGTTTTCGAGTTTCGCAAAAATTTCTGCTTTATTTGTATGAAAGTCCATATCCCCCTACCACAGGGGTGAGAGGTCTCTAACTATCACATAATAAATTCAAGACTCCAAAATCTCCCACATGCCAAATTTGGTTCCATTTGCTTGATTAGTTTTCAAGTTATAAGGAAATTTGAATTTCATTTGTAAGAGGGGGGGGCTCTTAAAAAGGGAGGGGGTCGTAATTCACTATAAAAAAATTTTTTGCCATCCAAAACTCCTACATGCCAAATTTGGTTCCATTTGCTTGATTAAGTCTCGAGTTATGAGGAAATTTGTCCTAAAGTGGGGAGGGGTCCCAATTCACCATAGAAAAACTTTTTGTCTCCAAAAACACTCACATGCCAAATTTGGTTCGATTTGCTTGATTAGTTCTCGAGTTATGATTATGATTAGTTCCTCTCCTCTTAAAGATGAGAGTTATTATAATTCCCCTTTCAAAGAGGAGAGGGGTCCCAATTTACCATAGAATAAATTCTTTTCACCAAAAACACCCACATGCCAAATTTTGTTCTATTTGCTTGACTGGTTTTCGAGTTATGCAGAAATTTGTGTTTCATTTGTATGGGAGCCCCCCTCTTAGTAGGGGGAGGGTCTCTAACCATCACTAAAACCTTTCCTGGCCTCAAAAATCTCAACATGAAAATTTTCTCGCCGATTGGTTCAGTAGTTTTTGATTCTATAAGGAACATCCCGACAGACAGACAGACAGACAGACAGACAGACAGACAGACAGACAGACAGACAGACAGACAGACAGACAGACAGACAGACAGACAGACAGACAGACAGACAGACAGACAGACAGACAGACAGACAGACAGACAGACAGACAGACAGACAGACAGACAGACAGACAGACAGACAGACAGACAGACAGACAGACAGACAGACAGACAGACAGACAGACAGACAGACAGACAGACAGACAGACAGACAGACAGACAGACAGACAGACAGACAGACAGACAGACAGACAGACAGACAGACAGACAGACAGACAGACAGACAGACAGACAGACAGACAGACAGACAGACAGACAGACAGACAGACAGACAGACAGACAGACAGACAGACAGACAGACAGACAGACAGACAGACAGACAGACAGACAGACAGACAGACAGACAGACAGACAGACAGACAGACAGACAGACAGACAGACAGACAGACAGACAGACAGACAGACAGACAGACAGACAGACAGACAGACAGACAGACAGACAGACAGACAGACAGACAGACAGACAGACAGACAGACAGACAGACAGACAGACAGACAGACAGACAGACAGACAGACAGACAGACAGACAGACAGACAGACAGACAGACAGACAGACAGACAGACAGACAGACAGACAGACAGACAGACAGACAGACAGACAGACAGACAGACAGACAGACAGACAGACAGACAGACAGACAGACAGACAGACAGACAGACAGACAGACAGACAGACAGACAGACAGACAGACAGACAGACAGACAGACAGACAGACAGACAGACAGACAGACAGACAGACAGACAGACAGACAGACAGACAGACAGACAGACAGACAGACAGACAGACAGACAGACAGACAGACAGACAGACAGACAGACAGACAGACAGACAGACAGACAGACAGACAGACAGACAGACAGACAGACAGACAGACAGACAGACAGACAGACAGACAGACAGACAGACAGACAGACAGACAGACAGACAGACAGACAGACAGACAGACAGACAGACAGACAGACAGACAGACAGACAGACAGACAGACAGACAGACAGACAGACAGACAGACAGACAGACAGACAGACAGACAGACAGACAGACAGACAGACAGACAGACAGACAGACAGACAGACAGACAGACAGACAGACAGACAGACAGACAGACAGACAGACAGACAGACAGACAGACAGACAGACAGACAGACAGACAGACAGACAGACAGACAGACAGACAGACAGACAGACAGACAGACAGACAGACAGACAGACAGACAGACAGACAGACAGACAGACAGACAGACAGACAGACAGACAGACAGACAGACAGACAGACAGACAGACAGACAGACAGACAGACAGACAGACAGACAGACAGACAGACAGACAGACAGACAGACAGACAGACAGACAGACAGACAGACAGACAGACAGACAGACAGACAGACAGACAGACAGACAGACAGACAGACAGACAGACAGACAGACAGACAGACAGACAGACAGACAGACAGACAGACAGACAGACAGACAGACAGACAGACAGACAGACAGACAGACAGACAGACAGACAGACAGACAGACAGACAGACAGACAGACAGACAGACAGACAGACAGACAGACAGACAGACAGACAGACAGACAGACAGACAGACAGACAGACAGACAGACAGACAGACAGACAGACAGACAGACAGACAGACAGACAGACAGACAGACAGACAGACAGACAGACAGACAGACAGACAGACAGACAGACAGACAGACAGACAGACAGACAGACAGACAGACAGACAGACAGACAGACAGACAGACAGACAGACAGACAGACAGACAGACAGACAGACAGACAGACAGACAGACAGACAGACAGACAGACAGACAGACAGACAGACAGACAGACAGACAGACAGACAGACAGACAGACAGACAGACAGACAGACAGACAGACAGACAGACAGACAGACAGACAGACAGACAGACAGACAGACAGACAGACAGACAGACAGACAGACAGACAGACAGACAGACAGACAGACAGACAGACAGACAGACAGACAGACAGACAGACAGACAGACAGACAGACAGACAGACAGACAGACAGACAGACAGACAGACAGACAGACAGACAGACAGACAGACAGACAGACAGACAGACAGACAGACAGACAGACAGACAGACAGACAGACAGACAGACAGACAGACAGACAGACAGACAGACAGACAGACAGACAGACAGACAGACAGACAGACAGACAGACAGACAGACAGACAGACAGACAGACAGACAGACAGACAGACAGACAGACAGACAGACAGACAGACAGACAGACAGACAGACAGACAGACAGACAGACAGACAGACAGACAGACAGACAGACAGACAGACAGACAGACAGACAGACAGACAGACAGACAGACAGACAGACAGACAGACAGACAGACAGACAGACAGACAGACAGACAGACAGACAGACAGACAGACAGACAGACAGACAGACAGACAGACAGACAGACAGACAGACAGACAGACAGACAGACAGACAGACAGACAGACAGACAGACAGACAGACAGACAGACAGACAGACAGACAGACAGACAGACAGACAGACAGACAGACAGACAGACAGACAGACAGACAGACAGACAGACAGACAGACAGACAGACAGACAGACAGACAGACAGACAGACAGACAGACAGACAGACAGACAGACAGACAGACAGACAGACAGACAGACAGACAGACAGACAGACAGACAGACAGACAGACAGACAGACAGACAGACAGACAGACAGACAGACAGACAGACAGACAGACAGACAGACAGACAGACAGACAGACAGACAGACAGACAGACAGACAGACAGACAGACAGACAGACAGACAGACAGACAGACAGACAGACAGACAGACAGACAGACAGACAGGCAAGAACAAATTTGGCATGTGAGTGGTTTTGGAGACAAAAAGTTTTTCTATGGTGAATTGGAACCCCTCCCCACTTTAGGAGGGGGGCTCCTATACAAAAGAAATACAAATTTCCTCATAACTCGAGAACTAATCAAGCAAATGGAACAAAATTTGGCATGTGAAAGTTTTCGAGGGCAAGAATATTTTCTATGGTGAATTGAGACCCCTCCCCACTTTAAGAGAGGGGGCTCCTGTAGTAATGAAATACAAATTTCCTCATAATTCGAGAACTAATCAAACAAATGGAACCATATTTGGCACGTGGCTGTTTTTGGAGGCATGATTTTTGTCTATGATGAATTGAGACCCCTTACCTTTTTAGGAGGGGGGGCTCCCATACAAATGAAATACAAATTTCCTCATAATTCCAGAAGTAATCAAGCAAATGGAACCACATTTAGCATGTGGGTGTTTTTGCAGGCAATTTTTTTCTATGGTGAATTGTGACCCCTTCCCTCTTAAGGAGGGGAATAATGACCCCTCTTCCTTTTAAGAGGGGGGCTTCCATACAAATGAAATACAAATTTACTCATAACTCGAGAACTAATCAAGCAAATGGAACCAAATTTGACATGTGGGTGTTCTTGGAGACAAGAATTTTTTTATGGTGAATTGAAACCTCTCCCTACTGTAGGAGGGGGAATCCTATACAAATGAAATACGATTTTCCTCATAACTCGAGAATTAATTAATCAAATGGAACCATATTTGACATGTGGGTGTTTTTGGAGGCATGAATTTTTTCTATGATGAATTAGGACCCCTTACCTTTTTAGGAAGGGGGCTCCCATACAAATGAAATACAAATTTCCGCATAACTCGAGAACTAATTAATCAAATGGAACCATATTTGGCATGTGGGTGTTTTTGGAGGCATGAATTTTTTCTATGATGAATTAGGACCCCTCTCCCTTTTTAGGAGGGGGGCTTCCATACAAATGAAATACAAATTTCCTCATAACTCGGTAAGTAATCAAGCAAATGGAACCAAATTTGGCATGTGGGGGGTTTTGGAGGCATGATTTTTTTAATGATGGTTTGAGACCCCTCACCCCTGTGGTAGGGGGATAAAGCCTCTCATACAAATAAAACAGAAAATTTTATGTAACTTAAAAACTAATTGAGCTCGAGAAATTTAAGACTCTTTCATAAAACATTAAGTAATAACAAGACCACCAAAAACTATCAATAGTAACATTAGATAATTCAGCGCGAGACGGCCACAGACCGCGAGTGTTACCGGCGACCCGCCTTCGGAAGCGCCGGCCACTGCGGGGGCAACCCTCCGTAGAGATCAACTCTATCTAGGTTTATTTATTTTACTAGATTTTCCGTGAAATGGTACATCCCGCGTAAGGTTTTTCGCGAAATGGTATTCTGTGAAACTCTATATTCCGCGTTATGGTCAACCGAGAATTGGTGTTCCGCAAAATGGTATTCGGCGAAATGGTTTGTAATGATGGCGAATATTTAAATGCTATCCGCTTTATTTTTTCAGGTTAAGCAATCGGCGGTTTTCTACTTTACTGTAAGGAAAATTTGTATATTAAAACACACATGAACTCCCCAGAAACCTGCAAAACTCGAGATTGTGACTAGGGTCATCTGAGATTCACGATTTATGTACAACACAGTTTAATTTGTGGCAATACGAAGTTTGTCGGGTCAGCTAGTAATGGAATTAAAACTCACGTATACGGAATACTTGTGCTTAAGTATAGCCACGACCCAGATGCTCCATTCTTTAAGCCGGATTCAAGAGAGAGGTTGAGAGTCTTCACCAGTCTTTAGTCAAACCGAAATGGAACTTCTGCATGCATCATAAGTTGTTCTCAACCTTCTAAAAATGACATAGCGTAAAAATACGTCCAACCAGATTGAACTGAAAACCATATTCTTTCTTTTTCATCCTGCCAAAGTGAACTCAGTGCATTCATACCAAAACTAAAAGTTAATTATTTCGATGATAACGTACTATTTAACGGATATTTATAATCTCATGGCATAAAAGACATCCTGTTTATTTCTTCCTCGCACAGAGAACCTAGTCTTACGAACCCGGTTTTTCTTTGCGATTCCGACTCCCACGCACAAAACAAGATCATTGAAGTATTCTCTGCTATTGCACTTATAAACAAAAGAATTCTTACCGTTTTTCTTTTGCAACAAGGTCCGAAATCCGCGTCGCCAGATTGTAGTGAGCAGTCCGGATAGTCACAATCGTCCCGTCCATGCGTTGCCTGTTTACTCCCCAACAAACATATTTGTTGTATAACAGCTTATTAAGCGCCTGTTACCCGGTAATTAGCTATACAACGGTTGAATAAGCTACTATTCAACAAAAATGTTTGTTGGGTCCCATCATCACGTTTTTATCTCTCTTTCCATGCGAATGTCGACACCGCTCTATTGTATGAAGTATTCCACCACGTACACATCTAAAGATTTTTTGACATTAGCTGGGGCCCTCGCTGAGGCTGTTTGCAGTAGGAATAATATCAAAAACATCAAATATCAAACTCCCGGATCCTCTCCTCCACTCTTCGCTCCCCTCTCGCTCCTACATAAACGAGCCGCAGCTAATGTCATTCTCGTTAGTGACGAAACCGCAAATTACTTCATGTATGTATGTATATGTCCAAGGTATCGATCGATCATCGCAAAGTACATTGTATACAAGGTATTATCATTCAGGTCTAACGTACGTATAATAATCAAGGGACTGGCAAACCTATCCCTACTCAATTTGTTTGACAGTAGCCAACATCTACTGCCGGCGTGAGTATTATTTGCAAAAATCTGGCTAAGATTTGAAAATACTACCCATCTGCCAGCATACCGGCTTTGCAGAGTGAAACGAACAGAACATATAGCGGTGTCATGCTGTTTCATTTACGCAAATGGTTAGATGTTGACTCTAAAAACATGGCTGCCTAGCATGGCCGTGATAATAATAGATCAGGTCAATATACTACATTGACGGTTGCTGACGGTTTCTGAATCGGCCTTTTTGGGTGGACCAATCAGGTTGAAATGCAGTTTGACAGTCGTTCACAGACGTTCGTCAAGTATGTTTGACAGAACATGTGTATGCTGGAGCCATCTGTGAGTTTTTTCAGCTTTTCCAATAATCCATTACATTCAAACTAGTACTTGGCATCAATATTTCTGAATTGTCTTTTCGTCAAACTTACATTATCTGTAAGAAAACCACTATTTTTCATTATTTTGACGTAAGACTACGTCTTACGGCAAGGTTTGGGTGTCATTTCAAAAAATCAAAAAATGCGAGCGTCACGAAAAATTTTCAGAAATAAAAGTCCTCTTGGTTTTCCTATCCTTTGTGAATATGACAGGGGCTTGCGATGGGTGCCATGTTTTTGTTGCCAACATCTCAGCACATCTCGACAAGGTTGGCAGCAAATTTACCTGTTAGACGGGCGCTTTTCCTGCAATAGCGCCCTTCGTTAAGTCGACTGTCAAACACCGTTCGTTAAGATAGAGATAGCACCCCGCTGGAATATGACGAAGAGCATGAGCAGCAGATAAGCAAATTACTCGGAGTAAAAATAACGAAATTTGAGCTCTGATCCAAGCTGCTTGCATTTTTCTGCAAGTCGAATAGCTCGTGCACACGGTATAACGAGTACATGCATAGATTTTTGTAAACAATAGGACACCCCCTCTAGTTTCTGATACTAAATAACAAAACTTGAGCTAGCGTTCCATCATGCGCAATGCGTGAGAGTATGCTTGAAACTATCAATGTTTCCCTGTTGAATACAACAGATGTCGTTACTTCCTAACGCATATTATACGTTTCGCAAACAACTCAATTTTGCGCGACAATAAATTTATTCGAAGCAGCAACATTACTCTCTCATGCATCTCAGTTTTTTTTGTGTTTATCGCTAATCGCAATATAACGTTTGACACCTGGACCAATAATTAGTTAGTAAACATTGTTTTTATTTATTGCGTTCATGTTGCGCAATTTGATTTTTTCGAATTGAAATGTCGCAAACATATTCAGCTCCTGGCTCTCGTACGGTATCAAATCACTTTTCCGTGCTCTCGGATGATTGGTAGTAAGATGCTATGGAGTGGGGAAGTATAGGAAAAGATTTTTTTTATCAAAATTAGGTAGAAGTAATGGAAATTAAGTATAACAAAGTAACTGTACCACAAATTAAATTAGATTAGTGATGATTTTTCAGGTAGGTAAACATAGATAAGTGAGAAATTTTGATTTTACTACCAATAGAAATGCGCCATCTCTTGAAAAGCAACGGTTCGTATGATGTCCTATTGCGTTTGTCTAATGTAGACGAAAGCAAATCTCGTTTATGAAGTGCAGTTGCCGTATGACGAACTGCCGCTAAACAAGAAAATTTGTTTCTGAAAAAATGTAAGTTCCGAAATATTTTATCTGTCTAAATGGGCATACATGTACTAGCAAGAAGTGAAAGATTCAAATCATACCACAAACTTGAGTACTTATGGATATAATTCCTACAAAAACTCAAAATAAAGTGTGACCCGTGAAAACGTATAACGTGGTGGCTCCGTCATTCTATAACAAATGTTTTAAAATTGATCGAAAAACATGAAGTGGATCCGAAGCCTCACTCACATACAGTCAACATAAAAAGTGTTCGGAGAGCAGCGAATAAATTTTTCTTTTAATATTGTGCCTTGCAGCACTTTTACGTGTCCTATGCAAATTCATATTTTAATAATAATTATTTTGTACTTACCAATTACATTGAAAATAAGCTTATCAAGCAAGGAGGTATGTAGTGGGGAGGCAATAATGAGAAACTTTCAAATTGCTAAATTGCAAACATGTGTGGGACACGCAGAAAATAACAGCGCAAATAATACGGTGTGACAAAAAATTTTTTTTTATATACTTTGCAAGTGACCTAGTGTACGTTATTAGTCACACCTAGTACATCATAAAAAAACACATATGACATCTTCCTAACACCCCCAAAATTTCAAGTTATTGCAAAAAACCCGAATTAATCCACCTAGCGGCGTGACCTAGCCTTTCTACTGCCACAATAATCATTATTTAATTTCTCAGGAACTTAATTGTAGATGTATAGATGTTATATTAGACTATATTTTTAAATATCCGTTCCGTATTCCTCAAAATCCTTATTTACCAGTAAAATTCACAACGTATTGTGTAGAATAATTATATTTTCTTGCCTTGGGTGCGTAAATACATGTAAGCGTCATTTATGTTACTTGATGAACAAAAGATAATTTTTACAGACTTGAATGAATATGTATAGAAAATTAGAAATTAACCCTCTAACGGGTCTACAGACGGCCTTAACTTTCGGGCTTCAGAGCCACATACGAAACTTGTTTTGAATTGACAATATGAAGTATTTGTTCATAGCAGATTTTTTGATATTTTGATATTAATACCATGCATTCAAAAGTTAGCATCTTTGAAAAACAAGAGTTCAGAAAAATTATTATTATATTTCGCTTTTGAAGAAAAAGGATATCTACAACAAAATGATTGATCTCAAAATTTTACTATTGGTTTGCTTGGCTTCAATTTTGCAATATATCTGAATTAGAAAAAAATTACTGAATAGAGCATTAGATATGAAAACGAGAAATGGAACTATTTCTTAGCTAGCGCTCCTTCAAAATGTCAAAAATTCTGTTTTGAACACATTTTGCATGATGTCAATTCAAAACAAATTTCGTATGCGGCTTTTGAGCTCCAAACGCGAAGGCCGTCAACAGGCCGCCTTACCCGTTAGAGGGTTTAATTAACTGCTTTTCTCCGCTTTTTGCTTTTCTTGTACAATTGTGAGTAACAGCAAGTGAAGAAAATGACAATTGAAATCTGGAATCAAAGAAAAGAAAAAACTTTTCGATCGAATCCCACTATTTAATAATTATTTGCGACAGATTCGTAGTTCCCCTACGACGTGCAGGCTTCATCAGTGTCTTATTTCAAAGCGTATACGTATCTGTCGCGAATAAATATTAAATAGAGGAATTTAGTCGGTAAAAGTTTTTTCTTTTCTTTAATTTCAGAGTTCGTATTCCACTAAAAAGGCTTCAAAAACTTCAGACAATTGACATGTTTCTCACTTTTCTTGAATTTCATTGCAAATTTTAAAATTGCAAATTGTCATCACATACATACATACATACATACATACATACATACATACATACATACATACATACATACATACATACATACATACATACATACATACATACATACATACATACATACATACATACATACATACATACATACATACATACATACATACATACATACACACATACATCACACACATTGAATAAAATCAACATTTGATTGATATGTTTTGATTTCACACGTTTTGACGGTTTAATATACGGTGCTTAAGTGTTAAAGTTTGAATAACTTTTGAATGAAGTGTCCGATTTTAAATAACTCAGTTTCGTTTGATAGATCTCAGCAGTAATTTTTAAATAATCATAAAATGTGTGATGTTTTTCATTAAATTAATGCTTATATGTTACATAAATATGTTTTAAATACTATTTTTTCACATTTCTTTATGTAACTTTCAAACTACAAGTCCAAACGTCATGAAATTTAGAAGTTAAGGGTTTGCAAGGCTCCTCTTTCATATGCAATCAATTTTGTTCAAATCGGTTAAGAGGCCTATGAGATAATGAAGTCCCATATTTTTCGTATTTTTATACATAACTTTTGAACTAAAAGTCCGATCAGTATGAAATTCAATAGCAACCAATGGGACACCTAGACCTTTCATTTGACACTAAGAACATTAAAATCGGTCCAGCCATCTCCGAGAAAAGTGAGTGAGATTAAAAGCGTCACATACACACACACACACATACACACACACACACACACACACATACATACACACACACAGAAAATGCTCAGTTTTCGAAACTGAGTCGAATGGTATATAACATTCGGCCCGCAGGACCTTCTTTCCATTTCCGGTTTTCCAAGTGATTTCTATACCTTTATACTATATATTTATATAGTAGAAAGGCAAAACGTTTTTTGGCTAGGTGTACATATACTATCATGAATAACTCAATAATTTTCCAAACAATTCTAAGTTTTTTATACATCTTTGGAAAGCTTAGAGGATAAGCTTTCAGAATATATATACATTCACTATGGTTCTACAAAAGTTAGACGACATTTTTTCAATTAAATATGAAATTTAACTAAAAAATTAAAATTTTTCTCACTTTAGGGGTCCTTAAAGTGACCTTAAAAATAACCCACATTCCTAAGCTCAGTATCACTTTTTTATATTCAATCCTAAGACTTTGGTTAAAATTTCAGCCAAATCGGTCAACATTTGCAAATTTAAGACCATTTTTAAGAGTTGTAGAATTTGTTGCTTCTCATATATCATCCGCCTAATCTTACATCGTGTATAAGATGCTCAGTTGTAAGTTTAGGCGGGCAATAACTTGAAATTTTGGGGGTGTTAGGAAGATTTCAAATATGTTTTTATGATGTACTAGGTGTGACTAACAACGTATACTAGGTCATTTGAGAAGTATTTTTCCCGTGTAACACCGTGTAATTTTCGCGTAAGAGACTAATAGGGTGGACTCTCCGCAATAATATTGCTCAGTATTTTTGCAAAGAATGGTAGCACACGTTTTTCAAAACAACGTTTAACTAAAGCATATTCATATGCATGGCATTAGTTAAAGGAAAAGCTTTCCGTTTTGTAGATAGAATCCGTTTTGTAGATGTAGTTTTAATTGCCTAAAAATACATTAAATTTTTTTGAAGCGATGGTTTTACAATTGATGGAGGGACGGTAGGGGAAAGTAATGATAATTCTTGGGGAAGGAGGGAAAAGAGCTACGATTAACAAGTTGTCGTTGTGACTCCAATCTTTTGTCCAATGCTGGAAGGTGCATGGGTAGAACCAAGCTATAATCAGAGATTATAACCGGATTTGAACCTACAACACCTGCCAGGGCGTGTGGCTCGCTGGTACCCGTGTACCTTTGAACCATAGAGGCGCTGGACAAAAGAAGACTGCGCAACCCCCCTTATTAATGCAGCGACCTATCTGGGTTTAAATTATTATTATTATTATTATTATTATTATTATTATTATTATTATTATTATTATTATTATTCCTTGTGATGATCATACATTGAGCACTCTCAAGCAGGCATAAAAATCCCATCATCTTTAACTGTCAATACATAATACATGTTTATTTTGGATCACGCACTTCCCAAGTAACCAGTAAGCACTTAACACTAGTCCTTGGACAACATTATATAAGCATACAGAACTATGATTAAAAGCATATTTTTCTTTATATACTTCTGTAGAACTCACATAATGCTAAAAAGGCGAAATAGCGGGTTATTAAAATGCTACGCCACAAGCATCAAATAAACATTATCAGTGTTTGTTTGAGGCTTAATCGAAATGTCATTTTGTCTACATTATCGACGTATCGAAAAAGTATCGACGGCATATCGTTTGCTTGATATGGAAAATAAAAATAGATTCGGTCGGGATTTAAAAAAACTAAAAAAGCAAGCGATTTTTTTTTTGCTGCATCTCAAGAGGAGCAGGATAAACAGAACCATTTTTTGAAATGCTGGATAATGTTACCACCTAGACAGAGCTCGAACCGGGAGTTAGTCATGCAACCTCCATTCGTTTCCTTGCACCTTTGCTATCTGAACCATAGCGGATGTGATTGAGTGAGTTGAAATTAGTCGTATTTAAATCTTGGTGATATTCCCTCTCATCTCATATCATAGTTACTTGTCCTGCATTACCAATAGGGTAGAAAAAGACGGCTTTCGTTGGGTGGAAGAGGACACGAATAGTGGCCGTAGAATAGCAAAATAAGAAGTCAAGTACAAGCCGTTTATCAACACTTACGGCTCATTTTAATGCAATTGACTAAATGCATTATATTGTTACGTTATATGCGCATATATTGCTTTCTTTAATGCTGATTTACGTTAATGCTTCTATGCATCAACAATGTTATTATAGGTTTTACTAGAGGACCCGGCGCGCGTTGCTACGCCATTCTAAAAAGGGGGTACATGCATAATCCTGAAGATTTGATTAATTGTAATCTTGCAACCAAGAGCTTTCTTTTTGACAACCCAAGATATTCTAAATCATGCCGCAAATTTCTAATCCAACGCGTCAGAATTTGTGACTCGAGCAGCAAGTCCAACGTTACGATTTGGGTTTTATTGCCAACCCTTAAAATGGTAATGTTGGCAAAATCGTAATAAAATATCAGTCCAGTTCGATTGAAATCAGTTGAAAACTGGTCAGAAACCATAAACTTAATGTAATCTCAACATTATTTTCTTCATATTTTCATTTCAACAATGTATTTTCTCTTCAATTTTGTTTTTAAAATAAGTACTTACTTAAAAAAATAAGTATCTTACTTTTATTTAATTTGACCTATTATCTAGGCTTCACCGATTTATTCTTAACAATTTTGTTCCAAATTTATCTTATATTTTAGTATGGACGGCAACACTCGCGACTTCGATTACTTTTTGAATATTGCAAAAAATTCTGTTTAATTTGTATGAGAGCCCACCCCCCTTCCAGAGGGGAGAGGAATCTCAATACGCCATAGAAAAAAAATTTGCCTCCAGTAACCCCAAATTCATTTGCTTGATTAATAGTCGAATTATGGGGAAATTTGTGTTTTATTTGTATGGGCCCCCCCTTAGAAGAAGGAGGTTTCTCAATCTACCATAGAAAAAAAATTCTACCTCCAGAAACCTTCACATGCCAAATTTGGTTCCATTTGCTTGCTTAGTTCCCGAGTTATAAAGAAATTTGTGTTTCATTTGTATGGGAGCCCCCTTCTAGAGGGGGAGGGGTCTCAAACAACCATAGAAAAAAATCCTGTCTTTAGAAACCCCCACATGCCAAATTTGGTTCTACTTGCTTGATTAACAGTCAAGTTATGAGAAAATTTTGATTTTATTTGTATGGGAACCCCCCCTCTTAGAGGAAGGAGGGTTCTCAATCTACCGTAGAAAAAATTTCTGCCTCCAAAATCCTTCACATGCTAAATTTGGTTCTATTTGCTTAATTAGTTCCCGAGTTATAAAGAAATTTGTGTTTCATTTGTATGGGAGCCCCCCCTTCTAGAGGAGGAGGGGTTTCAAACAATCGTAGAAAAAAATCCTGTCTTTAGAAACCCCCACATGCCAAATTTGGTTCCATTTGCTTGATTAATAGTCAAGTTATGAGGAAATTTTGGTTTTATTTGTTTGGGAGCCCCCCCCCCCTCTTAGAGGAAGGAGAGTTCTCAATCTTCCATAGAAAAAATTCTGCCTCCAAAAACCTTCATATGCCAAATTTGGTTCCATTTGCTTGATTAGTTCCCGAGTTATAAAGAAATTTGTGTTTCATTTGTATGGGAGCCCCCCTTCTAGAGGGGGAGGGGTCTCAAACAACCATAGAAAAAAATCCTGTCTTTAGAAACCCCCACATGCCAAATTTGGTTCTACTTGCTTGATTAATAGTCAAGTTATGAGAAAATTTTTATTTTATTTGTATGAGAGCCCCCCCTCTTAGAGGAAGGAGGGTTCTCAATCTACCATAGAAAAAATTTCTGCCTCCAAAATCCTTCACATGCTAAATTTGGTTCCATTTGCTTAATTAGTTCCCGAGTTATAAAGAAATTCGTGTTTCATGTGTATGGGAGCCCCCCCTTCTAGAGAAGAAGGGGTCTCAAACAACCAAAGAAAAAAATCCTGTCTTTAGAAACCCCCACATGCCAAATTTGGTTCCATTTGCTTGATAATTAGTCAAGTTATGAGGAAATTTGTGTTTTATTTGTATGGAAGCCCCCCCTCTTAGAGGAAGCAAGGGTCTCAATCCACCATAGAAAAAAATCTGCCACTAAAAACCTTTATGTGCAAAATTTGGTTCCATTTGCTTCATTAGTTTCCGAGTTATGCAGAAATTTGTGTTTCATTTGTATGGGAGCCCCCCTTTCTAATGGGGGGAGGGGCCTCAAACCATGCTAACAACATTCCTCACATCATACGCAATGTGTATGCCAAGTTTCATCAAAATCCGTCGAGTGGTTTGCGAGTCTATACCGGACACACGAACAGCATTTCATTTTTATATATATAGATAAGCATTAAGATTGCTAATATACAAAAGTTTGGCACTAGGGATGCGGAATTATTTTCAATATACGGTTTTAGATTAATGCTTATGGTTACTTGGGTTACGCTCTATTTTAAACATTTAATACAAATCTTACGTACTAGGGTAATCTCTTCAAATTATTTTTAAACACATCAAAGGACATAGAAAAGTCAAAATGCACATAATACTTAATGAACACGTCACACATTGCCCTTATGGGTTCGTTTTTGCCGTAATCAGTGCGCTGGTATTGCAGTCTTAAAAAATCCCATGCGCTAAAGTTTCTGGGTGGAGTGTTGATGTCGATTTGGGAAGAATAGGAGGGGAGTCAATTTCGCCTATCAGCAGCTTTGCCACAAAAACTGCTCTACATATATTTCTTCTTTTAGCCAAGATGTTCATGTCAAGCAAGCGGCAGCGCTCAACATATGGAGGTAACTCCAGTGGGTTTCTCTCACTGGAGAAAAGATAGATTTCTTAACGCCTAGCGCAGGAACCTTGCTTGAATAGCTTCGATCCTGTTTGACCAAATAGCTGTGTATGGGCTCCAAATAGCAGCTGAGGCTTCTAATACGGAACGAAGGGGGGAGTAGTATAATGCTCGTAAACAGTACGGATCAGTGAATTCATTGGCGAGTCTAATAATAAACCCCAAATTTCTATTCGCCTTTGAGACGACATGGGAATAGTGGTCCCTGAAGGACATTTGATCATCCAGAAGGACACCTAGATCCTTGACTACCGTTAATCTACTGAGTGGTTTACCAGATATAAAATAATTTCAGTGAATTGGGTTCTTTTTGCGTGAGAAAAAGATCACAGAGCACTTGGACACACTCAGGGTAAGTAAATTTCGAGCACACTTTAGAAAGCTTTGGATCGTCAGCATAAATTAAATATCGGCCTGATGGAATTATTTTACAGACGTCGTTGAAAAATAATAATAAAAAAAAAGGATTACTGATAGAAAACCAGATTACTTCCTTGTGGTACGCCCGACAAGTACGTAAAGCATTGTGATTCGTGACCGCTTTATGGAGCTGGAGCTCATCCTTTTGCCACAGCGCAGCTTTGAGTGATAACGCTTAGCTGACGGTGCACTATGAGATATCAGGCGGACAAAAATCAGAAAACTGACTTTCACTAATCCGCCTAATGACATTTTCTATTGATAGCAAACACTTCAATTAAGAAAAATCCAAAACAGCAAGTCTCTAGTCGATGTTGTTTCTGAGATAGAGGCTGTCAAAGTTGAAAAACGATATGATATATACACTTTTTGCCATTAAAACACGTTTAGTTTCAAATCAATTTTTGAGCAATATTTCCAAAATTAAATCTCATGTATCATATATCATTAGAAAGGTAATGAAATGAGCTTTCCGAAAAATAAATGGTTTAGATGGCTAGAGTAAAAATAATAGTGATAAAAAGCATGAGAAGAAGAAAAATATGGTAAAATTAGAGAATTTTCTGTCACCATGGGAGATTTCAAGACTAAATATATTTCCAGCGAATAACAAACACACACACGAACACACACACACACACACACACACACACACACACACACACACACACACACACACACACACACACACACACACACACACACACACACACACACACACACACACACACACACACACACACACACACACACACACACACACACACACACACACACACACAGGTGAGCAAGGCACCGGGGCCAGACGGTATCCCGAATATGGCCATTAAAGCGGCTATTCTGGAGGCTCCCGAATTATTCGGGGCAGTAATGAATAGATGCCTGGAAGCTGGCCACTTCCCGGACAGATGGAAGCGACAGAACCTGGTCCTATTGCCGAAGCCGGGAAAACCTCCGGGTGTCCCCTCGTCATATAGGCCGATCTGTCTACTCGATACTGCCGGCAAGGTGCTGGAGAGGGTTATCCTTAACAGACTCGTACAGTACACGGAGGGTACAAACGGGCTGTCAAGGAACCAATTCGGCTTCCGAAAAGGCAAATCTACGGTGGATGCCATCTTGTCTGTCACTAAGACAGCTGAGGTGGCGATCCAGCCCAAGAGGACAGGTATTCGTTATTGCGCAGTTGTCACGCTCGACGTGAGAAATGCGTTTAATAGCGCTAGCTGGGACTCCATAGCCAGCTCGCTTCGGAGCGTCCAAGTGCCGGTGTCGCTGTACAGAATTCTGGAAAATTATTTCCAGAATCGTGTGCTATGCTACAACACGGAGGAGGGTCAGAAATGCGTTCCAATCACCTCAGGGGTTCCGCAAGGTTCCATACTGGGCCCGGTGTTGTGGAACGTCATGTATGACGAGGTGTTGAGGCTAAAGCTCCCGGTAGGGGTGGTGATTGTCGGCTTTGCGGACGATATCACCTTGGAAGTCTACGGCGAATCTATCAGAGAGGTTGAGTTGACGGCTGCCCACTCTATAAGCATTGTTGAAGATTGGATGCGATCCAGGAAACTGGACCTAGCGCATCATAAAACGGAGGTTATTGTGGTAAATAACCGCAAGTCGGTGCAGCAAGCAAATATCAGCGTCGGGGACTGCACTATTTCGTCAACGCGGTCCTTAAAACTCCTTGGAGTCATGGTCGACGACAAACTCAAGTTCGGGAGCCACGTCGACTATGCCTGCAAGAAGGCTTCCACAGCTATTTCGGCATTGTCTCGTATGATGTCTAATAGCTCTGCGGTATATGGCAGCAAGCGAAGGCTTTTAGCCAACGTGGTCCAGTCCATACTCAGGTATGGCGGGCCGGTGTGGTCATCGGCGTTAGGTACCAAAAGCTATCTAGCCAAGCTGGAAAGCACCTATCGTCTCATGTGCTTAAGAGTGGCGAGTGCGTACCGCACAGTTTCACATGACGCAATCTGCGTCTTAGCGGGTATGATGCCTATTGGTATCATCATCAGCGAGGACGTAGAGTGCTTCAACCAACGTGGAACTAGAGGCATACGGAGTACCACAAGATCGGCCTCGATGATCACATGGCAGCGGGCATGGTCTGATTCCACAAAAGGCCGGTGGACACATAGACTTATCCCGGAACTATCCGGATGGGTCAACAGGCGCCATGGCGAAGTCAACTTCCACTTGACACAGATTCTGTCAGGGCATGGTTGTTTTAGACAGTATCTGCACAAATTTGGGCATGCGGAGTCCCCCGAGTGTCCCGAATGCGCGGACGTTGAGGAAACTGCAGAACATGCTTTCTTCATATGCCCTCGTTTCGAGGGCGTGAGAAGCAACATGATGGCAGTTAGCGGACAGGACACTACTCCGGATAACTTAGTCCACAGGATGTGTTCTAGCTCGGACGTCTGGGGTGCGGTCAATGCGGCTGCTACCCAGATCGTATTTGAGATACAAAACCGCTGGAAAGCCGATCAACGGCGAATAAACAGCCTAACTACCATAGTCCAGTAGTTATCTAAGAGCGTGCGTTAAGCACAATAGCCCCTCCCTGAAGTAATACCGATAAGGTGGTTCCAGGGGGGATTGAGGCTGGAGACTCGAGTAGGGTTTTAGTGGGTCTGGATCTTCACGATCTTCACGGGATACCAAACCCCACTCCCTGAGCTGTCTTCTCAGGTGTCTGATAGCAGATTTCCCTACTCGTTAAAAAAAAAAAAAAAAAAAAAAAACACGCACACACACACACACACACATAGACACACACACACACACACACACGCACACACACATACACAGACACAGACACAGACACACACACACACACACACACACACACACACACACACACACACACACACACACACACACACACACACACACACACACACACACACACACACACACACACACACACACACACACACACACACACACACACACACACACACACACACACACACACACACACACACACACACACACACACACACACACACACACACACACACACACACACACACACACACACACACACACACACACAACGCGCGCGCTCAGCTAACTGATCAACGTGAAATGTCAACAGAAGAAGCATTTAGTATAATCATATTTAGAAACTGGGTTAAACAGATTTCAATATGAAGTATTTCATAGGGAGTCACCATCGAGATTTCCTCCTTATGACGTTATTGGCACTATGAAGAAAACATGCGCCCCTCCTGCTAAGTTCATCGAAAAAACGTCTTCGAAAATTTTAAATTGCGATGTACCTATATTGAGTGGTCTAAATTTTAGACCTATGGCTTATTTCAAGATATGTTCTGCTGAACTTATGGACCAGTTTCGGTAAATCTTACAAAGCTTATATGGGACGAATGAATAACTTAACTGACCTGATAAACTCCATTAAGTTAAAATATTGTTAAAAATAGGGGAAAATCAGCAAAACTTGATACTTTCCGATGTCAATTAAGCAGGGGTGGGCACCATGAGATTCGCCGGAAATTTTTTACAGAAGATCACTTGTATTTTATCAATTGGCAGGCAGTTTCTGAATTTCGTTCGTTTTCAGGTTAGTTTTTCCCGTAGTGCAATGAAGTGTTAATAAAGTCATTTTCAAGAGTCTAAATTACTTCGAAGTTTCGTATAATCTCAGAAATTAAATATCACATTAGTCGACATAACAATACATTATATTGCACAAATAACTAGCACAATTATATAATGAAACTATAAAAATTTGTACGAAATTATTACTTTTATTTAAATATATACATCAAAACACCAGAACATCAAAATTTATTATGTTGATTCTATGTTGAAAATATGTTGAAAGACTGTCGCAGTGGCCTTTTAACCCAATGCCCTTCTGGCATACAAAAAAAAAATGTTGAAAATGCATCTTTTTCATTAAAATACATTATTTGGTCATGAAAATGTCCGGAAGCTTCAGGTAAACGTGTTTAAACATACTTTTACTAACAATTCAGATAGAATTACGGATGCCACAGATATTCAAACTACAGTGGACCCCCGTTCGTTTGAACGATTCCTCATGCAAACTTACGAGGTTACTTTTTAATTTGAACAACTGGTAACCCGAAATATGCTGAAACCTGTGTAAACTGGCCGCCCTGCTCTTTGTTATTGTTTTGGTGGTTTGTTTTAGTTGGCAGTTGCAAGTGCGAATATTGCATTTTCCGATCGGATTTCTCTCTTAATCGTTAGGAAAACGAAATGTGAAACCGTCTAAACACGCTAGGTCAGTACAAACGAATCGTGTTTATGTGCATTGTCTGCATAAACAAATGATGTCATGTTGAGAATGACATTTGAACCATTTTTAATTTGCACGTCGTGCAAACCAACGGGGTTCAAATTAAAAAGTGTTCAGATTAAAAATGGTCAAACGAACGGGGGTCCACGGTACCAATATTGTTTTTTCTAGTTAAGTGATTCTTATGTAGAAAAATGTATGATGTTGACAAATTAGATAAAAACTGATAACATCATTCGATTGCGCGACCAAAATCCCATAGTAAAAGTATATTGGCATGTCTTCACATCAAACTATTGCATAGATATTTAAACCCGAAAAATTACTTTTTTGAAAATCTGTAAAAAAAGGAAGCAGCGCCACCGCTAGGGGGATTGATCAATCGGTGTAAAACTTAGGGAAATTGGTTGTGGGGTCGGAATGAACAATTATGCCAACTTTGGTTGAAATCGCTAATGGTCGAATCCAAACCTTGTACGTTTGAGAAGGAAGGATTAGTTTTTCACATATGACAAAGGCAAACAGTTAAACCCTTTTCAAAATATGTTCGTGAAATGTTTGCAAATGTACTCTACCAACATATTTTAATCATATCAACTAGAAAAACATCAAAAATCCTAGAAAAAATTCGAAAATATTTTTGTCCGCCTGCTTGTATGGAAATCCCCCATAGTGCGGTGGTTGCTTTAGTCGCATTAGATTATATCGTGGCGGGTGCCGGTATCGTATGCTGTTTACAACAGATAGTATTTGACGTATTTTAACCATCACTAGGTAATGAATGTATGCGTCCCGATTGATTCTGACGTCGATAATGATTGAAAATGGTCGACCATCTATCAAGACGTGATCGTTGACGATTTCGTCTGGTTGAGCAATTTCCAGATGCACCGATAGTACAAGTTATGCCGGAAAAGAGTGCTACGGATCATTTTCTTCGAGGTGGTGAAGTCTAAGGCCCATTTTCGTTCGTTTTCGGGTTTACGCTGAACCGTTCAATTACCATAATGCTCAGTCCCTCATGACGATTTTGATATGATGTCTTGAGCATCGGTCGTATTCGCGCTCCAACTGCGCGTAAAATTCGTCTTTTTCATCACCGCCACCTGTACTTTCAAGGTGAGGATTGTGACGTTAATCATACTAATATTAAAGAATTTGCTATTAATTCTTAATCTGTATTTGCATTCGGGAGTGATTTGGGATCGGTCGCCACCCGCCACTGCATCTCGCCCATCATAATAAAAGCTGGGTTAAGCTCTGGTGTGTCTTTCTCTATATGTACATACCATCGTTACTTTTCAGCATACCTCCTGCAGCGCTATGATGTCGTACTTGCGACTCTTCACTTCTTCAAAAAGCACATTTAGAGACCGACATTTTCCTGCCTCGAATTTCAATTCGTTAGTCCGTTTTCACCGTACTTTGCTGATTGTTCCGATTCAAAACTACTTATGTCCTTCGTTGCTTCGTTGTTTAAGTGATGCCTGCTTGCAAGGCTTGCCACCAACTTCGTTGTATCGTCGGAGATCCAGGTATCAGGTCAGGTATCAGCATCTTTGGCTCGAGCAGCACGTTCCTCACAATCATGTGGAAGATTTGTGCCTTGCCCATCTTGCCCGTGTCATCATTTACCTGATGAGGACGGGAAGGAAAACAGGAGGAATAGGAAGGGGTGGATGAGGAATTTGGACAAATACAAACATATATATACCGAGAGATTTTTGTACCCCCGATGGGATACTGCAATCCTCGGTAGTTAACTTATCAAAAGTACACCCCCTGGGGGGTATACTCATGATGAATAAGAGCTTATAGCTCAATACCGCTTTCGGTAAGAAACATCTAAATGTCTCGTAATTTTAGTTTCCTAAAATCCGATTCATTTAAGACGTAGGATCCAAAGATCCTATGACGCAATTGTGCTACTGCAGGACAGTAGCAAATTACGTGATATGGTGTACCGTAGTCGGATTCACATAAATTACAATGAAACGCTTCAGCTCGCTGAATCGTAGCCATGTGATAATTTAGTCTGCAGTGACCAGTCAGCGATCTGACAAGAATAGTGTTGCAAAGAATGAGTGACAAGAATGAGTGTTGCAAAAAAAATTTCGCAGCCTTCTCACAAGGCTTAACAATGAAACTTTTCGTTTGACGACAAGTTTCAAGATTTTCCCAATAACGTACATGTTCAGATGAAAACCAAGATCGAATCTTTTGTTTTATCCAACATGCCGCAATTGGTAAAGCAGGTTCCGGTCCGAAAACCGACTTTTCTGCTCCAGATCTTGCTAGTTCATCAGCCCATTCATTTCCGGTTATACCAGAATGGCCAGGAACCCAAACCAGATGAACGGCATTTAGAATGCTTAGTTCTTCTAATTGGGTGTGGCAGGCGGTGACTGTTTTTGATTTAGAATTAGCCGCACAAAGGGCTTTTATAGCGGCTTGACTGACAGAACAGAAGTAGATAATCTTGCCTATCAGTTCTTTCTGAAGTGCAAACTGAGCTCCGCACATAGTTGCAAAGATTTCAGCTTGAAAAACGGTGCAGTAACTACCCAACGAATAGGATTCCTCCAATTCCAGCTCACGGCAGTAAACACCAGCACCCGCGTGACCTTCGTACAAGAAACCATCGGTATAACAGACCACATAGTCGGAAATTTTCCTTTCCATGTAGCCTGACATCCAATCCTCTCTAGGAGGAAAGTCACTTGAGAAAGTCCTATACGGGAAAGTACGCATGAGCGTTACATCGCTAGGAGCAAGGGCAAACTTGTCCTCAGCAACAATTTGCGACCACAATCGAGTATGACCAGTGGAACCGTTCACAGACTGCCAAAGGCCAATCGCGTGTAGTCGATAAGCACATATTAGTGCGTCTTGCTTCAGGTGAAAGTGTAGAGGTTTAATATTGAAAATAGCTTCTAGGGCGGCAGTAGGAGTTGTAGTAAATGCACCAGACATTGCCATTAAACACATCCTTTGAAGATGGTTTAGCTTTGTCTGGACAGTCACAACTTCCCCTCTCTCCCACCATACAAGACAACCATACGCCAGTATTGGTCTGACAACGACCGTGTATAACCAGTGTATGTATTTGGGTTTAAGCCCCCAAGAGTTGCCAATTGCTCGTCTACATTGCCCAAAGGCCATGCACGCTTTTTTAATTCGGAAATCAATATTTGTGGACCAGTCAAGCTTGGAGTTGAGAATCAACCCCACGTACTTCACTTTGTTCACAACGTCAACATCCGAATCGTAAAAGCGCAGAGCGCGAGCTCCATTGGTATTTCTACGCCTTGAAAATAAGACGATTGATGTTTTGCTCGGATTTACCGAAAGTGCAGTTTCTCGGCACCACGTTTCCACGACACGTAGTACCTGCTGCATTAAGTCAAATAATGTGCTTATGCACTTTCCAACTACTAGGATGAGATAGTCATCCGCAAAACCGTATGATGGATAGCCTAGACCATTGAGTTTCCTCAGTAGGCCATCCGCCACAAGGTTCCATAAAAGAGGCGAGAGAACGCCACCTTGCGGATATCCACAAACACTTTGCTTCCAAATGCTTGCTTGCCGTAAGGACGACAAAAGCAATCGGTTACTAAGCATTTGTTCTATCCACTTTATGATTATTGAAGGCACATTATGATAACGAGCAGCCTCATAAATGGAAGCGAATGATACGTTATCAAACGCGCCTTCAATATCCAAAAAAGTTCCTAAGCAAGATTCCTTTTGTGAAAAAGCAACCTCAATTTTATCCACCACATCATATAATAAAGTGGTTGTAGACTTGCCACTTTGATAAGCATGTTGTGCTGAATGAAGAGGAACTTCTACTAAGCTTGTTTCGCGGATGTGGTGATCAACAATCCGCTCAAGTGATTTAAGCAAGAAAGACGTTAGACTGATTGGTCTAAAACTTTTTGCTTGCTCATATGTCGCGCGTCCACCTTTAGAAATAAACTTAATGGTTATTTCACGCCATTGAGTTGGGATGTACCCAATAGCAATACTACACACAAACATCCTTCTCAGAATGTGTTTGAAGTACTTGAATCCTTTCTGCAGTAGAATAGGGTATATTCCATCTGTTCCAGGAGATTTGTATGGAGAGAAGCTGTTCACGGCCCACTCAATCGCTTCAGTTGTGACAAGTCTCCGAGCAAAAGCCCATGAGTCTAAGCCACCTAAAACGATTTCTGGATCGTTTAGAACTTCAGGTTCCACACAGCCCGGAAAGTGACTATAAAAGAGACATTCCAGGAATTCATTGTCATTCGAACAGTATTCACCGTTCGAACTTCGAATGTTATTAACCCATTAAGCCCCACACTTTTCCCAGCAGGGATAGAAAGTTGAAACTTTCAAGAAAATTCTCTTTTAGGTCAACTAAGAAAAAGCCGCTGACATGTATTTTTAATTTTGACCCTGTGTCCCGTAACGCTACGTTGCGAAAACGCAACGCTGAGCGTTAAGGGTATACCATTTTTGCATACCTTCATTATTGTGCATACAAATGCTTCATACTTTTTTACCGTTAAATCAAATTTGGGATTTTTTTGTGATTTTGAGTATTAAAAGATTAAATGAACGACTTAGAGTATTACATGTTATGTTTTATGATAGATATCGAAACATTTGGGTTGGAGACCATTTTGGCACTAGACGCATAGTATGCAGTTTGAATGCTAAATGCATGTCATCGCAGATGATTAAATGCCTACCAACACGTTCCGGAAAGGTTGCAACATTAAATTTGGGTCCATGAAACTGTCGTTGCCATCACTCAATTCCTGCAGATATTCCGGAGGCAGAGGTACTTTAACAATTTTATTACGCTCTTATCACAACGGCTTCTCCATCTGCCATCAGTGTTTGAAGCTGCAAATTCTACGTTATGTAAACTTTTATAATGTTTCCAGGATATTTTAAATAAGCGAAAGATAAGATTTACATTCATTTGTTTACTAAAAAGCAACGACATCAAATGAAACACCGCAGCGAACGAACGAAAACAAATGTTCCCATTGCAAATTTTGAATATCGTTACTCCCTAAAGCTTCAAACCTATCTTAAAATTATAAAAAATAATCAAAATTATGAAACAAAGTTTTTTTTTGGCAAGCAACCCATTCTTACTAACACTGATTGATAGGTCAGGCGTTAATAGAAGTAAAATCGAGTTTTATGAGCATTTTTCCTTAACTGTCTGAAAAATAGCAAAACCTGTTTGTAGGGAATGTGTCAGGCAGAATAAGTTGGTTGGATAATTAATCCAGTTAGGTTATAAATGTTTGTATTCCTTTCCGTGTTACAAAATGGTGTTGGCATATAGATCTTGTTTACTGGTATGAGTGTAAGAATTCCTCTGCATGTGTGAACGAGATCATGCATCGTGCGCACAAAATGCGTGGCTCAACACTCTCTTGTCTGAGCAGAACAGAGGAAAGGAGAGCGAATCGTTCGTTTCGAATTGCGGTTGCGAGTATATTAAAAGCGTTGCGCGAAACAAGAGAGGCAGTTTTTTGGATGATGTAAGCTTGGACGGACGTGTTTCATCGGAGTTCGAAAGTTGTGTCGATGGCAGATTTGGAGCTGAATTATGCTCCAAATCGTGAAAATTCCAGTCATTAAAAGGAGAGACACGACACTGTTGTTTTGTCACAGTTGTAATTATGTTACATGAAACATCTGACCTTTGAGCAAAAACAGGTCGATTAGACTTTTTTCCAATCTTTCTTTGTTTCTCAGGGTCCAAGTTGATATCTTCAACCGGGGCTTCTCTAGAAACGAATGAAAGTGCGTTACGTTTTCGCAACGCTGGGAGGAAATAGGTTAACCTGATAATCTTTCGATTTTGACAGTATTTTATTAAGTCGGCTTGCCTCGCCGAAACTGGAAACGTTGCTACAGAACCTGTGCCAGCTCGTGCGTGCAGAAGATCGTAGAGCCTTTGCATAGGCTTTCCGGGCCTGCTTGAAAGGCTCCACGCCATCCCTCCGACGTCTATTCCAGGCTCACCTGCATCGTTTCTTTAGTTCCGCGAGATGAGAGTTCCACCATGGTGTTCCTCTAGTCGTTTTAATAGTTTTTAGCGGGCAAGCTACTTCGAAAGCTTCCGCAATAAAAGATGTTGTGACATCTACAGCCACATCCAAGTCGATCGATGACTCAATCGTCGGTTTGAATCCTTGAAATTTCGTTGCTAGTTCCTCCTCAAAGAGTTCCCAGTCAGAAAATCTCGGATTGCGAAAGGTTGCAGCGTTCAAGGAGACACCCAAATGATCAAAATATATAAAGCAATGATCAGATATTGGTGTCTCATTTGAAACATGCCATTGTGCCAACTCATGACTGATCCTGTTAGAGCAGAGTGTTATATCTAACACTTCCTCTCTACCAGCTCGTATGAAAGTTGGACAATTGCCAATGTTGAGTATTCCAAGATTGGTACTACTCAAATATTTCATCAAATCAGAGCCTCTCAGATTGATATCCGAGCTGCCCCAAATGATGTGATGGGCATTGGCATCACTGCCTACAATGAGCGGAAGTCCATTAGATTGGCAGTATCTCACCACATTTCTGAAATCGTCGCTGGGAGACGGTTCATCGTGTGGTAAGTATGCAGAACAGTAGACATAGCGCCTATGGACATCATCCACGACGAGTTCTACTGTGACTGCACAAATATCTCGAGTAGTCAATTCAGAGATAAGGCATGCACTTATTGACCTATGCAACAATATGCATGCCCTGGGCATCAAACGAGGATTTGTCATACCAGTTTTGCTGAAAACAGCAAAGTTCTGGGTTCCAATATCCGTCGAATGAAAGTACCCCTTGCGAAAATATGGCTCCTGAACCAATGCGATGGTGACAGAGCCATTAAAAAGTTTTTCGCATAAATACAAATTTGCTGCCCGTTTGTGTTGAAGATTTATTTGTGCGACTCTAACTATTTGACTAGCGGAGTATATGCACAAATATGCACTTGGCGTAAAACCCATAAGGGAAATTGGGCAGGACTACTATGCTGTTCCCACGAAACGCAAGGGACAACAAAGATCGACCGTACCAGAGCCCCGCATGGCACAGTAGGGGCAAGATGCCCAAAGCACTCCGTTCGCGACTGGCATGTTTTCACCCCTCCAGCCATTCAGTCATCGGCACGGAGTTAGACCTTGACTTAGGGGCTCCTGATTTGCCGACTCCCGGCAGGATCAGGTCCCGTGGCTCAATTTTTGCCCAAACGTACAATTCGGCACCAACCGCCAAAGGGCGTAACTGCAGATTGTGTAAAACAGACCAATTAAGAGTCTCTCTCTCTCTCTGTGCTAAGCCAGCTGAGAAAATAACTCTCTCCCGGTGTGCCCACACCCCGCAGCCGCGCCCTCCGAAAAACCTGCGCCGAACTGCATGATTAGGTAGCCGGAAACCACACGGCGAGTGTTCCACCTTCTCTGTCTGCAGCGCTATGATGTCGTACTTGCGACTCTTCACTTCTTCAAAAAGCACATTTAGAGACCGACATTTTCCTGCCTCGAATTTCAATTCGTTAGTCCGTTTTCACCGTACTTTGCCGACTGTTCCGATTCAAAACTACTTATGTCATTCGTTGCTTCGTTGTTTAAGTGATGCCTGCTTGCAAGGCTTGCCACCAACTTCGTTGTATCGTCGGAGATCCAACATGTCTAGAAAATGTCCTCCTTCCAAATCAGTATATGACTTTGGGTTCCACCGGGATTAGGTACCCGACTTCACCAAGGTTGCTCGTATCCCGGCTTGTAGCACGAGGATGTAGGAATAGGTATTGCTGGATGAGAGGCTACCACTGTAGCATTTATTTTATGCCCAGTGCACAAGGTACCGATGGTTCGCAGTATCCAGATTTAAACCCAGATGTCAAAATAAAATATGATCGTAATTATGTTACTTATAGATTTGTGGGGGTTCATGGCGTTGCAGTTGCAATTATGAACCATCGTAGAATCAAACTTCGTACTCTTCCTCATTTTGTAAATTGATAAACTTTTGGGAATTCAAGTTCAAACGGAACTTGGCATTCTATTCATGACCGCTTTATCAGTGTACGAAAGAACAATAAGAAAAGAATTTTCTGACTATAGGGAGGGTAATCAATAATAACAATAATAATTTATGACATCCAGAGGTTAAAAGTCACGAAACAATTTTTTTTTTGCAAAAAAGAGATTGACTCCTTTATACGGAGTGAACATACGAATAACACCCATTCGTCCGGTTTGTATATCACCATGAGTGATAAAATACTCACCATATAATCCACCCGGTAACTTTCATAACCGTTACCGACAATTGCTGTACAAATACTAGCAGTTCATGTGCTTCATTTTTCACAGCGCTTAATGCTACTCCGAAGGCAATAGATGTTGCTACTATGCCAATCAAGTTAGTACCAGTTATATAACGTCCGGATATATCCCATTTATTGAGATCAGGTTCATTCTGGTTCGTCGTTGGGGGAGTTAAGACGGTCTGATATTGTTCCAAACATGCTTGCACGAGATTTGGAGGAATTATATTCCGTATTAGATCCAGCAAAGTGTCCACTGTAGTACTATTAGTTTTCTGTTTATTTACAGAATCGTTTTCATCATTCATATTCTTTCCCGGTTCAATGGTTATAACTAATACGATCCCCTCTATTACCGCCAAAATAGTTGTGGTCATATAGTATAAAATGGACATTCCACCGATTTTTCTTGACATACTTTGATCCATGGAACCAACCGCAGAAATCAAAGAAGTTATGATAAGAGGCAAAATGATTGCTTTGATGCACCGAAGGAACAGATCACCGACGAAATTGGCGTACATCACATTCCTCTGATTCCACGTTTCTTCGCCTACATTGCGAAGACCAAGACCTAGGACCACGCCAACCACAACACCTCCGATTGTCAATAAAATCAACATATTTTGTTTCACAAAACGTTTGATACAACTGTCATTTTTTGCCATATTGATCAATTAAATTTTGCAACTTAATAAGAAATCTCTTGAAAGTATCAAAGCACGCTTGCACATTCGTTAACTAACTTTAATGCTATCTGGCAATCGCGAGTATGCGGAACTTAATGAGGTTTGTCTATTTGTTCAACCGTGCTATGAGTTATAATCGCTGTGGCACTAAACGCAACATCGTCAATCTTATCAGATTTTATGGACTCTCAAGGGGAAAGACCGCATGAACAGAAAATGTCTGGATGAATGGTCGTCGTTATATTTACCGACTCGAAATTTACTAACAAATATTTGTGACGTGCTATGCAACATTCCATTAGAAAGATCGCAGGTAACTCAACCAGTGTAATTCTCTCACAAAACGACAAATCAAATTTGGTGAAAAGAATTTGTGTAACTTTGTAATTTTGCTTACTACATTACGATAGTACCTCTGTGACAAAGGAAAAATTGTTTAAATTTAAAGAAATTAGAAATCGACATTGCATTGCAAAACAGATATTCAGGCTCGAATAACCTTACTGTGTAAAAAATTCTAGTAAAAATAGTATGACTGGTGCTGCGCACGCCCAAAACAATTAAAAACAAACAGTTCTTTCAAGTCGCTAAAGAGCATTTACAGAAGGAAGGCGGCTTAGCTGGATTCTGTTCTCTATGATTTAATGACTACATGATTTATGGTACAATTCATCCTACGAGACAATACGTTTTCCACACTAATCTCGTAACGACCCGTCTGTTTCGATTGAGTCCGAGGGCGATAGTACATCTAGAGTCCTTTGTGTGTGAACAATTAGGAGAATCATTCAGTTTTGTTTAGTTTACGAAAGGTCCTACTATCTAATCTGTCGATAATAATTGTTACATTTATGTCCAGGTAAAAAGCAAAATCGCGGTACTACATTCTATTTTCAGAACTTGGCCTGAAAAATTTAGCTGTCAACTGTACGTAAACAATAGCGAAGGTCCCCCATTTTGAACCCCTAATTGACCTTAGGCTGTTTAGCAGTACCTCTCGTTTCATATGTATGACGACTGGCATGTTAAAGACTTCGATACTAGGGTAATTTGCCAATTATTGCACACTTCGTAGTTTTTGTACCTTTTCTCGGCGGTTTTTTATGTTGAATGTAATTTGACAACCATATCTGCATTCTTCTTGCCAATCTGAACACAGAGAACATATCTTCATGACCAGAATTTTTATTTCGAACAAAAAAACTGCTTTTGCTTTCAAGATATCAACGTGCATGAATATGTTGAATTTGTTTCTGATTAAACAAGATATTTAAAATATGATCAATTTTTGGAATCAATTTATACGAACGTAATGCAAAATTTAGGTTGAAAGAAAGTCTTAAATTGCATTAAATTGTCTGACTAAATTGCAAAGAAGCCTTTATACATAAAATGTAAGCAATATTACGAAGTGTCGCATAGCGTAACAAAACATTTAATCGTTGGTATCCACGACATCATTTTGCACAACTGAATCTAAAAATGCTTCCAACTTGATTATACTTGCGTATTGTTCAGGACGTTTAATCTCATAAATATAGTGCGATAAGAATAACCGCATTAGATGAGATATTTTGGTGTACTTCAAACTGAACAGCCGAAAGTTTTAACAAAACGTCGATCGCTCTTGAAGCAATTGGTAAGGTACAGAACAGATTTTCGTAATATCACGTAAAACCCTCGATAAATCCTGGCAGCTGGTTCCGAGAAAAAAAAACTAATTTGAGGAAAGCTGGGAGCGAGAAATATCGATAGCGGATGTAGCGGGCTATAATTCTAGCAACAGTATCATCATTAGTGCTCACAAACAAGAGTGGATTCCAATTGGAATCCAATAATATCCAACTGAAATCCTATATAGTCCAATTGGAATCCTATATAATCCAATTGGAATCCAGTATAATCCAAATGGAATCCAACATAATCCAATTGGAATCCAATATAATCTAATTGCAATTCAATTGGAATCCAATTGGAATCCAATTGGATTATATTGGCTTCCAATTGGATTATGTTGGATTCTAATTGGATTATGTTGGATTCCAATTGGATTATACTGGATTTCAATTAGATTGGATTCCAATTGGATCCTCTATAATCCAATTGGAACCCTGTATAATCCAATGGGAATCCTATATAATCCAATTGGAATCCTATATGCGTTGTTTACAATCAACCTTGGTGGACCTCTGAACTACGGAATTTTCGGAACAGATTGCGTAAAACGAGGAAACGTTATTTTAAACAACGTTCAGAGGAAAACAAGTGCTTACTTCGTGACATGGAGAAACTTTTCAACAATCGGCTGAATACAACCTTCCACGAGTACATATTACGAAATGAGTCGAATGCCAGGCAGGATCCGTCGTCGTTATGGGCTTTCGTAAAAAAGCTGCGGCGTAATGGCGGTGTACCTCACGACGTGTTCTACAAGGAAGCTCGCGCTGATGCTGCTGAAGGAGCTGCAGACCTCTTTGCAAACTTTTTTGGTAATGTATACTCGAACATCCCTCCAGTTCATTCTTCGGACGAACATAGAGATTGGTTGAACAGTATAGTGCGTTACGATATGCATCTGCCGCTATTGAATGTTTCGGTTGAAAAAGTGAAGGAAGTTCTTTTGAATGTTGACTCCTCTAAAGGTCCGGGTCCAGACAGATTGCCACCTTCGTTCATTAAGCGATTCGCCACGTCCCTCGCCTCGCCTGTTTCAATTATTTTCAACCTGTCACTAGTTAGTGGAGTATTTCCCACAGTGTGGAAAGTCGCCTCCATCACTCCAATTCATAAAGCTGGTAACATCCATAATATCGAAAACTACCGTGGGATTTCTATCTTAAGCTGTCTGCCCAAAGTTCTCGAAAAAGTGGTATATGATGTGGTATATTGTGCGGTTCGGCCAATAATATCTGAGCATCAACATGGTTTTGTAAAGAAACGCTCCACGACGACTAATTTGATGGTATTTGTAAACTCGTTAATCTCCAGCATCGAAGAAAGACGGCAAGTTGACGCGATTTATATTGACTTCAGCAAGGCCTTCGACATGGTTCCACACGCACTCGCAGTTGACAAAATGAGATGCTTAGGATTACCCAACTGGGTTACTCAGTGGATGTTGTCCTATTTAACCGATCGCTCAGCCTTTGTCAGCATTAACGGTGTTAGTTCGGCCAGTTTTATGATACCATCGGGTGTTCCTCAGGGAAGCCATCTTGGGCCCTTAATTTTTATTCTCTTCGTAAACGATTTGTGCAGTAGATTACGATCGTCTAAGCTTATGTTCGCAGACGATTTGAAGGTATTTCGTGAAATCAAAACCTCGCTTGACTGCTGCGCTCTCCAGGAAGACATTTGTTCACTTTTACGCTGGTGTGCATTGAACGGCATGCAAATCAATGCATCAAAATGCTGGGTCATATCATTTAGCCGTTTACGCGAGCCGCTGCATCACGAGTATAGTATAGGACACAGTATCTTGCTTCGTGTCCATACTGTTAAGGATTTGGGCATTTACATTGACACGAAAGTCAGATTCACAGTGCATGTATCCACGATTATTGCTAAGGCATATGCAACGCTCGGTTTTTTGAAAAGAAACACTAACGACTTTCAAGACATCTATGCGCTGAAATCGCTATACTGTACACTCGTTCGGAGCTTGCTTGAATATGGGGTCGTTGTTTGGGCACCCTATTACGCGGTACATGCGAATAGAATTGAGTCCATCCAAAAGAACTTTATAAGATATGCGTTACGTGTCCTACCGTGGAACGATACAACGAATCTTCCTCCATATGTAGAACGTTGCAGGCTTATTGACATCGATACGTTAGCAGCCAGAAGAAAACTACTGCAGCGAATGTTTATTTTCGGACTAATCAACGGGGATATTGACTGCAGCCCACTTCTTAGTATGATTTGCATACATGTCCCTCATAGGCAACTGCGTAACCATACAATGCTATGGCATCGTTCCCATCGTACTAACTACGGCCACAATGAACCGTGGACTATGTGCTGCCGTGCTTTTGATGAAACGTCAAGCGTCTTCGACTTCAATATCAGTAAATGTACTTATAAACATAGAATTAAGGCCTTAAGTTAGTGAATAATCTGTGCAACTATATGTTGAAGAAATAAATAAATAACTGCATATATAATCCAATTGGGATCAAATCTAATTGGAATCCAGTATAATCCAATTGGAATCCAACATAATCCAAATGGAATCAAATATAATCCAGTATAATCCAATTGGAATCCAATATAATCCAATTGGAATCCAATCTAATTGGAGTCCAGTATAATCCAATTGGAATCTTACATAATCCAATTGGAATCCAATAGAATCCAACATAATCCAATTGGAATCCAACATAATAAAATTTGAATCCAATATAATCCAATTGAATTCCAGTTGGATTGCAATTGGATTATATTGGATTCTAATTGGATTATCTTGGATTCCAATTAGATTGGATTCCAATCGGATTATATTGGATTCCAATTGGATTATGTTGGATTCCAATTGGATTATACTGGATTCCAATTGGATTATGTTGGACTCCAATTGCATTATACTGGTTTCCAATTAGATTGGATTCCAGTTGGATCCCATATAATCCAATTGGAATCCTATATAATCCAATTGGAATCCAGTATAATCCAATTGGAATCCAACATAATCCTATTGGAATCCATTCTAATCCAATTGCAATCCAATTGGATTATTTTGGATTCCAATTGGATTATGTTGGATTCCAATTAGATTGTATTCCAATTGGATTATATTGGATTCCAATTGGATTATGTTGGATTCCAATTGGATTATATGGGATCCAACTGGAATCCAATCTAATTGGAAACCAGTATAATGCAATTGGAGTCCAACATAATCCAATTGGAATCCAACATAATCCATTTGGAATCCAATATAATCCAATTGGATTGTAATTGGATTACATTGGATTCCAATTGGATTGCAATTGGATTACATTGGATTCCAATTGGATTGCAATTGGATTACATTGGATTCCAATTGGATTGTGTTGGATTCCAATTGGATTATACTGGAATCCAATTAGATTGGATTCCAATAGGATTATATAGGATTCCAATTGGATTATATGGGATCCAATTGGAATCCAATCTCACTGGAATCCAGTATAATCCAATTGGAATCCAGCATAATCCAATTTGAATCCAATATAGTCCAATTGCAATCCAATTGGAATCCAATTGGATCCAGCATTATCCAATTGGAATCCAACATAATCCAATTGGAATCCAATGTAATCCAATGTAATCCAATTGCATTAGAATTGGATTTCAATTGGATTATATTAGATTCCAATTGGATTATCCAATTTAATCCAATTGGATTCCAATTAGATTATGTTGGATTTCAATTAGATTATGTTGGATTCCAATTGGATTATACTGGATTCCAATTAGATTGGATTCCAATCGGATCCCATTTAATCCAATTAGAATCCTGTACAATCCAATTGGAATCCTATATAATCCAATTGGAATCCAGTATAATCCAATTGGAATCCAACATGGATTCCAGTTGAATCCCATATAATCCAATTGGAATACTATATAATCCAATCGGAATCCAATATAATCCAATTGGAATACAATCTAATTGGAATCCAACATAATCCAATTGGAATCCAATATAATCAAATTCGATAGCAATTGGATTATATTGGATTCCAATTGGATTATGTTGGATTCCAATTAGATTGTATTCCAATTGGATTATGTTGGATTCCGATTGGATTATATAGTATTCCAATTGGATTATATGGGATTCAACTGGAATCCAATCTAATTGGAAACCAGTATAATGCAATTGGAGTCCAACATAATCCAATTGGAATCCAACATAATCCATTTGGAATCCAATATAATCCAATTGGAATCCAATTGGATTAAATTGGATAATCCAATTGGAATCTAATATAATCCAATTGGAATCCAATTCTAATGCAATTGGATTATGTTGGATTCCAATTGGATTATGCTGGATAAATTGGATTCCAATTGGATTATGCTGGATTCCAATTGGATTATACTGGATTCCAATTGGATCCCATATAATCCAATTGGAATCCTATATAATGCAATTGGAATCCTATATAATCCAATTGGAATCCTATATAATCCAATTGGAATCTAATCTAATTGGATTTCAGTATAATCCAATTGGAATCCAACACAATCCAATTGGAATCCAATATAATCCAATTGGAATCCTATATAATCCAATTGGAATCTAATCTACTTGGATTCCAGTATAATCCAATTGGAATCCAACACAATCCAATTGGAATCCAATATAATCCAATTGCAATCCAATTGGAATTCAATTGGATTATATTGGATTCCAAATGGATTATGTTGGATTCCAATTGGATTATGTTGGACTCTAATTGCATTATACTGGTTTCCATTTAGATTGGATTTCAGTTGGATCCCATATAATCCAATTGGAATCCTATATAATCCAATTGGAATCCAATATAATCCAATTGGAATCCAACATAATCCAATTGGAATCCAAAATAATCCAATTGGATTGCAATTGGATTATAATGGATTCCAATTGGATTCCAATAGGATTATGTTGGTTTGCAATTGGATTATACTGGATTCCGGTTAGATTGAATTTCAATTGGAATCCTATATAATCCAACTGGAATCCTATATAATCCAATTTTTTTTATTTTTTTATTTATTTATTTGCAGTCAATCGTGTGTAGACCGTGATACAAGCTTAACCTAATGTTATCAATCGATTACATATTCTATTTATGTTTGCTCGTTTCTGCTAGTTTTCTGTTGTTATTGACTTAAATTACTTATTGTCCTAAAATATTGCTTCAATTTGGTTTTTTTTAATTGTGAAGTCAATGAAATTACAATGTTGGTTGTATAGTACCATCATTTGATTAATGGGCCCGAATTTAGCATAATTAGTTCGATAATGATCCGTGGCAAATAGTGTACGAACACGTAAATTTCTAGTAGGTGCGTAAAAATTTAATTTAGATAAGAGTTCGGCAGAGTCAATACGTTGTGAGACTATGTCATTAACAAATGAGACCATTTGAAATTCACGACGCGCCTTTAATGTTTCGATATTTATAAGCTTGCAGCGGTCGTCATATGACGGAAGAGGAAGGCTCGTCCAATTTAAATTACGGAGTGCGTACAACAGGAATTGTTTTTGTATTGATTCTATTCTATTTATGTGTGCATTGGTAAACGGAGACCATACCACGCTACAGTACTCAAGAATTGAACGAACGTAGTAAATGTAAAGTGTTTTTAATGTGTATGGGTCTCGAAAATTAAAGCTAAAGCGTTTTATGAAAGAGAGCATGTTGCTTGCTTTACAAGTAACTGTATTATAGTGTCTATAAACGTTAATTTTGAGTCTAGAATAACTCCCAAATCTCTAATTCGTTCACAATTATCTATCATTTGATCTCCAAGGGAGATGTTGGTTATAGGTGTATTTCGTTTCCTACTGAATTTAATTAATTTACATTTGTTCACGTTTAGTTGAAGTAAGCTTTTCTTACACCAATTATAAAAAATTTGAATTTTGTTACAAAATGTGTTGACATCTGTCTCATTTTTTATTTCTAAGTATAATTTCATATCGTCGGCGTAAATAAGGATTTTTATATTCTTTAGAACGAATGAGATATCATTAACGAATAAAATAAACAATAGCGGTCCTAAATGAGACCCTTGAGGGACTCCAGAGGTGACTTGAATGGGATTAGATGTTTTTCCTTTAAATTTAACAATTTGCTGGCGGTATGTGAGATATGATTCGATCCATATTAAAAGTTCTTGATGTATACCTATTTTTTGCAATTTGAAGAGAAGCATTGGTATATCAATACGATCAAAGGCTTTACTAAAGTCGGTATATAAGGCTTCAACGTAGTTTCCATTATCCATTGCGTTAAGCGAAAAGTTAACAAACTCGAGTAAATTTGTTGTGGTTGAGCGTCCTTTGTAGAAACCATGTTGTGTATGAGTAATTCTATTTTTTATTTGCGAGAATACCTTCTTATTGACAATTGCTTCAAAAAGTTTTGGAATACAAGAGATAATTGCAATACCCCTATAATTACGGATATCAGATTTCTTACCAGCTTTGAACACAGGCACTAAGAAAGATCTTTTCCAGATGCTTGGGAAAATTCCAGATTGAAGGGACATATTAAAAAGCCAGAATAGTGGAGTAGCAAGCTCTGTTGCTAGTTTTCCTATGAATGCTGGAGGTAAACCGTCTGGTCCGGGGTCTTTGGAGGAATCTAATGTTTCTAAGGCGTCTAATATTTCTAATACACTAATTTGTCTAACGTTTACGTCATTTGAGGATTCTGGAAAATGTGTAAAGTAGCCGTAATCGCGATCCTCTTCTGTGAATGTACCATAGATATCTTGGAAGAAAGTGGCAAAAAGGTCGCAAATTTCTTCTATGTTATCTGTAGTTTTTTCGTCCAAATGCATTCTAGATGGAAAGTTTTCTGATTTTAATTTTGATTTTACATAGTTGAAAAAGTTTTTTGGTTTTGATTTTATCTCACGCTCGGTTTTTTGTATATACTCTTCAAAGGCAACATTTATTGCTTGGTTTAGTTGATCACAGAGATCAAGATAATTTGCTAAGTTATTGTCATTGTTATAGTTTTTGTATGCCTTTTGCTTGCGATTTTTTATATTTTTTATTTGACTGTTGTACCATATAGGATGCTTTGAATGAGCCTGACGTCTTCTTTGTTTCATAGGCACTTCGTCTTTTAATATTTCAAATATGAGCTTATAGAAGGCTTCGAGAGCCATTTCTACATTGTTTTCATTTCGAAATACATGTTGCCAATTAATATTGTGAAGCATTTGTTTTATGTTCTCATAGTTTGCGGACTGAAAGTCCGATACTTTTTCATATTCGCACTCGTAGGGTCGCAGATTTTCATGTATAAATAACGAATATTCGATGGCGATATGAAATATCTCGTTTTTCCATAATGGAGTTTGCGATTCAGTTACGCAGAAGTCTTCGCCTATGTTAGTAAACAATAAGTCTAAGTAGCAATCTTGCCTATTCTTTATGTGATTAATCTGATAAAGGCCCAAGTTGGCAGATTTGTCAAATATTAATTGCAAGGTTTCGTTTTCACCAACGACTGGGAGAAGAATGCTCTCGTTGTCAATGTCTGTAATGAAGTCAAGATTGCGTTGATTGAAATCTCCGTATATGTGAAGCTTTATTTCAGGAGAGAGCTCAGATAAGACATTTTCCGCGACTTCAAAAAACTTTTCATAGTTTTCTTTACGTGCATTGTTTGGAGGAAAATAGACGGACGCAAAGACATGTGTCTCACCAGCTATTCGTGCTTTCGCCCATACATGTTCAAATTCGGTAAATGTTGGAGTGATTATGATGTCTGAGTCAATCAGTTAGATTGAATTCCAATTGTATCCCATATAATACAATTGGAATCCTATAGAATCCAATTGGAATCCTATATAATCCAATTGGAATCCAATGTAATTGGAATCCAACATAATACAATTGGATTCCAATATAATGCAATTGGATTCCAATTCGATTATATAGGATTCCGATTGGATTATGTTGGATTCCAATTGGATTATACTGGATTCCAATTACATTGGATTCCAATTGGATTATATAGGGTTCCAATTGGATTATATAGGATTCCAATTGTATTATATGGGATCCAATTGTATTATATGGGATCCAATTGGAATTCAATCTAACTGGAATCCAATATAATCCAATTGGAATCCAACATAATCCAATTGGAATCCTATATAACCTAAAAATAAAAAATAAGAAAACTTATCCAATTTAATTCTACTATGTGTATTTTATTCAATGACAGATACGTATTTCGCCTACGACTTGCAGGCTTCCTCAGTGACTGTTTTCGAACTAAATTAGCCAAAGCGATTTTACAGTTTTTATAGGAGCTTAAGGTTCCTTGATGCTGGTATACAAAAGGCGATAGGTAAAGCGGGTAGGTAAAGCGATACATTGTTTGCTTAAGACTACCTGTGTCAAACGATACAATGTTTGCTTAAGACTACCTGTGTAAAGCGATACAATGTTTGCTTAAAACTACCTGTGCAGGTATACACAGTTGGTGTAGGTAAACTGATAATATTGTTAGCTATTTTCTATTGGTGAACTAATTTTATTGCAGGAGTCTGAAATCTAAAAAAATTAAATATTAGTTAAATGAAGGAAAACCTGAAAGGGTCTAATGGGATTATGCGAAAATTGTGAAAATGTGAAAAATGTGAAATCGGGATCCGAGGAAGGAGAGAGAGTGAAGTTTTTTAACCAGAAGTTGTTACGCTGTGTGTATTCCTGTATGTCTGTGTTTTGGCACATATTTGAAAAGCCAGGAGTAACCGTTTCCAGGGTCTTTATTTAGTAAAGTGGAGGAGCACCTCTTGTAAGTCTCTAAACTCTCCGCTACATCCATATTCCACGCAGAGCAGTTGTTAATTACTTTTGCGTTGTCAATGGTCAGCGGATGGTTGTCGTTGAAGACGTGCTCAGCCACTTTAGATCTAAAATAGTGTGTCAGATCTTTATCGGCATCTCTTGATGCTTTTGTTACCTCTGCCAAGTGTTCTTTTGTTCGTGTTTCCAGATTCCTTCTAGTCTGACCGGAATTGGATTTTGTACTATTCCAATTGGAATACATTGGATTCCAATTGGATTACATTGGATTCCAATTGGAATATATTGGATTCCAATTGGATTACATTTGATTCCAATTGGATTACATTAGATTCCAATTGGATTACTTTGGATTCCAATTGGATTGCATTGGATTCCAATTGGAATATATTAGATTCCGATTGAATTTTAAACTTCCAATTGGAATCCAATTGGATTATATTGGATTCCAATTGGATTGCATTGGATTCCAATTGGATTACATTGGATTCCAATTGGATTGCATTGGATTCCAATCGGATTACTTTGGATTCCAACTGGATTACATTGAATGCCAATTGGATTAAACTGGATTCCATTTGGATTTTGTACTATTCCAATTGGATTATATTGGATTCCGATTGGATTTTGTACTATTCCAATTGGATTATATTGGATTCCAATTGGTTTTTGCACTATTCCAAATGGATTCCAATTGGAATATATTGGATTCCAGTTGGATTACATTGGATTCCAATTGGATTACATTAGATTCCAATTGGATTATTTTGGATTCCAACTGGATTGCATTGGATTCCAATTGGAATATATTGGATTCCGACTGAATTTTGAACTATTCCCATTGGATTCCAATTATATTATATCGGATTCCATTAGGATTATGTTGGATTCCAATTGGATTACATTGGATTCCAATTGGATTACATTGAATTACATTGGATTCCAATTGAATTACTTTGGATTCCAAATGAATTACATTGTATTCCAATTGGAATATGTTGGATTTCAATTGGATTTTGCACTATTCCAATTGGAATCCAATTGGATTACATTGGATTCCAGTTGGATTACATTGGATTCCAATTGGATTACAATGGATTCCCATTGGATTGTATTCGATTCTAATTGGATTATATTGGATTCCAATTGGATTTTGTACTATTCCAATTGGATTCCAATTATATTATATCGGTTTCCAATTGGATTATATTGGATTCCAATTGGATTACATAGGATTCCAATGGGATTTTGCACTATTGATTTGGAAATCATGGAATGGAATATATTGGATGCCAACTGAATTTTGTACTATTCCAATTGGATTCCAGTTATATCGGATTCCAATTGGATTATATTGGATTGCAATCGGATTACATTGGATTCCAATTGTATTACATTGGATTCCAATTGGATTACTTTGGATTCCAATTGGATTACATTGAATTCCAATTGGATTATATTGGATTCCAATTGGATTTTGTACTATTCCAACCGGATTACAATTATATTATATCGGATTCCAATTGGATTACATTGGAATTATATTATATCGGATTCCAATTGGATTATATTAGATTCCAATTGGATTGCATTGGATTCCAATTGGATTACTTTTTATTCCAATTGGATTACTTTGGATTCCAATTGGATTACATTGGAAATTCCAATTGGATTATATTGGATACTATTGGATTCCTATTGTATTATATAGGATTCCAATTGGTTTTTGTACTATTAACAATTGGATTGCAATTGGGTTATATTGGATTCCAATTGGATTACATTGAATTCCAATTGAATTATATTGGATTCCAATTGGATTACATTGAATTCCAATTGAATTATATTGGATTCCAATTGGATTTTGTACTATTCCAATTGGATTCCAGTTGGATTACATTGGATTCCAATTGGATTACTTTGGATTCCAATTGGATTACATTGAATTCCAATTGGATTTTGCACTATTAACAATTGGATTGCAATTGGGTTATATTGGATTCCAATTGGATTACATTGAATTCCAATTGGATTATATTTGATTCCAATTGGATTTTGTACTATTCCAATTGCATTCCAGTTGGATTACATTGCATTCCAGTTGGATTATATTGGATTCCAGTTGGATTACATTGGATTCCAATTGAATTACATTGGATTCCAATTGGATTATATTGGATTCCAATTGGATTTTGTACAATTCCAACCGGATTACAATTATATTATATCGGATTCCAATTGGATTATATTGGATTCCAATTGGATTACATTCGATTCCAATTGGATTACTTTTTATTCCAATTGGATTACTTTGGATTCCAATTGGATTACATTGGAAATTCCAATTGGGTTATATTGGATACTATTGGATTCCTATTGGATTATATAGGATTCCAATTGGTTTTTGTACTATTAACAATTGGATTGCAATTGGGCTATATTGGATTCCAATTGGATTACATTGAATTCCAATTGAATTATATTGGATTCCAATTGGATTACATTGAATTCCAATTGAATTATATTGGATTCCAATTGGATTTTGTACTATTCCAATTGGATTCCAGTTGGATTACATTGGATTCCAATTGGATTACTTTGGATTCCAATTGGATTACATTGAATTCCAATTGGATTATATTGGATTCCAATTGGATTTTGTACTATTCCAACCGGATTACAATTATATTATATCGGATTCCAATTGGATTACATTGGAATTATATTATATCGGATTCCAATTGGATTATATTAGATTCCAATTGGATTGCATTGGATTCCAATTGGATTACTTTTTATTCCAATTGGATTACTTTGGATTCCAATTGGATTACATTGGAAATTCCAATTGGATTATATTGGATACTATTGGATTCCTATTGTATTATATAGGATTCCAATTGGATTTTGCACTATTAACAATTGGATTGCAATTGGGTTATATTGGATTCCAATTGGATTACATTGAATTCCAATTGGATTATATTTGATTCCAATTGGATTTTGTACTATTCCAATTGCATTCCAGTTGGATTACATTGCATTCCAGTTGGATTATATTGGATTCCAGTTGGATTACATTGGATTCCAATTGGATTACATTCGATTCCAGTTGGATTACATTGGATTCCAATTGGATTACATTGGATTCCAATTGAATTAAATTGGATTCCAATTGGATTATATTGGATTCCAATTGGATTTTGTACAATTCCAACCGGATTACAATTATATTATATCGGATTCCAATTGGATTACATTGGAATTATATTATATCGGATTCCAATTGGATTATATTGGATTCCAATTGGATTACATTCGATTCCAATTGGATTACATTGGAAATTCCAATTGGGTTATATTGGATACTATTGGATTCCTATTGGATTATATAGGATTCCAATTGGTTTTTGTACTATTAACAATTGGATTGCAATTGGGTTATATTGGATTCCAATTGGATTACATTGAATTCCAATTGAATTATATTGGATTCCAATTGGATTACATTGAATTCCAATTGAATTATATTGGATTCCAATTGGATTTTGTACTATTCCAATTGGATTCCAGTTGGATTACATTGCATTCCAGTTGGATTATATTGGATTCCAGTTGGATTACATTGGATTCCAATTGGATTACATTCGATTCCAGTTGGATGACATTGGATTCCAATTGGATTACATTGGATTCCAATTGAATTACATTGGATTCCAATTGGATTATATTGGATTCCAATTGGATCTTGTACAATTCCAACCGGATTACAATTATATTATATCGGATTCCAATTGGATTACATTGGAATTATATTATATCGGATTCCAATTGGATTATATTGGATTCCAATTGGATTACATTCGATTCCAATTGGATTACTTTTTATTCCAATTAGATTACTTTGGATTCCAATTGGATTACATTGGAAATTCCAATTGGATTATATTGGATACTATTGGATTCCTATTGGATTATATAGGATTCCAATTGGTTTTTGTACTATTAACAATTGGATTGCAATTGGGTTATATTGGATTCCAATTGGATTACATTGAATTCCAATTGAATTATATTGGATTCCAATTGGATTACATTGAATTCCAATTGGATTATATTTGATTCCAATTGGATTTTGTACTATTCCAATTGGATTCCAGTTGGATTACATTGCATTCCAGTTGGATTATATTGGAATCCAGTTGGATTATATTGGATTCCAATTGGATTACATTGGATTTCAATTGGATTATATTGGATTCCAATTGGATTACGTTGGATTCCGATTGGATTATATTGGATTCCAATTGGGTTACGTGGGATTCCAGTTAGACTATATTGGATTCCAATTGGATTTTGTACTATTCCAATTGGATTCCAATTAGATTATATTGGATTCCAATTGGATTATAGTGGATTCCAATTGGATTACATTGAATTCCAATTGGATTATATTGGATTCCAATTGGATTTTGTACTATTCCAATTGGATTCCAATTAGATAATATTGTATTCCAATTGGATTATATTGTATTCCAATTGGATTATATTGGATTCCAGTTGAATTTTGTACTATTCCAATTGGATCCCAATTAAATTGTATCGAATTCCAATTGGATTATATTGGACTCCAATTGGATTATATTGGATTTAAATTGGAGTACATTGGATTCCAATTGGATTATATTGGATTCCAATTGGATTACATTGGATTCCAATTGGAATACATTGGACTCCAATTGGATTATATTGGATTTAAATTGGATTACATTGGATTCCAATTGGAATACATTGGATTCGAATTGGAATACATTGGATTCCAATTGGATTATATTGGATTCCAATTGGATTTTGTACTATTCCAATTGGATTCCAATTAGATAATATTGTATTCCAATTGCATTATATTGGATTCCAGTTGAATTTTGTACTATTCCAATTGGATCCCAATTAAATTGTATCGAATTCCAATTGGATTATATTGGACTCCAATTGGATTATATTGGATTTAAATTGGATTACATTGGATTCCAATTGGATTATATTGGATTCCAATTGGAATACATTGGACTCCAATTGGATTATATTGGATTTAAATTGGATTACATTGGATTCCAATTGGCATACATTGGATTCCAATTGGTTTTTGTAGTATTAACAATTGAATTGCGATTGGGTTATATTGAATTCCAATTGGATTACATTGGATTCCAATTGGATTATATTGGATTCCAATTGGATTACTTTGGATTCCAATTGGATTACATTGGATTCCGGTTGGATTACATTGCATTCCAATTGGATTATATTGGATTCCAATTGGATTTTGTACTATTCTAATTGGATTCCAATTAGATTATATTAGATTCCAATTGTATTTTTTACTATTCCAATTGGATTCCAATTGGATTACATTGGATTCCAATTGGATAACATTGGATTCCAATTGGATTATATTGGATTCCAATTGGATTTTTTACTATTCCAATTGGATTCCAATTGGATTACATTGGATTCCAATTGGATTACACTGTATTCCAATTGGATTATATTGGATTCCAATTGGATTTTGTACCATTCCAATTAGATTATATTGGATTCCAATTGGATTACTTTGGATTCCAATTGGATTATACTGGATTCCAAATGGATTTTTTACTATTTCAATTGGATTCCAATTGTATTACATCCAATCTAATTGGAATCCAATTGGAATAGTACAAAATCCAATTGGAATAGTACAAAATCCATTTGGAATAGTACATCCATTAAATCCAACTGGAATCCAATGTAATCCAATTGGAATCCAATGTTATCCAATTGGAATCCAATTGAAATTGTAAAAAATCCAATTGGAATCCAATATAATCCTATTGGAATCCAATGTAATCCAATTGGAATCCACTATAATCCAATTGGAATCCAATATAATCTAATTGGAATCCAATTGGAATTGTATAAAATCCAATTGGAATCCAATATAATCCAATTGGAATGCAATGTAATCCAAATGAAATCCAATGTAACCCAATTGGAGTCCAAAGTAATCCAATTGGAATCCAATATAATCCAATTGGAATCTAATATAATCCAATTGGAATCCGATACAATTTAATTGGGATCCAATTGGAATAGTACAACATCCAATTGGAATAAAATATAATCCAATTGGAATGCAATGAAATCCAACTGGAATCCAATATAATCCAATTGGAATACAATATAATCTAATTGGAATCGAATTGGAATAGTACAGAATCCAATTGGAATCCAATATAATTCAATTGGGATGCAATGTAATCCAACTGGAATCCACTGTAATCCAATCAGAATCCAATGTAATCCAACTGGAATCCAATGCAATCCAATTGGAATCCAATGTAATCCAACTGGAATCCAATATAATCCAACTGGAATCGAATGTAATCCAATTGGAATCCAATTGGAATGGTACAAAATCCAATTGGAATCCAATATAATTCAATTGGGCTAAATTCCAATTGGATTATATTGGATTCCAATTGGATTACTTTGAATTCCAATTGAATTACATTGATTTCCAATTGTATTACATTGGATTCCAATTGGATTACTTTGGATTCCAATTGGATTACATTGGATTCCACATTGGAATTTCCAATGTAATCCAACTAGAATCCAATGTAATCCAATTGGAATCCAATGTAATCCAATTGGAATCCAAAGTAATCCGATTGGAATCCAAGGTAATCCAATTGGAATCCAATATAATCCAATTGGAATCCAATGTAATCCAATTGGAATTCAATATAACCAAATTGCAATTCAATTGTTAATAGTACAAAAACCAATTGGAATCCAATATAATCCAATTGGAATCCAAAATAATCCAATTGGAATCCTATATAATCCAATTGGAATTTAATATAATCTAATATAATCTAATTGGAACCCAATTGGAATAGTACAAAATCCAATTGGAATCCAATATAATTCAATTGGGATGCAATGTATTCCAACTGGAATCCAATGTAATCCAATTGGAATCCAATGTAATACAACTGGAATCCAATAGCAATGTGATCCAACTGGAGTCCAATGTAGTCCAAATGGAATCCAATATAATCCAATTGGAATCCAATATAATCCAATTGGAATCCGATATAATATAATTGGAATCAAAGTGGAATAGTACAAAATCCAATTGGAATCCAATATACTCCAATTGGAATCCAATGTAATCCAATTTGAATCCAAAGTAATCCAATTGGAATCCAATATAATCTAATTGGAATTCAATTGGAATGGTACAAAATCCAATTGGAATCCAGTGTAATCCAATTGGAATCCAATGTAATCCAATTGGATTCCAATTAGAATAGTAAAAAATCCAATTGGAATCCAATATAATCCAATTCGAATCCAATGTTATCCAATTGGAATCCAATGTAATCCAATTGGAATAGTAAAATATCCAATTGGAATCCAATGTAATCCAATTGGAATCCACTATAATCCAATTGGAATCTAATATAATCTAATTGGAATCCAATTGGAATACAATTGGAATCCAATTGGAATAGTACAAAATCTAATTGGAATCCAATATAATCCATTTGGAATGCAATGTAATTCAACTGGAATTGGGATTGGGAATTGAATTATATTGGATCCTAATTGGATTACATTGGATCCCAATTGGATCCCAATTGGATTACATTGAATTCCAATTGGATTATATTGGATTCCAATTGGATTTTTTACTATTTCAATTCGATTCCAATTGGATTACTTTCGATTCCAAAATTGGATTATATTGGATTCCAATTGGATTTTGTGCTATTCCAATTGGATTCCAATTAGATAATATCGTATTCCAATTGGATTATATTGGATTCCAGTTGGATTTCATTGCATTCCAATTCGATTATATTGAATTCCAATTTGATTTTGTACTATTCCAATTGGATCCCAATTAAATTGTATCGGATTCCAGTTGGATTATATTAGATTCCAATTGGATTATATTGGATTCCAATTGGATTACTTTGGATTCCAATTGGATTACATTGGATTCCAGTTGGATTACATTGCATTCCAATTGGATTATATTGGATTCCAATTGGATTTTGTACTATTCCAATTGGATTCCAATTAGATTATATTAGATTCCAATTGGATTATAGTGGCTTCCAATTGGATTATATTGGATTCCAATTGGAGTATATTGGATTCCAATTGGATTTTGTACTATTCCAATTGAATTCCAATTATATTATATCGCATTCCAATTGGATTATATTGGATTCCAATTGGATTATATTGCATTCCAATTGGACTACATTGGACTCCAGTTGGATCACATTGCTATTGGATTCCAGTTGGATTACATTGGATTCCAATTGGATTACATTGGATTCCAGTTGGAATACATTGCATCCCAATTGAATTATATTGGATTCCAATTGGATTTTGTACTATTCCAATTGGAGTCCAATTGGATTCCAATTGGAGTCCAATTGGATTATATTGGATTCCAATTGGATTACTTTGGTTTCCAGTTGGATTTCATTGCATTCCAATTGGATTATATTGGATTCCAATTGGATTTTGTACTATTCCAATTGGATCCCAATTAAATTGTATCGGATTCCAGTTGGATTATATTGGATTCAAATTGGATTATATTGGATTTCAATTGGATTACTTTGGATTCCAATTGGATTACATTGGATTCTATTTGGATTACATTGCATTCCAATTGGATTATATTGGATTCCAATAGAATTTAGTACTATTCCAATTAGATTATATTAAATTGCATCGGATTCCAATTGGATTATATTGGATTCCAATTGGATTACTTTGGATTCCAATTGGATTATATTGGATTCCAATTGGATTATATTGGATTCCAATTGGATTTTGTGCTATTCCAATTGGATTCCAATTAGATTCCAATTCCAATTGGATTATATTGGATTCCAGTTGGATTTCATTGCATTCCAATTGAATTATATTGGATTCCCATTGGATTTTGTACTATTCCAATTGGATCCCAATTAAATTGTATCGGATCCCAGTTGGATTATATTAGATTCCAATTGGATTATATTGGATTCCAATTGGATTTTGTGCTATTCCAATTGGATTCCAATTAGATAATATTGTATTCCAATTGGATTATATTGGATTCCAGTTGGATTTCATTGCATTCCAATTGGATTATATTGGATTCCAATTGGATTTTGTACTATTCCAATTGGATCCCAATTAAATTGTATCGGATTCCAGTTGAATTATATTAGATTCCAATTGGATTATATTGGATTCCAATTGGAATACTTTGGATTCCAATTGGATTTCATTGGATTCCAGTTGGATTACATTGCATTCCAATTGTTTTATATTGGATTCCAATTGGATTATATTAGATTCCAATTGGATTATAGCGGATTAAAATTGGATTACTTTGGATTCCAATTGGATTATACTGGATTCCAAATGGATTTTTTACTATTTCAATTGGATTCCAATTGTATTACATCCAATCTAATTGGAATCCAATTGGAATAGTACAAAATCCAATTGGAATAGTACAAAATCCATTTGGAATAGTACATCCATTAAATCCAACTGGAATCCAATGTAATCCAATTGGAATCCACTATAATCCAATTGGAATCTAATATAAACTAATTGGAATCCAATTGGAATACAATTGGAATCCAATTGGAATAGTACAAAATCTAATTGGAATCCAATATAATCTATTTGGAATGCAATGTAATCCAACTGGAATTGGGATTGGGAATTGAATTATATTGGATCCTAATTGGATTACATTGGATCCCAATTGGATCCCAATTGGATTACATTGAATTCCAATTGGATTATATTGTATTCCAATTGGATTTTTTACTATTTCAATTCGATTCCAATTGGATTACTTTGGATTCCAATTGGATTATATTGGATTCCAATTGGATTTTGTGCTATTCCAATTGGATTCCAATTAGATAATATCGTATTCCAATTGGATTATATTGGATTCCAGTTGGATTTCATTGCATTCCAATTGGATTATATTGAATTCCAATTTGATTTTGTACTATTCCAATTGGATCCCAATTAAATTGTATCGGATTCCAGTTGGATTATATTAGATTCCAATTGGATTATATTGGATTCCAATTGGATTACTTTGAATTCCAATTGGATTACATTGGATTCCAGTTGGATTACATTGCATTCCAATTGGATTATATTGGATTCCAATTGGATTTTGTACTATTCCAATTGGATTCCAATTAGATTATATTAGATTCCAATTGGATTATAGTGGCTTCTAATTGGATTATATTGGATTCCAATTGGAGTATATTGGATTCCAATTGGATTTTGCACTATTCCAATTGAATTCCAATTATATTATATCGCATTCCAATTGGATTCCAATTGGATTATATTGCATTCCAGTTGGAATACATTGCATCCCAATTGAATTATATTGGATTCCAATTGGATTTTGTACTATTCCAATTGGAGTCCAATTGGATTCCAATTGGAGTCCAATTGGATTATATTGGATTCCAATTGGATTACTTTGGTTTCCAGTTGGATTTCATTGCATTCCAATTGGATTATATTGGATTCCAATTGGATTTTGTACTATTCCAATTGGATCCCAATTAAATTGTATCGGATTCCAGTTGGATTATATTGGATTCAAATTGGATTATATTGGATTCCAATTGAATTACTTTGGATTCCAATTGGATTACATTGGATTCTAGTTGGATTACATTGCATTCCAATTGGATTATATTGGATTCCAGTTGGATTTCATTGCATTCCAATTGGATTATATTGGATTCCAATTGGATTTTGTACTATTCCAATTGGATCCCAATTAAATTGTATCGGATCCCAGTTGGATTATATTAGATTCCAATTGGATTATATTGGATTCCAATTGGATTTTGTGCTATTCCAATTGGATTCCAATTAGATAGTATTGTATTCCAATTGGATTATATTGGATTCCAGTTGGATTTCATTGCATTCCAATTGGATTATATTGGATTCCAATTGGATTTTGTACTATTCCAATTGGATCCCAATTAAATTGTATCGGATTCCAGTTGAATTATATTAGATTCCAATTGGATTATATTGGATTCCAATTGGATTACTTTGGATTCCAATTGGATTACATTGGATTCCAGTTGGATTACATTGCATTCCAATTGTTTTATATTGGATTCCAATTGGATTATATTAGATTCCAATTGGATTATAGCGGATTAAAATTGGATTACATTGGATTCCAATAGGATTATATTGGATTCTAATTGGATTTTGTACTATTCCAATTGGATCCCAATTAAATTGCATCGGATTCCAATTGGATTATATTGGATTCCAATTGGATTACTTTGGATTCCAATTGGATTATATTGGATTCCAATTGAATTTTGTGCTATTCCAATTGGATCCCAATTAAATTGTATCGGATTCCAGTTGGATTATATTAGTTTCCAATTGGATTATATTGAATTCCAATTGGTTTACTTTGGATTCCAATTGGTTTACATTGGATTCCAGTTGGATTACATTGCATTCCAATTGGATTATATTGGATTCCAATTGGATTTTGTACTATTCCGATTAGATTATATTAGATTCCAATTGGATTATAGTGGATTCCAATTGGATTACATTGGATTCCAATTGGATTATATTGGATTCCAATTGGATTTTGCACCATTCCAATTGAGTTCCAATTAGATTATACTGGATTCCAATTGGATTACTTTGGATTCCAATGGGATTGCATTGGATTCCAATTGGAGAATATTGGATTCCAATTGGATTTTGTACTATACCAATTGAATTCCAATTATATTATATCGGATTCCAATTGGATTATATTGGATTCCAATTGGATTATATTGGATTCCAATTGGACTACATTGGACTCCAGTTGGATCACATTGGATTCCAGTTGGATTACATTGGATTCCTATTGGATTATATTGGATTCCAATTGGATTTTGTACTATTCCAATTGGATTCCAATTAGATTTTATTAGATTCCAATTGGATTATAGTGGATTCCAATTGGATTACATTGGATTCCAATATCATTACATTGGACTCCAATTGGATTACATTGGATTCCAGTTGGATTATATTGGATTCCAATTAGATAATATTGTATTTCAATTGGATTATATTGGATTCCAGTTGGATTTCATTGCATTCCAATTGGATTACGTTGGATTCCAATTGGATTATATTGGATTCCAATTGGCTTTTGTACCATTCCAATTGAATTCCAATTAGATTATATTGGATTCCAATTGGTTTACTTTGGATTACATTGGATTCCAATTGGAGTATATTGGATTCCAATTGGAGTATATTGGATTCCAATTGGATTTTGTACTATTCCAATTTGATTCCTATTATATTATATCGGATTCCAATTGAATTATATTGGATTCCAATTGGATTATATTGGATTCCAATTGGACTACATTGGATTCTAGTTGGAATACATTGCATCCCAATTGAATTATAATGGATTCCAATTGGATTTTGTACTATTCCAATTGGATTCCAATTAGATTATATTAAATTCCAATTGGATTATACTGGATTCCAATTGGATTACTTTGGATTCCAATTGGATTATATTGGATTCCAATTGGATTTTGTACTATTCCAATTGGCTTCCAATTAGATAATATTGTATTCCAATTGGATTATATTGGATTCCAGTTGGATTTCATTGCATTCCAATTGGATTATATTGGATTCCAATTGGATTTTGTACTGTTCCAATTGGATACCAATTAGATTATATTGGATTACCAATTGGATTATATTGGATTCCAATTGGATTACATTGGATTCCAGTTGGGTTATATTGGATTCCAATTGGATTACACCGGATTACATTGGGTTCCAGTTGGGATACATTGCATCCCAATTGGATTATATTGGATGCCAACTGGATTGTGTACTATTCCAATTGGATTCCAATTAGATTATGTTAGATTATATTAAATTCCAATTGGATTATATTGGAGTCCAATTGGATTACTTTGGATTCCAATTGGATTATATTGGATTCCAATTGGTTTTTGTACTATTCCAATTGGATTCCAATTAGATAATATTGTATTCCAATTGGATTATATTGGATTCCAGTTGGATTTCATTGCATTTCTCTTGGATTATATAGGATTCCAATTGGTTTTTGTACTATTAACAATTGAATTGTAATTGAGTTATATTGAATTCCAATTGGATTACATTGGAATCCAATTGGATTATATTGGATTCCAATTGGATTACTTTGGATTCCAATTGGATTACATTGGATTCCGGTTGGATTACATTGCATTCCAATTGGATTATATTGGATTCCAATTGGATTTTGTACTATTCCAATTGGATTCCAATTAGATTATATTAGATTCCAATTGGATTATAGTGGATTCCAATTGGATTACATTGGATTCCAATTGAATTATATTGGATTCCAATTGGATTATATTGGATTCCAATTTGATTTTTTACTATTCCAATTGGATTCCAATTGGATTACATTGGATTCCAATTGGATTACATTGGATTCCAATTGGATTATATTGGATTCCAATTGTATTTTTTACTATTCCAATTGGATTCCAATCAGATAATATTGTATTCCAATTGGATTATATTGGATTCCAGTTGGATTTCATTGCATTCCAATTGGATTATATTGGATTCCAATTGGATTTTGTACTATTCCAATTGGATCCCAATTAAATTGCATCGGATTCCAATTGGATTATATTGGATTCCAACTGGATTATATTGAATTCGAATTGGATTACATTGGATTCCAATTGGATTACATTGGATTACATTGGATTCCAATTGGAGTATATTGGATTCCAATTGGATTTTGAGCTATTCCAATTGGATTCCAATTAAATTATATTGGTGTCCAATTGGATTATATTGGATTTCAGTTGGATTACATTGGATCTCAATTGGATTACATTGGATTCCAATTGGATTATATTGGATTTCAATTGGAATATATTGGATTCAAATTGGATTACACTGGATTCCAATTGGATTATATTGGATTCCAATTGGATTACATTGGATTCTAATTGGAGTATATTGGATTCCAATTGGGTTTTGAGCTATTCCAATTGGATTCCAATTAAATTATATTGGATTCCAATTGGATTATATTGGATTTCAGTTGCATTACATTGGATTCCAATTGGATTACATTGGATTCCATTTCCATTATATTGGATTCCAATTGGATTTTGTACTATTCCAATTTGATTCCACTTATATTATATCGGATTCCAATTGGATTATACTGGATTCCTAATGGATTACATTGCATTCCAATTGGATTATATTGGATTCCAATTGGATTTTGTACCATTCCAATTAGATTCCAATTAGATTATATTGGATTACGTTGGATTCCAGTTGGATTACATTGGATTCCAAGTGGATTACATTAGATTCCAATTGGATTATATTGGATTCCAATTGGATTACTTTGGATTCCAATTGGTTTACATTGGATTCCAGTTGGATTACATTGCATTCCAATTGGATTATATTGGATTCCAATTGGATTATATTGCATTCAAATTGGATTTTATTGGATTCCAATTGGATTTTGTACCATTCCAATTAGATTCCAATTAGATTATATTGGATTACATTGGATTGCAGTTGGATTACATTGGATTCCAATTGGATTACATTGCATTCCAATTGGATTTTATTGGATTCCAATTGGATTTTGTACTATTCCAATTAGATTATTGTATTATTTCAGTTGGATTCCATATAGCTTATATTGTATTCCAATTGGATTATATTGGATTCCAATTGGATTATATTGGCTTCCAATTGGATTACATTGGATTCCAATTGAATTTTGTACTATTCCAGTTGGATTCCATTAAGATTATATTGTATTCCAATTGGATTATATCGGATTCCACTTGGATTACATTGCATTCCAATTGGATTTTATTGGATTCCAATTGGATTTTGTACAATTCCAATTAGATTCCAATTAGATTGTATTGGATTACATTGGATTCCAGTTGGATTACATTGGATTCCAATTGGATTACATTGGATTCCAATTGGATTATATTGGATTCCAATTGGATTACTTTGGATTCCAATTGGTTTACATTGGATTCCAGTTGGATTACATTGCATTACAATTGGATTATATTGGATTCCAATTGGATTATATTGGATTCCAAATGGATTATATTGGATTCCAATTGGATTTTGTACTATTCCAATTGCATTCCAATTAGATTATATTAGATTCTGATTGGATTATATTGGATTCCAATTGGATTATCTTGGATTTCAATTGGATTACTTTGGATTCCAATTGGATTATATTGGATTCCAACTGGATTTTGTACTATTCCAATTGGATTCCATTTAGATTATATTGTATTCCAATTGGATTATATTGGATTCCTCTTGGATTACATTGCATTCCAATTAGATTATATTGGATTCCAATTGGATTTTGTGCTATTCCAATTGGATTCCATTTAGATTATATTGTATTCCAATTGGATTATATTGGATTCCACTTGGATTACATTGCATTCCAATTGGATTTTATTGGATTCCAATTGGATTTTGTACTATTCCGATTAGATTCCAATTAGATTATATCGGATTACATTGGATTCCAGTTGGATTACATTGGATTCCAATTGGATTATATTGGATTCCAATTGGATTACTTTGGATTCCAATTTTTTTACATTGGATTCCAGTTGGATTACATTGCATTCCAATCGGATTATATTGGTTTCCAATTGGATTTTGTACTATTCTAACTGGATTATATTGGATTCCAATTGGATTACATTGGATTTCAATTGGATTATATTGGATTCCAATTGGATTACGTTGGATTCCGATTGGATTATATTGGATTCCAATTGGGTTACGTGGGATTCCAGTTGGATTATATTGGATTCCAAGTGGATTTTGAACTATTCCAATTGGATTCCAATTAAATTATTTTGGATTCCAATTGGATTATATTGGATTCCATTTGGATTACTTTGGATTCCAGTTGGATTACATTGGATTCCAATTGAATTATATTGGATTCCAGTTGGATTTTGTACTATTCCAATTGGATTCTAATTAGAATATATTGGATCCCAATTGGATTATATTGGATTTCAATTGGATTACTTTGGATTCCAATTAGATTACATTGGAGTCCAATTAGATTACTTTGGATTCCAGTTGGATCACATTGCATTCCAGTTGGATTATATTGGATTCCAATTGGATTACTTTGGATTCAAATTTGATTACATTGGATTCCAATTGGTTTTGGATTCCAATTGGATTATGTACTGCTCCAATTGGATTCCAATTAGATTACATTGGATTTCAATTGAATTATGTTGGATTCCAATTGGATTTTGTACTGTTCCAATTGGTTTCCAATTAGATTATATTGGTTTCCAGTTGGATTATATTGGATTCCAATTGGATTACATTGGATTCCAATTAGATTATATTGGATTCCGAATGGGTTTTGTACTATTCCAATTGGATTCCAATTAGATTACATTGGATTCCAATTGGATTATATTGAATTCCAATTGGATTTTGTACTATTCCAATTGGATTCCAATAAGATTATATTGGATTCCAATTGGATTACATTGGATTCCAATGGGCTTTTGTACTATTACAATTGGATTCCAATTAATTATGTTGGATTCCAATTGGATTATATTGGATTCCAATTGGATTACATTGGATTCCAATTGGGTTACATTGGATTCCAATTGGATTACTTTGGATTCCAATTGGATTACTTTGGGTTTCAATTGGATTACTTTGGATTCCAATTGGATTACTTTGGAGTCCAATTGGATTATATTGTATTCCAATTGGATTATATTGGATTCCAGTTGGATTACTTCGGATTGCAATTGGATTACATTGGATTCCAATTGGATTATATTGGATTCCGATTGAATTATATTGGAACGAAGAGAATCTCTCATTTGCAGTTAGGACTTTCTCAAAAATCAGGCCAGATCCTGTGGATAGGGATGCAGCAAATCCTGTAAAATACCACACGTAACTTTGAAGATCTGGTGTTCGCGGATATTTTTGTAGAAGGAAGCATCGTTCTAGGTGGTACGAATTTTGTGATATAAACGTCACAAATCTGAAATACAGCACTCGTGCGCTAATTGCACGTCCTCTAACTGCACCGTCTTTTAATTGCACGTTCGCTAGTTGCACTATCGTGCAACTAAAAAACAGTTATCTGTCAAACTACACGTGGTTTTCCAGGTGGTTGCTATAAACAAAAATGCAGCGTTGCCGAATGCAAACTCTCTATCTCTGCTTTACGTAGATACATTACAAACAAATTCATGCAAATTTGACTAAACTTTGACTAATTGAACACATATTCATTAAGCTTTTAGTTCGTTTGTAAAAATTTAGATGTTCTTCCCAAAATTTAGCGTATACGTGTGAATGCATGTGAAGAGTTCTTTACAGTGATAACGCATCACGTTTTACAATAAATATTGGCAACAATCGTGCAATTAAAAAACGAAATTCGCTAATCGCATCGCCTCATTCGTGCAATTAGCGAACGAGTGCTGTAATCCGATTTTTCCAATTTATTTTTACTAAAACCCCTCTTTATAAAAGGTTTCCCTCCTCAAATCGGCATTCATAATTTTATCATTTAGTCCATTGAATTATCTTTCTGATACATCTAAAAATTCGAAAATCCGTCAAGTTTTCACTGACATATAGCGGTTTGAATTTTAGGATCAATTCTCCAATAAATCAAATTGACCCAGTTTTTCAATAAAATTGTTACAAAACGTAAATTTTTGAAATTTTGTAACCAAATAACTTCTATAATAAAAGATCTCCGAGAGACACACCTGATCGCGAAAAAAGTAGATAATTTCTTCAAAAAATAAAAACCCGAATTAATCCACCTAGCGGCGTGACCTGGCCTTTCTACTGCCACAATAATCATTATTTAATTTCTCAAAATCCTTATTTGCCAGTAAAATTCACAACGTATTGCGTAGAATAATTATATTTTCTTTCCTTGGGTGCGTAAATACTTGTAAGCGTCATTTATGTTATTTGATGAACACCTTATTTAGTTTTATAATCGGTTGGCCTTAACTTTCGGGTTTCAGAGCCACATACGAAACTTGTTTTGAACTGACAATATGAAATATGTGTTCATAGCAGATTTTTTTGAGTGGTTTTAACCCAAAGGGTAGATTTTTTTGATATTTTGATATTAATACCATGCGTTCAAAAGTTAGCATCTTTGAAAAACAAGAGTTCAGAAAAATTATTATTATACTTCGCTTTTGAAGAAAAAGGATATCTACAACAACATGATTAATCTCAAAATTTTACTATTAGTTTGCTTGGCTTCAATTTTGCAATATATCTGAATTACAAAAATAACTGAATAGAGCATTAGATATGAAAAAGAGAAATTGAACTTTTTCTTAGCTGGCGCTCCTTCAGATAATTATTTTTGCATGAAAATCAAAACTTAAGCTTCTTTTGAATGTACTTTCATGAAAAGATAGTCATTAACTTGATCACATCGTTTTTACAATGTTAGAGGGTTAGGAAAACAAGATGAGGTCGAAAAATAGTTGTACGATAGCTCTATAGGGTCCGGATGGGTTTGGTGTGGGATGACAAGGCCGCCAAAGGAAGGCCAATAGGATTCCGTAGTCCGCAATAAATCCTCCACTCGCTTGGGTTGTGATCACACGTAGCAATAAGTTCACTAGGTTTTTTACTTAAACCATCACTTTACTTGCTTAAATATTTATTCATTCTACTTATTCTACTCGACTTAACAAAGAACACTGATTAACTAGTCAGAAAGTCGTCCTTTTATAGGTTTCCGACAGACGCTTAATTTTACCACGGACAAAATGAACAATTAGTGAAATGTATATACAATAATAATGATTTGTTAATGTGTAGTATGTACTGCTGTCAGCAACTAAGATAGCTCTTATGTTGGGACTGAGCTACCTTTGCCGCACCGAGGGGTTTAAGCGTAGCTGCAATAGGGTGGTTCACCAACATCCTCTCCCCCTGAAACAACCCATGTTTCAGTCAGTTGATCGTTTCGTTCGCATTGAGATCTCCTTCATCCGTTGCAACCGGTAAGATGCAAATTTTGTCAACCGGTCTATCCACTGTCCCGTTCGCTGTTCGTAGAGTGACTACTCGGACCACCCCATCTGGTCCCGGGTGGGTCGAAATGATTCGCGCCATTCTCCATTTCGTTGGCGGTAAGTTGTCGTCACGAATCACTGCTAAGCTGCCTTGCCTGATTCCAACTGGTGGTTTCCACCACTTAACGCGCCCTTGTAGTTGATTGAGGTACTCGGTTTTCCACCGCCGCCAAAAGTCTTGCAACCTCTTCTGTACAGCTTCCCACGTCTTCAGTCTCCCGTAAGCTGTGTCGGTGTAGTCTGCTGATGGTATTGATTGGAGAGCAGAACCAACCAGGAAATGACCTGGTGTGAGTGGCCGCAAGTCATCAGGATCATCCGAAAGCTGAGTCAGAGGCCGCGAGTTCAGGCAGCTCTCGACTTGTGTTAGAAGAGTCGTCATATCCTCGTAGCAGACTGGTGTGTCCGCTAGCACCTTCAAAAGATGTTTTTTCGCCGATCGCACAGCAGCCTCCCAGAGGCCACCGAAATGGGGAGCTCCAGGGGGTATGAACTTCCACTGCATTCCATCATCCGCACACTCCTTGGCAACCTTCTGGTGATGTTCTTTGGTGTTCAGGATTTTCAGCAGCTCTCGCATCTGGTTTTTAGCTCCAACGAAGTTAGTGCCATTATCGGACCACAATGTAGCACATTTTCCCCGACGTGACGTGAATCTCCGCAAAGCCTGAATAAACCGTGCCGTCGAAAGATCAGTGACCCAATCTAGGTGTGTCGCCTTCGTCACAAAGCAGACAAACACCGATACGTATGCCTTTACTGCGGTCCGCCGATATCCTGACCTAATGTACACTGGCCCAAAGTAATCGACGCCAGTAGTCGAAAATGGTCTCGCCGCCGTAACTCTCGATGCCGGTAAATCAGCCATAAACTGTTGAATCAGCGACGGTCTCATACGGTAGCATCGCAAACATTTATAACACACCGTTCTTGCAATATTCCTTCCGCCTAAGGGCCAGTATCGAAGCCGAACCGTACTCAACAATAATTGAGGACCAGCGTGCATGAGTTTAAGATGATAGTGTTTGAAAAGCAATTCGGTAAGCAAGTGTTTCGCAGGAAGCACAATGGGGTGCTTTGCATCATCAGACTCTCTAGAATGCCCTAACCTCCCCCCGACCCTCAATAATCCATCTTCCGCTATAAATGGGTTGTACCAGCGTAATGGTGATGAACGCGATACCCATTCTCCCCGTGCCAGTGCTTTTAGTTCATTTGGGAAACCTTCTGCCTGCACCAATTGTATGACCTTATATTCAGCTCGTTGAAGCTCTATTGTTGTTAACGGACCACCTTGTCGCTTTCCTCCCTTATGGGACCACAGATTGTTCAGATAACGAAGCCAGTACGCCGTTCTTCGGATAACAGAATTGAAATTAGGGAAACGAGTTAGATACCATTGGATGAAGCTGAGATTTTCCGGAACCACCGCCAGTACAACACGCCTTTTCTCTTCTTCCATACCTTCAGATGACAGCTTATGTTGCTTAGGCCAATACGTCGGATTCTTGGATAGCCATTCAGGTCCTTTCCACCACAATTCATTGTTGATAATATTTTCCAGTGCAACTCCTCTTGGAATAAGATCGGCCGGGTTTTGTTCCCCAGGAACATGATTCCAGTGACAGTTTTCAGTCAGCGATTGGATCTTGGATACACGATTCGCTACAAATGTTGTCCAAGTTGACGGCGTTGCCAATAGCCACCGTAGTACTGTAGATGAGTCCGTCCAAAAGAACGCTTCCATAGAACACCTGATTGACTCTTTCACCTTCAAGTATAGTTCAGATGCCATTAATGCGTCGCGAAGTTCAAGTCTGGGGATTGATTGTGTTTTCAACGGTGAAACTCTTGACCTCGATGACAAAATAGCAACCTTAATTTTACCGGACGAGTCCTTGGTACGCATGTACGCGCAAGCTCCAAAAGCCCTCTCAGAAGCATCGGAAAACATATGGATTTGTACACACACCGTACTACATATCATAACATAACGCTCAATACGCAAATTGTTCAGAAGCGGGATTTGCTCGTGAAAGACTCGCCACTCATCTTCAACCTCTGTAGGCAAAGGAGAATCCCATCCTAATTTATTTCCCTCTTGATCCTCCAGTCGCCACAACAGTTGCATAAATAATTTAGCGCGAGTGATTATTGCTCCAATAATTCCTAACGGATCGAATAAAGTGGCTATTATCGAAAGAACCTTTCTTTTCGACAGGGAAACGTCTGATAACAAAGCGGGTATGCGAAAGCGAAATCGTAAAACGTCTGTTTTTGGTATCCAAACTAAACCTAAAGTTTTAACCATGGGATCTGGGTCCAGATTAATCCCATCATCTGCTTGAATTGCGAGTTCTTCGCTTCCTCCGGTAATCCTGCCAGTACGGTTTCACAATTAGAAGCAAACTTTCGTAGCCAAAACCCACCACTGCGTAGCATCTCCTGCAGTTGGATACGAAGGTCTGTAGCTGTGACTGGATCGTCAGCACCTGTTATCACGTCGTCCATATAAAAGTCCTCTCTAACAGCAGTCGAAGCCAACGGAAACCGCTTCTCCTCATCAGTGGCCAGCTGCATAAGTACCCTTGTTGCAAGAAACGGTGCTGGCTTGGTACCATATGTGACTGTCGATAGTTCATATGTAGACAGAGGGACGTTGGGAGAGGTACGCCACAGAATGCACTGAAATTGTCGGTCTTCGGGATGAATTTCAATTTGCCGAAACATCTTTTCAATATCGGCGACCACCATCACCTGGCGTGTGCGGCTACAAAGAATTATCGAACGCAAATCTTCTTGGATGACCGGACCGACCAGCAAGCTATCATTCAAGGAAACGTTGCTAGATGTTTTGGCGGAGGCATCAAATACCACCCGCACCTTAGTGGTTGTGCTGTCTTCTTTCACCACTGGATGATGTGGGAGAAAACATCGCTTAACGTCCGTATCGTGTTCATCGTCGATTAATTTCATGTGGCCCATGGATTCACACACTTTCATGAAGTCGGCATATTGTTCTCGCAGCTTCTCATCTCGCCCCAATCGCTTCTCTATTTGTAAGAATCTACGCTCAGCTATCTCCTTCGAATCACCTAGCTTGGCAAGTAACTCATTATTTCTCGGATAGGACACAGTATACCGACCCGAAGGCTGCCGTCGGGTAGTTTTGGTGAAATACTCCATACATCTTGATTCCTCGGAAGAGTAGTTGTGCCTTTGTCCAATGTCTTCAGATTCCCAGAACTTCTCCAGTAGGCTATCTAAAATGTAGTTTATTGCAAGGTCGCAAACGATAGATTTAACGGAAGCAGCCACCGAACATTTGCCCGTGACCACCCATCCAAACACAGAGTCCTCCAACGAGGGTAAGTTGTTTCCCAGTCGGATTTTACGGCCAGTTGTGAAAAAATCGAAAAAGGCCTCAGCTCCCAATACCAAGTCAACTGAGCCACCTTTGAAGAATGTCGGATCCGCCAGTTCGATCCCACTCGGTAAATTCCATTGGTTGACGTCGACCGATATGACTGCCACTTGTGCTGCGATTTTGGGTAGAATGTACATTTCCATTGGTTGCGAAAACTCTGAAAACCTGGATTGTACCATGACAGTGATTTTCCTCTGTACCTTAGAAGATAAACCTTGGATGCCTACCACCTCGACCGTACATGGTTGCTCTTTAACCGTAAGAGATTTTCGCACTCGATCGCTTATTAAATTACACTCCGCCGCACTATATAATAATGCTCGAGCATGAACCTGTTGACCTCGGTCGTCCACCAGAGTAACAATAGCAGTGAGTAAAAACACTTCAGTAGATGAACTAGATACCGTGTTGCAAACCACCTTGCTAGTGGTCGCCAAGTTGACCACCTTTGGTTCGATTGCTTCTTCGGTTGCAGCCATCACCGCCGAAGTTGGTTCGCCATTGGGTTTTGGTTTTTCTTCGGTTGCTTTACTCCTGAAGCACACGAGCGTATGGTGTTTCCCTTTACATTGCCTGCAAGTGAATTTCGAATTGCATTCTTTCGCATGATGACCCCGCCGGAAACAATTTCGACACAGGGAATGGCTACGCAGAAGTGCATCTCTCTCCGAAACAGATAGCCTTTGAAATGATAGACATTGGTAGAGAAGATGATTATCGGAACAGCTGACACATGTGCCGATCGTCGAAGGTCGTTGAACCGATGCATTGTATGCTTTGACCGTGGCTATTTTGTTTGGACGCTTAGGCTGTGTGTACTCTGCTTTAATTTCGCTGGGCTTGGTAGGCACAGATTCCAAAATTCTGGCCCGACGCTGTAAGAATTCAGTAAGATCCTTTATGGTATCCGATTCTTTGGTGGAGGAAAATTCCTCCCATCCCCTTCTAGTAGTGTGATCCAAACGCGAACAAAGTAGATGCACCAGTAGCATATCCTTATAGTCAGTCTGCTGGGGAGTGACCTGATCCAATGACTTAACTATCTTCTCGAAATTGTCCAGTAGAGAATTTAACTCAGAAGCCGATTCTCTCCGAATCGTTGGTAACTCAAAGAGTGCCTGAACCTGACGTTTACGGAGAACCTTCGTGTTTGAGTAACGCTTCGTTAGTAGTTCCCATGCAACAGTGTAATTTGCCTTGATAAGGGGAAGTGAATCGATAATCGGTAAAGCTTCTCCTTCCAGCTGACTTCGCAAATAGTGAAACTTTTCGATCTCGGGAAGGTCGGTCTGCCTATGTATCAGTGAGGTAAAGAGATCCCGAAAGGTAAGCCATTCATCTATTTTACCACTAAATTTTGGAAGGGTAATTTGTGGTAATCGCACATGAGGGGTGGGCCCGGGGGGATTATCGAGAGAGCGAGTAGTCTGGTTAAGTACGGTTTGGTCACAATCTTCTCTTTGCTTACCAACAAGAAAAGCTTTCAGCTCGTAAAAACGGTTCTCGAAATCGATCCGATTTTTGACGAAACTATCTGCCTCTTCTATCGATTCTTCGTGGGACTCGACGTCATCGATGGCCTCGTTCCTTTTATCCCACAATCGATCCAGCTGCTCCAGTCGTACGTTGACCTCTGCCGATCTCGTATCATCCCGGTACTGCTCCATAAATCGACACATATTGTCGAACGACGTTTGTAACCCGCGCAGTTTCGTTTGCAGTGACTTCAGTGACGGAAGTTTGGATTTAGCGGCAGGCATGGTGTGTTCCTCAAAAAATGAGACCAAGGTAGCAAAGCTTGGGGAAACTAAAGTGCTTGGAGAGCCAATTACCTGATGGCTCATGAATATGAGCCTTTTGTTTTAATAAAGATGCTCCTCGAACTTTCACACAGTAGAATCCGTAACCCCGTAGTGCGGATCAGCCAAATTGGACCGGTTATGCCAGCAGCAACCCTTGATAATGATAGCGTCTCGTATAAATCCAATCACAATTGTTCCTTCCAGGTAAGCGTAAACCAATTGGTTGCGGGTGTAGTGTGATCAGCCGTGTGAATCCAATTACGTATGTGATTTACCACCGTGGGAAAGGTGCGAACAATCCGCTACCGTCGAGTGACAACCTGTGGGTCCACAAACGAAAGACCGCGAGCACTGGGATTTGGGTTGTAGAACTTTGGAATCGCACTCACCGATTTTTCCAGAGGAATAAGGACTTGAATAAATTTATTTAATTCCGTGAGGGAGCAAACCGACGCCACTTAGCAAGATGGCGTATCCTATTATGGGTTTCCAGTAGATTGGGTAGGCCGGGTCCAATGACGCCTTCTGATGTCCTTCGGATTGGATGTAATGGGTTCCTCAAACCGCATCTGGTTCGAAGGACCAGTTGTACGATGGCTCTATAGGGTCCGGATGGGTTTGATGTAGGATGACAAGGCCACCAAAGAAAGGCCAATGGGAATTCCGCAGTCCGAAATAAATCCTCCGCTCGCTTGGGATGTGATCACACGGGTAGCAATAAGTTCACTAGGTTTTTTACTTAAACCATCAGTTTACTTCTTTAAATATTTATTCATTCTACTTATTCTACTCGACTTAACAAAGAACACTGATTAACTAGTCAGAAAGTCGTCCTTTTATAGGTTTCCGACAGACGCTTAATTTTACCACGGACAAAATGAACAATTAGTGAAATGTATATACAATAATAATGATTTGTTAATGTGTAGTATGTACTGCTGTCAGCAACTAAGATAGCTCTCATGTTGGGACTGAGCTACCTTTGCCGCACCGAGGGGCTTAAGCGTAGCTGCAATAGGGTGGTTCACCAACACAAAAACTGCGCCATAAACATGCTTGAGAATGAGAAATATGATCGATATGATTTCCAGTACTTGTCATTTTTGATTTATTTATTAAAATATGATACATGACATAAGACATCTGTCCTTTAAAATGTCACTAACGAAAACAAATCTTACAAAGTTACTACCGTGCAACGTTTACTTCCTATTTTTCATATAACATTTCTAAGCTCTAGTATCTATGGATTGAAAAGAGCATCTATTAATGCGCAAAATTTGTATGAAATTTGTATAAATTTATTTGGAAAAATCAACTCACTAGTATTTTGTTCCTGTACACCACTATATGTACTTATATACTTAAATTAACTGCTTTTCTCCGCTTTTTGCTTTTCTTATACAATTGTGAGTAACAGCAAGTGAAGAAAATGACAATTGAAATCTAAAAAAGAAAAAACTTTTCGATTGAATCCCACTATTTAATAATTATTTGCGACAGATACGTAGTTCGCCTACGACGTGCAGGCTTCATCAGTGTCTTATTTCAAAGCGTATACGTATCTGTCGCGAATAAATATTAAATAGTGGAATTTACTGCCCATGGATGCAAAGTCGACGTAACGACCAGCACCATGATTGTTGAGAAAACGCATTTTTATCGTGAAAAACGTTTAAAGCCATATAATCTTTGCTATAAACTTTTTCAAACGAATAATCTAGAATAGAGTTTATTAATCAAAACAGGACTGATGGGGTTTTATGATTCATTCCTCATTTATTGTGTTTAAAAAATGCGAACGCCAGTTTATGTGAATAAACAGACTGTTTTATGAACGATTATTCCCATAACTTGGCGTAAAGCTACAAAAACAAATAGGTTACTATGCTGATTGATTATGCAGGAAATTACGTCAACCATTAGCATTACGTGAAACAATAGCAGAGTAACTCAATTTTCCTAAATTTCTCGAATATTTTCGAACAAACATATATTGTTTGAGTATTGGGCATGTGAACAACATAGTTTAGAGTGCGTAGGACCGAAAAAGTACATTTTGGTCATTTTGGTTTTTACGTCAACTATGCATCCATGGGCAGTTTAGTCGGTAAAAGTTTTTTTCTTTTCTTTTATTTCAGAGTTTGTATTCCACTAAGAGGCTTCAACAACTTCAGACTATTGACTTGTTTCTCACTTTTCTTGAATTTCATTGCAAATTGTCATCACATACACATACATACATACACACATACATACATACATACATACATACATACATACATACATACATACATACATACATACATACATACATACATACATACATACATACATACATACATACATACATACATACATACATACATACATACATCAATATGGATGGTAAATGGTTGAATAATGCGCTCCAGAACTATCACGAAGTTCCACAGCCTCTTATTTAGCAACTCCTATCTCTACCTCCTCGTGGTACGATCCGGGATACGCTCCTTAGTGGAAATCGGACAACCGGTGGAAACTAGGGTCGTATGCGGACAGAGAAGGGGGCATTCATGCGAAGGCTGAGTGTAAACTCTCCGCCTGCAAATGACGGATCTCGGTAGAAGCATGTTCGATGAACCTGAAAATACCGAGAACCTGAGCAGAGGGTCCAAAGCCCCCAAAGGAGGATGGTTTTGATAGCTATTATCCATGGCTAAAAGTAAAAACATGAATGGATAAACCCCTAATCCAAGGTGTCATGCGACCCGTGCCGAGGGATGAATGGTGGGGGGGGTTTCTATAAATACTCAGCCTCCAACGGAGCCTGTGGAGTACCAGAGCGCCCTCCACAGTAATCAGCCCTTACCGCATCATGAGGGGCTCTGATGTGGCGGACTTTTCTTTCCCCTCAACTCGTGGGATTCTTATGGAAGACAAAATCAAAAATACAACAAGTGTGGATACGGTGGACCACGTCGCTAGAGGAGGCATCCAGCGTTCTCCACCAAGGGTGGAGAAGGATGCAACTAGGAGCGCTAGTGTGGGTGGCAAAGGCAGCGGTATGCCTACCACGGCGGTATGCCTATCAGGGCGATGGAGAAAAATAGAGACGCTGTACCTAAAGTGGTAGCAGCGTCACAGCAGCTCGATGTAATAATCGAGTTTACGTCAGGTCGCGGCAATTTCTCCAAAGACCTGAAGCAGAGCTTGCTCATGCTTCGGAGAACCTTGAATGCAGCGACCAAAACGCACAACGACCTCGTGGCGCGTGCAGGAGAGGCTAAGAAGGTGACCGTGAAGGCGTCGAAGGCAGTACAAACGGACGCTTGCCCGTTGACGGAGTGTCGTAACGCGGCCCAGGAGGCTACGGAAAGCGCTACCAGCAGTGGTAAGGCATCCGCCAAGCGCCCGAGACAGTCCCCGGGGGATAGCACCCCTGGCGGACCGAAAAAACGCCTGATCGGTAAAAGCCCTCAGGCTAGCGGGTTGGCAGAGCTAACCGATGAACTAGCGGGAAGCTCTAAGACAGGTGGCCCGTGGACCGAGGTTAGGGCCAAGAGAAAAGGCGGAGGAGGCTCCAGTAAAAAAACTGCTCCACCTAAACCGGCAAGAAAGCGAGCGAAGAAGGGCGACGCTCTTATCCTGAAAACCGACGGGTCGAAATACTCGGAGGTTCTGAAGGCCATGAGAGGAGACGCCCTACTCAAGGATCTGGGCGCGTGTGCTGTGAACGCATGCGATCATTGGATGACACAGCAAAAGTGTCACCCAACGGTGTGTCCGCGACCACAGCACTGAGTCACACCCCGCGTAAATAAATTAATACCAAACCAAGCAGCAAACGATCGGCATGCATGTAAACAAATATCAAATTCCTAGCAGTTGTCGCTGCACCACACATAGTACCGTACGATAGCGTACGATAGCATACGATAGCGTACGATAGCGTACGATTGCCTTAAGCAAAACAATAACAAAACTGAACGATTCACGCGCTGTTAGTAAACAAAGTCAGAAGGCGCGCACACAAATCGACGCTTGATCGATTTGTGCAAGTCAGCAGTAATCTTGTATAAAAAGCCAAGTTCCAACCAATAAATCGAGCAGAATTATAGAACCGACCAGACTGGACACTTCAATTTTGATCTGGGATCTGTACGCAGACACCCCAGACACCAGAAAAGAAATCCACTCCTCTGTTCTATCAGCCAGCCTGCTAAGTTGTCCGAACGTCTGTAAATCTTTTGCATATGGTGTAACGCCACCATAAGAGCGTAAGGTGCAAACGAGTGGATAAGGTATATGGAACGAACATATACCATATGGCGACCTATTGACAGTGGCACGATACCGTGCAGTGCAGTATTTGGACAATTCGCGAAAAAACAATTTACTACAAAACCGCGTTTAAGCATGTGCTAAAATGTGAAATTTTACATTCGGCAATTTTGGCCGCTACTTTATATGGAGTCCTTCTTATGTGCGCCGGAGAGTATTCAAAATGATATTACCATGAAAAGGAAATAGTTAGTGGCTTTTACAAGACATCATAAGAACTATTGGCAGTGGCACAACAACGTGCAGTGAGCCAGCCACGCGATTTCAAGAAGCGTCAATAAGAAGAAAAATATATAATAAAAACAATGCCAAGTGAACCAAGCGGACCAAGTGAAGTAAACACCTGCTAACACCACAAGTTAAAATTGACAAAAGTATGAACAAAAAGTGACTTATTCTCAAAATGAAGAAGGGCAACTACCTCGCCCAGGGAAGAGGTAAACAGTGAAAAAAAAAAGAAAAAATATCGCAATGGGAAACCAGGAGACCAAAGAAAAACCAACAGTACACGAAGACGTTATCAGGATCGTCAACGCAAACGTCCAACAGTCAGCACACTTAGATAGGACGGCAAGTGCGACGCAGATACTGGCATATCTGGCCGTTGGAGCAGTAGCTGTTGGAGCAGCATACTACATTTACCGAGGAATAATACGATACGAACGCTTACGGACAGCACGGGACATCCAGCGAGCGGTGTCATTATCGAACGTGCTCACAGAGGCCACCAGCAGAAACACTCAAGAGAGATAAGTTAAAAACCAATGATTATAAACAAATTGTATATTACAAATATGAATATAAATATTACGTATATTATGAATATTATGAATATTAAGAGCTTCACTTTATAATGTATTATGAAAGAATTAGATTTTAAAATTGAACTTTTAGTCTCTATTTGCAAATCGTTGAATAGGTGTACGAAATATGGAACATTACTAACAAAAAGAAAGGAATCAGAATTTATATACAAAACAATTAACGACACATTATTAGAGAATCAAAACGAACTTACAAATTCCCAATTTAATTTTTACATGCATACAGCAAAGACAACTATCGACTCAATCAGAACGAGAGTTGACCTAAAATTAAGCAGCAAAAATATTATTAAACCAATATCATTTAAGCTATTGGTAAACATTATTATATTATTAAGGAAACTTTTCAAAAACAACATGGCACTAGATATAAAAACAGCAGCAAAGTTATCTTTGTTGATACCAACCTATGGTGGAGAGCCAACAGGGCAAAAATCATTCGTTGATGCAGTAAGTTTAGTACAGCAGATTGTGCCAGCAAATCAGCACAACGCTGCAATTCAACTAATTCTATCCAAACTAACAGGAAAAGCCAGAGAATTATTCTCTGAGACGCCTGAAAATTTCGAGATTATTACAAACAAAATAAAGCAAAACTGTGTCGATAAAACCAGCACAGATTTGACTTTATCTAAATTAAAGAACTTAAAGAATAAAAATGACCTTAACGAAACAACAAAAGATATCGACGAACTATGCAGCAAATTAACGCAAGCATATATTCGCGATGAAATTCCAGACCAAACAGCCACAAACATGTCTAAGAAAGCAGGAGTTCAAGCTCTCATTAAAGCTTCAAAAAAAGAAGATACTAAGATGATGCTTAAAGTCGGAAAATTCGACAACCTCTCCGAAGCAATAAGTATTGTTTTGGAAAATGAAAATAATAATGATTCAACAAATGCATCTATTTTTAGATCATCTGTAAACAATAATAACAATTTCAATAGAAATAATTATAATAATAACCACAATCATAATGTGTTCCTGAAAAAATGCATCCACGCTATCGCTGCTCCAATGAGTCATCTTTTCAGCTTATCCGTTAACTCAGGTGTCTTTCCCTCAGCATGGAAATCGGCCTACATGTTCCCTGTGCATAAAAAGGGAAATAGGAAAAACGTAGATAACTATCGAGGAATCTCTGCTCTAAACTCAATTTCGAAACTGTTTGAGCTCGCCCTGTTTGAACCAGTATTTGCATTTTTCAAACCGTACATCTCTGATAACCAACATGGATTTATGCCCAAGCGCTCCACGACTACCAATCTCTTGACTCTCACATCCTACGTGATAAATAGTTTCGATGCTCGGTCGCAAACAGATGTCATTTACACTGATCTTTCCGCAGCTTTCGACAAATTGAACCACCAAATCGCTATTGCTAAATTGGATAAGCTTGGCATAGGTGGTCCGTTGCTGCGTTGGTTCCGTTCATACTTATCCGATCGCCACTTAAAGGTGAACATTGAGGGCAGTCTCTCTGGATCGTTCACTGCTCATTCTGGAATACCACAAGGCAGCCATCTTGGTCCTTTAATATTCCTAATCTACTTTAATGACGTCAACTACCTGCTTAAAGGTCCGCGACTCTTGTTTGCTGACGACCTCAAGTTATACTCAAAAGTTGAAAATCTATCCGACGCCGCTGTCCTTCAGGAGGAACTATCGACCTTTGATAAATGGTGTGTCGACAACCGAATGCTGCTTAACCCCAACAAGTGTGAAGTCATCACATTTTCCAGAAAGCTGAGCCCGTTCGCTTTTGACTACAAGCTGTCAAATACGCCATTACGTCGTGAAAACTGCGTCAAGGATCTGGGGATACTGCTCGACTCTAAACTTACATTCAAACAGCACATCGCGTACATCGTGGACAAAGCCTGCAGAAACCTCGGATTCATTATGCGCATCGGCAAGAACTTCAACGATGTTTACTGCTTGAAAGCTCTTTATTGTGCATTAGTCCGCTCCAACCTTGAATACTGTGCTCCAGTTTGGAGCCCATACTATCAAAATGGAGTTAGCCGAATCGAGTCAGTGCAGCGGAGATTCATTCGTTTTGCTCTTCGGAAACTTCCGTGGAATAACCCTTTCCAGCTGCCAAGCTACGAACAACGCTGTAAGCTCATCGACCTAGACCCCCTTCATGTTCGTCGCGATGTAAATAGAGCAACAATTGTTTCCGATTTATTGACCTCACGGGTGGATTGCCCGTATATATTGCAAAACCTTGATATTCACGTCCGGAGTCGTACATTACGCAATAGCCACTTTTTACACGTGCCGAATCGACGGACTAACTACAGCAGCTTCAGCACGATTACCGGTCTCCAACGCCATTTTAACCGCTTTTACACCAGCTTCGAATTTGACGTCAGCCGTAACGTGCTGAAAAATCGCTTTTTTTCAATAGCGCGTAGTTTTTAGGTTAAATTATCATTTGGGCCACAAGGCCTGTTGATGTACAAATAAATAAACAAATAAACATAATAATTCTAGGAACTTTAGTAATAATCGCTTCAATTATAGAGGCAGATTCAATTATAATCGCCCAAGATTTTCTGATAATCGAAACAATTATCAGCCAAGAAATTATAACAATAACTATAATAATAATTACAACAATAGTTATAGAAATTATAGCCAACGAGGTAACAGACAATTTAGGGGAAACCCTAGATTCTCTGGCCAAAGGGGGAATAATCAGATTTTCCTCGCTAATGAAGGAACAGCAGTACAAGCCAGCGAGTACTCACAGACAATGGGACAGAATCAAACACAAGCTCAATCACAACAAATTACTCAAGTACAACCAATGGCATATACAAGTTCTAATATGTTTCAGCAACCAAATTTTTTAGGAGTAACCCAGCAGTAAAATACCCACTGCTGAACATTAACTTAAATGCTTCAAATTTTATTTCAGTTGGTATTCAAATGACCAACAGGCAATGCAGTCTAATTATCGACTGTGGAGCCGATATTTCAATTTTTAAGATAAATAATGTAAACCCCAAACAACCGGTAAATATGAATAAAAGAATACAATTATCAGGCATAACTAGCCATACTATTCAAACATTGGCTTCAACGGAGTCTGAGATATATTTTCAGAATGGACTTGCTATTTACCATACCTTCCATTTGGTTCCAGCTGACTTTCCCATAGTCACAGACGGTATCTTAGGGAGAGATTTCTTGACAAGGTACAAATGCGTGATTGATTATGAATCATGGTTATTGAATTTTTGCCTCCACGGACAATTAATTTCAGTTCCAATAGAGGACAACCTGAACAATGGATTTATGCTTCCCAGTAGATGTGAAATAATTAAAAGAGTACCAAACCTCAGAATAAACGAGGACATGGTCATACATTCAAAAGAAATTTTACCAGGTATATTTTGCGGAAATTCAATTATATCAGCCAACTCACCTTTTGTTAAGTTCATAAACACAACAGAAAGACCAGTATTTATCTCTAATTTCAACCCAGTCATAGAACCACTATCAAACTACACAACACTTAATATACGACAAAATTCAAATCCAACTGTTAGACAACAACACATTTTGAAGGAAATAGAAACTACAAATTTACCAGATTACATCAAAAATAAATTATACAAGCTCTTAACAGTTGAAGATATATTGTGCTTACCTAATGACAAGATAGAAACCAACAATTTTTATAAACAAGAGATTACATTAAATGACAATATTCCAGTTTACATACCCAATTACAAGACAATCCACTCTCAGAAGCAAGAGGTTCAAGATCAGGTTAATAAAATGCTAAGTGATGGTATAATAGAACCATCTATTTCTTCTTACAACTCTCCAATACTGTTGGTTCCTAAGAAATCAACAGAAAATAACAAAATGATGATGATGGAGCCCACCTCGTTCCCCTACAAAGGTTTGAGGTAGTCGATTTATCTAATAGATAATTAGTGAATATACATTTGAACCAGGTAAACAAACAAAACGATCTGGTTTTTAACACAGATATAAATTCCTTCGATAGTATTCAAATACAAGTTATAACTATTAAAAATATATAATTTTTCAAGTTATTGCCAAACCAAGAATCTTCAGTACCAATTTGCAACCTACTGTCAGTTACCAAGATGTTCATATAATTTAGGTTAAGCCGATACCCAGTTTAGTCCGCTACTAAATCGAAGCAGTCCCGACGAGGCCATTCCCGCTGTAATCAGCAAGCAAAGCACAAGTCCAACCTTCAACTTAGTATGAGACTTATAAGAGCATCCCCACCCAGGGAAATCAAGAAAATTTCCAACCCGAAAAAATCCTTGACTGGCTAGGAAATTATACATCTAATAACAAGCAGAAGCATCCAAATCTTCCTGAACAATCACGAATTTGTCAACTACTAGTAGTTAAGTCAGATATTTCTAATAGCAAGAACAGTCAAATTTTTAAATCAGTCCTCTATATCTGTTTATCGCGCGCGATTCTCAAACCTTTGAAGACTTCTCTTTTTTTTTTAAACTACATTAACAATTACAAAATCCATCATCACCATGATGACGAACATAATAGTTTCATTGTGCTTCATTAATCTCTAAAAAAAACTATAATAACAGGTATCAAAATTAAATAATCAGTTGCAAGAACTTCGTCAAATATCATTTAAGCTCAAAATACAGCCTTTACGTGTGAAATGCATTGTCTCTTAAATTCTGATAGCGTCGTTGTACGTCTGATGTGCCTAGGTATCGAATTGTATATCTTAATTCCTTTAAAGAACAAAGAATTTTGAGAAGCACCAGTTATAAAATTAGGTGTTCTAATCTCTGCCGCATTTCTTGTATTATATCTATGGATGTCACTACCCCTTACAATTCGATCACACAAATATCGAGGTAGCAATCCGTTAACTACTTTAAATATGAACACCATTGTCAAGAAAACAATTCGTTGCTTCACCGACAACCATTGCAAAGCATCCAGCATCAGCGTTGAGGAAGTGAATCTATTGCAACGCAAAATTAAACGCATGATTTTATTTTGCAAACGCTGTAACCTCGATATTTGTGATTCATTCGCTAAAAATAATATGGAAGTACAAAAGTCTAAGTGGGGAGAGATGATTGATTTATAGAGATGAATCTTACTGAAAGTATTCAGCTCTTTTTTCAAACGACAGAGAATCCCGTACTTCTTGGCAATCTTTTTGATGACATTGTCAATATGAGTATTGAACTTGAGTTTGTCATCAATAATAACACCAAGATATTTAATCTCGTGTACCCGTTCAATGATTTCGCCGTCAATCTCTACATCAACGTGATCATTCAAACGGTTGCGCGATATTACCATGAATTTGGTTTTACTAGTATTTAACTTCAATTGTTTGAATTTCAACCATCTACTCAGCGAGCGCAAATCTACATTCAAGTGTGTTATGGCATAATCGAGATTTTTAGCTGCTATGAACAACACAGTATCATCAGCGAAAAGATTGATGTCACAGAAACGTAAAACTCGTCTCATGTCATTAATGTACATAACGAATAATAGAGGCCCCAATACACTCCCCTGAGGTACACCTAGAGTATTCGTCGCGGGATCTGAGATAAAATCATTAAAAATTGTCTTTTGAGTTCTGTCACATAAGTAGCTCTCAAACCATTTATATGCAGTACTCGTTATTCCGAAGCGCTTTATTGTTTGCAACAATAAGGGCCTAGAAATCGTTTCAAATCCAAAAACACCAAAACAAAAAATGGCGACTAGTTGTTGATTTTCGCCAGTTAAATAAAAAGATACTTCCGGATAAGTTCCCACTACCAAGAATAGACTTTATTTTGGATCAGCTTGGTAGAGCTAAATATTTTACAACTCTAGACCTCGTGTCAGGTTTTCATCAAATTCCATTGACAGAAAACTCAAAAAAATATACTGCTTTTTCAACTTCATCGGGTCATTATCAATTCACAAGATTACCATTCGGATTAAATATAAGTCCGAACAGTTTTCAACGCATGATGACCATAGCAATGGCAGGGTTAACACCTGAACATGCTTTTATTTATATAGATGATATAGTGGTGATTGGATGTTCAATTCAACATCACATGTCAAATCTCACCAAAGTTTTTGAAAGATTGAGACATTATAATCTCAAACTAAACCTTAATAAATGCAATTTTTTTTCGTCAGAAGTTACTTTCTTAGGACACAAAGTGACTGATAAAGGAATACTTCCAGACGACTCAAAATATGAGGCTATAAAAAATTATCCTATCCCCAGGAGTGCCGACGACACAAGAAGATTTGTCGCATTCTGCAATTATTATAGGAAATTTGTTCCTAACTTTTCAACTATAGCATTACCACTTAATAAATTGCTTAAGAAAAATGCAACATTCCTTTGGACACAAGAGTGTCAGAATTCTTTTGATACACTAGGCAATTACATAATGTCACCAAGAATATTACAATATCCCGACTTCACAAAACCTTTCATTGTAACTACCGATGCTTCGAACACAGGGTGCGGAGCAGTCTTATCACAACAATATGGAAATTCTGATTTACCAGTGGCATTTGCCAGCAAAAACTTCACGCCTGGAGAAAAAAATAAACCAGTAATATTGAAAGAGTTGACAGCTATTCATTGGGCTATAGACTATTTTAAACCATATCTCTATGGAAAGAAATTTATAATAAGAACAGATCATAGACCACTAGTCTATCTGTTCGGAATGAAGAACCCAACATCTAAATTAACAAGAATGAGACTCGAACTTGAGGAATATGATTTTACAGTCGAGTACATACAAGGTAAAGCAAATGTCAGTGTTGATGCGTTGTCACGTATTATAACAACGTCTGACGAATTAAAAAACATGAACTTGTTAATGGTCAATACCAGATCAATGACAAGGGAATTAAAACGAAATACGAAAACACAACAAAATATAACCAATACAACAAGCCAGGAGATTGATCACCTCACAGCTTATGTAACGGAAAATCCATCAATAACAAACAAATTAATGAAGCTTCAAACAAAGAGTACGAATTATAGCGCTTTAAAAATGAGAATAATGAAGAAAAATAAAATAATTGTTGCACAAGAGCATCAATTGAATCAAAGTGGAAGTCAAATGTTAGAATTTGCTCTTCTAAAAATAAGAAATATGATGAAATCAAGAAATATAAATAAAATAGCATTATCTTCGGATGATGACTTATTTAAAATATGGCCAATTGAAATATTTAAGCAAGTAGCTAACAAAGTAATAAAAGATGCGCAAATTATAATATACAAAGAACCAAGATATATCGTCGACGAAAATGAAATACAAGCAATATTGCAAACCAATCACAACTCACCGATTGGAGGACATGTAGGACAGCACAGACTGTACCTCAAATTAAGAGAAAAATATAGATGGAATGACATGAAACGTTCAATTGCTAACTTCATAAAGGCCTGTGAATTATGCAAGAAGAACAAAATTACAAAACATACCAAAGAAAATATGGTAGTAACAGCTACACCGTCAAAACCTTTCGAAGTGATATCCATCGATACAGTTGGACCACTTCCAAAAACTAACAATAATAATAGATATATAGTTTCAATACAATGTGACTTAACCAAATATGTAATATTAATTCCTACCTCTACTAAAGATGCAAACACCATTGCAAAAGCAATGATGGATAATTTTATTTTAATCTATGGTAACTTTTTAGAACTTAGGTCAGATCAAGGCTCTGAATTTAAGAACGAAGTCTTTGATCAAATTTGCAAATTATTAGAAATTAAACAAACCTTTTCTACAGCTTATCATCACCAGACTATCGGTTCGTTGGAGAGAAATCACAGATGTTTGAATGAATATCTGAGATCTTTTACTAACGAGCATGGTACGGATTGGGATGATTGGTTGAAATATTACAGTTTTTCATACAACACTACACCTCATACTGAACATAAATTTACACCTTTTGAACTAGTATTCGGAAAGAAGGCAAACCTTCCTAATGAAATCTACAGCAAAGGAATTGAACCAGTCTACAACTACGATAACTACTACTATGAATTGAAATACAAAGTCCAGAAATCTAACGAAATAGCCAAACAAAATTTAATCAACCTTAAAACAACTAGAGCTGAAAATTCAATTAATGCAAGTAATCCAATCAATATCAAAATAGGAGATTTAGTATACCTTACAGTAGAAAACAGACGAAAATTAGATTCATTTTATTCAGGACCATATCAAATTATAGAACTTTGCAATCCAAATTGTAAAATACAACAATGTAATTCCAGTAACAACCCAATTATTGTTCACAAAAACAGATTAATTAAAGCTTGAAAACTAATTAATTAAGAAGTGTTAGATTAAGAAGTGATAGATATTACAAAAAACATGTATATGAAGAAAATGTTATAAAGTATTACAAAAACCTTATATACAAAAACAGCAAACATTATTATCGATATTCAAAAGTACAGAAATTCATCTAGTTTAAATAAAACAATTACCACAATAGCTCAGAAAGTCAAACAAATTAGAAGAAGCAAGGACAACTGTTAGAATGATTACGCTTCTCTACATCATTCTTTCTAAGAGGGGAGGTGTGCTGTGAACGCATGCGATCATTGGATGACACAGCAAAAGTGTCACCCAACGGTGTGTCCGCGACCACAGCACTGAGTCACACCCCGCGTAAATAAATTAATACCAAACCAAGCAGCAAACGATCGGCATGCATGTAAACAAATATCAAATTCCTAGCAGTTGTCGCTGCACCACACATAGTACCGTACGATAGCGTACGATAGCATACGATAGCGTACGATAGCGTACGATTGCCTTAAGCAAAACAATAACAAAACTGAACGATTCACGCGCTGTTAGTAAACAAAGTCAGAAGGCGCGCACACAAATCGACGCTTGATCGATTTGTGCAAGTCAGCAGTAATCTTGTATAAAAAGCCAAGTTCCAACCAATAAATCGAGCAGAATTATAGAACCGACCAGACTGGACACTTCAATTTTGATCTGGGATCTGTACGCAGACACCCCAGACACCAGAAAAGAAATCCACTCCTCTGTTCTATCAGCCAGCCTGCTAAGTTGTCCGAACGTCTGTAAATCTTTTGCATATGGTGTAACGCCACCATAAGAGCGTAAGGTGCAAACGAGTGGATAAGGTATATGGAACGAACATATACCATACGCGGACGTACGGAGCATCCGCCGCTCACGCACGGGCGATATGATCCTCGAGTTAAAGAAGGACGCCACAAAGAAGAGTTCCGCATACAAGCCCATAGCGGAAGAAGTGCTCGGGGACGGAGTGCAGGTACGTGCTCTCACACCAGAAGTGACTCTCCAGCTTAAGAACCTGGACGAGATCACCGAAGTGCGTGAGGTCGTACAAGCTCTCAAAGAGCAAAGTGGAGTGGTGGTGGCAACCGAGGCGGTTCGCCTACGCAAGGGTCCGGCCGGGACCCAGGTAGCCACCATGCGACTTCCGCTGACTGACGGAAACAAAGCCCTGAAAGCTGCTAGGCTAAAAGTGGGGTGGTCGGTATGCCCACTGAGCGTGTCCAAGCAGTCGGAAGCTTGCTTCCGGTGTTTCGAGCACGGACATAAAGCCTGGAACTGCAAGGGGCCAGATAGGAGCCAGTTGTGCAGGAGATGTGGCAGTGCTGGCCATAAAGCAAAGGACTGCGCGGAGCCTCCCAAGTGCCTGATCTGTACCGGTAAACGGGACGCAAAGCACGTAACGGGAGGTCCAAGGTGCCCGGCCGGTGTGCCGGCGACTAAGCCACGTTCATAGTGCAAGTGACACAACTCAACCTGAACCACTGCAGCACGGCTCAGCAGCTGTTACACCAAGCAGTTTCTGAGTCAGCAATGGACATTGCCATAATCTCGGATCCATATCGCGTCCCTGCCGGAAACGGCAACTGGGTCTCGGATAGGTCTGCGACGGCGGCTATATGGACAACAAGCAGGTTCCCGGTTCAGGAGGTTGTGTCAACTGCAGACGAGGGATTTGCGGTTGCCAAAGTGGGTGGAGTGTTCTAATGCAGTTGTTATGCTCCGCCGAGTTGGTCTATCGAGCAGTTTACGCGGATGGTAGACCGAGTATCAGTTGTGCTGACTGGTTTAAGGCCGGTGGTTGTGGCGGGCGACTTTAACGCTTGGGCGGTAGAGTGGGGAAGTCGTCGCACGAACCATAGGGGTCGGATTCTGCTTGAAGCTCTGGCAAAGCTTAACGTAGATCTGGCCAACGTCGGCAACACAAGTACCTTCAGCAGGAACGGTGCGGAGTCTATCATCGACGTGACTTTCGGCAGTCCTGGTCTGATAGGAGACTGGAGGGTAGATAATGGCTACACTCACAGTGACCATCAGGCGGTCCGCTATGGTGTCGGTCAGATAACGAGGCGGCAGGCGGCGAGTAGGGCCAACACTCCAACCACCCGTGGATGGAAGACATCATACTTCGATCCCGAAGTATTTGTGGAAGCGATCCGGAGAGAGTGCGGTGATCGCGGTATGCCCGATCCGAACGCTGATCATTTGGTTGAGGTACTGTCGCGAGCATGTGACGCTACCATGCCTAGGAAAGGTCGACCTAGGTATGGCAGGTCACCGGCTTACTGGTGGACAGATGAGATTGCGGAACTCCGCGGAGCGTGCTTTCGTGCAAGGAGAATTATGCAAAGAGCTCGTTCGGATGAAAGCAGGGCTGAATGTCGAGTAGCACTTGTTGCTGCACGCGCAGCGCTTAAGAGCGGGATAAAAGCTAGTAAACGAGACTGCTTTGAAAGGTTATGTGCTAGTGCCAATGCGAACCCGTGGGGTGATGCCTACAGAGTCGTAATGGCAAAGACCAAGGGTGTGATGGCGCCCGCTGAGCAATCGCCAGAGATGCTGGAGCGGATCATCGAGGGCCTCTTTCCGCGCCACGAGCCAAGGCCCTGGCCCCAGGCCGCTGAGTCGGCCCACGGCCGACGTTCCAGTATCTCAGACCATAGCGTAGGACGGTCGGCCTCCCAGCCGAACATCCAAAGTAACGTGGGCGACGGCGGTTTGGAGGTCGGGGAGGAAGTGACGGTTACGAACGAGGAACTCATTGATATCGCTAAATCCCTAAAGGTGAGCAAGGCACCGGGGCCAGACGGTATCCCGAATATGGCCATTAAAGCGGCTATTTTAGAGGCTCCCGAATTATTCGGGGCAGTAATGAATAGTTGCCTGGAAGCTGGCCACTTCCCGGACAGATGGAAGCGACAGAACCTGGTCCTATTGCCGAAGCCGGGAAAACCTCCGGGTGTCCCCTCGTCATATAGGCCGATCTGTCTACTCGATACTGCCGGCAAGGTGCTGGAGAGGGTTATCCTTAACAGACTCGTACAGTACACGGAGGGTACAAACGGTCTGTCAAGGAACCAATTCGGCTTCCGAAAAGGCAAATCTACGGTGGATGCCATCTTGTCTGTCACTAAGACAGCCGAGGTGGCAATCCAGTCCAAGAAGACAGGTATTCGTTATTGCGCAGTTGTCACGCTCGACGTGAGAAATGCGTTTAATAGCGCTAGCTGGGACTCCATAGCCAGCTCGCTTCGGAACGTCCAAGTGCCGGTGTCGCTGTACAGAATTCTGGAAAATTATTTCCAGAATCGTGTGCTATGCTACAACACGGAGGAGGGTCAGAAATGCGTTCCAATCACCTCAGGGGTTCCGCAAGGTTCCATACTGGGCCCGGTGTTGTGGAACGTCATGTATGACGAGGTGTTGAAGCTAAAGTTTCCGGTAGGGGTGGTGATTGTCGGCTTTGCGGACGATATCACCTTGGAAGTCTACGGTGAATCTATCAGAGAGGTTGAGTTGACGGCTGCCCACTCTATAAGCATTGTTGAAGATTGGATGCGATCCAGGAAACTGGACCTAGCGCATCATAAAACGGAGGTTATCGTGGTGAACAACCGCAAGTCGGTGCAGCAAGCAAATATCAGTGTCGGGGACTACACTATTTCGTCAACGCGGTTCTTAAAACTCCTTGGAGTCATGGTCGACGACAAGCTCAAGTTCGGGAGCCACGTCGACTATGCCTGCAAGAAGGCTTCCACAGCTATTTCGGCATTGTCTCGTATGATGTCTAATAGCTCTGCGGTATATGGCAGCAAGCGAAGGCTTTTAGCCAACGTGGTCCAGTCCATACTCAGGTATGGCGGGCCGGTGTGGTCATCGGCGTTAGGTACCAAAAGCTATCTAGCCAAGCTGGAAAGCACCTATCGTCTCATGTGCTTAAGAGTGGCGAGTGCGTACCGCACAGTTTCACATGACGCAATCTGCGTCTTAGCGGGTATGATGCCTATTGGTATCATCATCAGCGAGGACGTAGAGTGCTTCAACCAACGTGGAACTAGAGGCATACGGAGTACCACAAGATCGGCCTCGATGATCACATGGCAGCGGGCATGGTCTGATTCCACAAAAGGCCGGTGGACACATAGACTTATCCCGGAACTATCCGGATGGGTCAACAGGCACCATGGCGAAGTCAACTTCCACTTGACACAGATTCTGTCAGGGCATGGTTGTTTTAGACAGTATCTGCACAAATTTGGGCATGCGGAGTCCCCCGAGTGTCCCGAATGCGCGGACGTTGAGGAAACTGCAGAACATGCTTTTTTCATATGCCCTCGTTTCGCGGGCGTGAGAAGCAACATGATGGCAGTTAGCGGACAGGACACTACTCCGGATAGCTTAGTCCAAAGGATATGTTCTAGCTCGGACGTCTGGGGTGCGGTCAATGCGGCTGCTACCCAGATCGTACTTGAGCTACAAAACCGCTGGAAAGCCGATCAACGGCGAATAAACAGCCTAACTACCATAGTCCAATAGTTATCTAAGAGCGTGCGTTAAGCACAATAGCCCCTCTCTGAAGTAATACCGATAAGGTGGTTCCAGGGGGGATTGAGGCTGGAGACTCGAGTAGGGTTTTAGTGGGCCTGGATCCTCACGCCCCAGTAGGGGGGTCGGGATACCAAACCCCACTCCCTGAGTTGTCTTCTCAGGTGTCTGATAGCAGATTTCCCTACTCGTTAAAAAAAAACATACATCAATACATACATACATACATACATACATACATACATACATACATACATACATACATACATACATACATACATACATACATACATACATACATACATACATACATACATGGCACACATTGAATACAATCAACATTTGATTGATATATTTTGATTTCACACGTTTTAACGGTTTAATATACGGTGATTAAGTGTTAAAGTTTGAATAACTTTTGAATGAACCGTCCGTTTTTAAATAACTCGGTTTCGTTTGATAGATGTCAGCAGTAATTTTCAAATAATAATAAAATGTGTGATGTTTTTCATTGAATCAATTCTTAAATGTTACAAAAATAGGTTTTAAATACTATTTTTTCACATTTCTCTATGTAACTTTCAAACTACAAGTCCAATCGTCATGAAATTTGGAAGTTAAGGGTTTGCAAGGCTCCTCTTTCATATGCAATCAATTTTGTTCAAACCGGTTAAGGGATCTATGAGATAATGAAGTCCCATATTTTTCGTATTTTTATACATAACTTTTGAAGTAAAAGTCCGATCAATATGAAATTCAATAGTGACCAATGGGACACCTGGACCTTTCATTTGACACTAAGAACATTAAAATCGGTCCAGCCATCTCCGAGAAAAGTGAGTGAGATTGAAAGCGTTACATACACACATTTTTAATGGTTTTAACTCATAGGGTAGATTTTTTTGATATTTTGATATTAATACCATGCGTTCAAAAGTTAGCATCTTTGAAAAACAAGAGTTCAGAATAAATTATTATTATACTTCGCTTTTGAAGTCTCCGAGAAAAGTGAGTGAGATTGAAAGCGTTACACACACACACACACACACACACACACACACACACACACACACACACACACACACACACACACACACACACACACACACACACACACACACACACACACACACACACACACACACACACACACACACACACACACACACACACACACACACACACACACACACACATACATACACACACACACACACACACACACACACACACACACACACACACACACACACACACACACACACACACACACACACACATACACACAGAAAATGCTCTGTTTTCGAAACTGAGTCGAATGGTATATAACTTTCGGCCCGCAGGACCTTCTTTCCATTTCCGGTTTTCCAAGTGATTTCTATACCTTTATACTATCTATACCTATAAAGAAGGATTTCTGTCTGTCTGTCTGTCTGTCTGTCTGTCTGTCTGTCTGTCTGTCTGTCTGTCTGTCTGTCTGTCTGTCTGTCTGTCTGTCTGTCTGTCTGTCTGTCTGTCTGTCTGTCTGTCTGTCTGTCTGTCTGTCTGTCTGTCTGTCTGTCTGTCTGTCTGTCTGTCTGTCTGTCTGTCTGTCTGTCTGTCTGTCTGTCTGTCTGTCTGTCTGTCTGTCTGTCTGTCTGTCTGTCTGTCTGTCTGTCTGTCTGTCTGTCTGTCTGTCTGTCTGTCTGTCTGTCTGTCTGTCTGTCTGTCTGTCTGTCTGTCTGTCTGTCTGTCTGTCTGTCTGTCTGTCTGTCTGTCTGTCTGTCTGTCTGTCTGTCTGTCTGTCTGTCTGTCTGTCTGTCTGTCTGTCTGTCTGTCTGTCTGTCTGTCTGTCTGTCTGTCTGTCTGTCTGTCTGTCTGTCTGTCTGTCTGTCTGTCTGTCTGTCTGTCTGTCTGTCTGTCTGTCTGTCTGTCTGTCTGTCTGTCTGTCTGTCTGTCTGTCTGTCTGTCTGTCTGTCTGTCTGTCTGTCTGTCTGTCTGTCTGTCTGTCTGTCTGTCTGTCTGTCTGTCTGTCTGTCTGTCTGTCTGTCTGTCTGTCTGTCTGTCTGTCTGTCTGTCTGTCTGTCTGTCTGTCTGTCTGTCTGTCTGTCTGTCTGTCTGTCTGTCTGTCTGTCTGTCTGTCTGTCTGTCTGTCTGTCTGTCTGTCTGTCTGTCTGTCTGTCTGTCTGTCTGTCTGTCTGTCTGTCTGTCTGTCTGTCTGTCTGTCTGTCTGTCTGTCTGTCTGTCTGTCTGTCTGTCTGTCTGTCTGTCTGTCTGTCTGTCTGTCTGTCTGTCTGTCTGTCTGTCTGTCTGTCTGTCTGTCTGTCTGTCTGTCTGTCTGTCTGTCTGTCTGTCTGTCTGTCTGTCTGTCTGTCTGTCTGTCTGTCTGTCTGTCTGTCTGTCTGTCTGTCTGTCTGTCTGTCTGTCTGTCTGTCTGTCTGTCTGTCTGTCTGTCTGTCTGTCTGTCTGTCTGTCTGTCTGTCTGTCTGTCTGTCTGTCTGTCTGTCTGTCTGTCTGTCTGTCTGTCTGTCTGTCTGTCTGTCTGTCTGTCTGTCTGTCTGTCTGTCTGTCTGTCTGTCTGTCTGTCTGTCTGTCTGTCTGTCTGTCTGTCTGTCTGTCTGTCTGTCTGTCTGTCTGTCTGTCTGTCTGTCTGTCTGTCTGTCTGTCTGTCTGTCTGTCTGTCTGTCTGTCTGTCTGTCTGTCTGTCTGTCTGTCTGTCTGTCTGTCTGTCTGTCTGTCTGTCTGTCTGTCTGTCTGTCTGTCTGTCTGTCTGTCTGTCTGTCTGTCTGTCTGTCTGTCTGTCTGTCTGTCTGTCTGTCTGTCTGTCTGTCTGTCTGTCTGTCTGTCTGTCTGTCTGTCTGTCTGTCTGTCTGTCTGTCTGTCTGTCTGTCTGTCTGTCTGTCTGTCTGTCTGTCTGTCTGTCTGTCTGTCTGTCTGTCTGTCTGTCTGTCTGTCTGTCTGTCTGTCTGTCTGTCTGTCTGTCTGTCTGTCTGTCTGTCTGTCTGTCTGTCTGTCTGTCTGTCTGTCTGTCTGTCTGTCTGTCTGTCTGTCTGTCTGTCTGTCTGTCTGTCTGTCTGTCTGTCTGTCTGTCTGTCTGTCTGTCTGTCTGTCTGTCTGTCTGTCTGTCTGTCTGTCTGTCTGTCTGTCTGTCTGTCTGTCTGTCTGTCTGTCTGTCTGTCTGTCTGTCTGTCTGTCTGTCTGTCTGTCTGTCTGTCTGTCTGTCTGTCTGTCTGTCTGTCTGTCTGTCTGTCTGTCTGTCTGTCTGTCTGTCTGTCTGTCTGTCTGTCTGTCTGTCTGTCTGTCTGTCTGTCTGTCTGTCTGTCTGTCTGTCTGTCTGTCTGTCTGTCTGTCTGTCTGTCTGTCTGTCTGTCTGTCTGTCTGTCTGTCTGTCTGTCTGTCTGTCTGTCTGTCTGTCTGTCTGTCTGTCTGTCTGTCTGTCTGTCTGTCTGTCTGTCTGTCTGTCTGTCTGTCTGTCTGTCTGTCTGTCTGTCTGTCTGTCTGTCTGTCTGTCTGTCTGTCTGTCTGTCTGTCTGTCTGTCTGTCTGTCTGTCTGTCTGTCTGTCTGTCTGTCTGTCTGTCTGTCTGTCTGTCTGTCTGTCTGTCTGTCTGTCTGTCTGTCTGTCTGTCTGTCTGTCTGTCTGTCTGTCTGTCTGTCTGTCTGTCTGTCTGTCTGTCTGTCTGTCTGTCTGTCTGTCTGTCTGTCTGTCTGTCTGTCTGTCTGTCTGTCTGTCTGTCTGTCTGTCTGTCTGTCTGTCTGTCTGTCTGTCTGTCTGTCTGTCTGTCTGTCTGTCTGTCTGTCTGTCTGTCTGTCTGTCTGTCTGTCTGTCTGTCTGTCTGTCTGTCTGTCTGTCTGTCTGTCTGTCTGTCTGTCTGTCTGTCTGTCTGTCTGTCTGTCTGTCTGTCTGTCTGTCTGTCTGTCTGTCTGTCTGTCTGTCTGTCTGTCTGTCTGTCTGTCTGTCTGTCTGTCTGTCTGTCTGTCTGTCTGTCTGTCTGTCTGTCTGTCTGTCTGTCTGTCTGTCTGTCTGTCTGTCTGTCTGTCTGTCTGTCTGTCTGTCTGTCTGTCTGTCTGTCTGTCTGTCTGTCTGTCTGTCTGTCTGTCTGTCTGTCTGTCTGTCTGTCTGTCTGTCTGTCTGTCTGTCTGTCTGTCTGTCTGTCTGTCTGTCTGTCTGTCTGTCTGTCTGTCTGTCTGTCTGTCTGTCTGTCTGTCTGTCTGTCTGTCTGTCTGTCTGTCTGTCTGTCTGTCTGTCTGTCTGTCTGTCTGTCTGTCTGTCTGTCTGTCTGTCTGTCTGTCTGTCTGTCTGTCTGTCTGTCTGTCTGTCTGTCTGTCTGTCTGTCTGTCTGTCTGTCTGTCTGTCTGTCTGTCTGTCTGTCTGTCTGTCTGTCTGTCTGTCTGTCTGTCTGTCTGTCTGTCTGTCTGTCTGTCTGTCTGTCTGTCTGTCTGTCTGTCTGTCTGTCTGTCTGTCTGTCTGTCTGTCTGTCTGTCTGTCTGTCTGTCTGTCTGTCTGTCTGTCTGTCTGTCTGTCTGTCTGTCTGTCTGTCTGTCTGTCTGTCTGTCTGTCTGTCTGTCTGTCTGTCTGTCTGTCTGTCTGTCTGTCTGTCTGTCTGTCTGTCTGTCTGTCTGTCTGTCTGTCTGTCTGTCTGTCTGTCTGTCTGTCTGTCTGTCTGTCTGTCTGTCTGTCTGTCTGTCTGTCTGTCTGTCTGTCTGTCTGTCTGTCTGTCTGTCTGTCTGTCTGTCTGTCTGTCTGTCTGTCTGTCTGTCTGTCTGTCTGTCTGTCTGTCTGTCTGTCTGTCTGTCTGTCTGTCTGTCTGTCTGTCTGTCTGTCTGTCTGTCTGTCTGTCTGTCTGTCTGTCTGTCTGTCTGTCTGTCTGTCTGTCTGTCTGTCTGTCTGTCTGTCTGTCTGTCTGTCTGTCTGTCTGTCTGTCTGTCTGTCTGTCTGTCTGTCTGTCTGTCTGTCTGTCTGTCTGTCTGTCTGTCTGTCTGTCTGTCTGTCTGTCTGTCTGTCTGTCTGTCTGTCTGTCTGTCTGTCTGTCTGTCTGTCTGTCTGTCTGTCTGTCTGTCTGTCTGTCTGTCTGTCTGTCTGTCTGTCTGTCTGTCTGTCTGTCTGTCTGTCTGTCTGTCTGTCTGTCTGTCTGTCTGTCTGTCTGTCTGTCTGTCTGTCTGTCTGTCTGTCTGTCTGTCTGTCCGTATGTTCCTTATAGAATCGAAAACTACTGAACCAATCGGCATGAAAATATGCATGTAGAGGTTTTTTGGGGCCAGGAAAGGTTTTAGTGATGGTTAGAAACCCCTCCCCCCACTAAGAGGGGGGCTCCCATACAAATGAAACACAAATTTCTGCATAACTCGACAACTAATCAAGCAAATGGAACCAAATTTGGCATGTGGGAGATTTTGGAGTCTTGAATTTATTTTACGATAGTTAGAGACCTCTCACCCCTGTGGTAGGGGGATATGGACTCTCTTACAAATAAAACAGATATTTTTGCGAATCTCAAAAACTAATCGAACTCGAGAAATTCGAGACTCTTCCATAAAACATTAGTCACTACAAGACCACAAAAACTATCTATAGTAACACTAGATCATTCAGCACGAGACGGTCGCGAGTGTTGTCGGTGACCCGCCGTCGGAAGCGCCGCCCACTGGGCGGCTTGCAAAACTCGAGATTGTGACAAAGATCATCCGAGATTCATGATTTATGTACAACACAGGTTAATTTGTGGCAATACGAAGTTTGTCGGGTCAGCTAGTATATTTATATAGTAGAAAGGCAAAAAGTTATACCTTCTCAAAGTGGCCTGGGGTCAATGTGACCCCAAGGTACAGAGAAAGGTTTAACACAGATATAAATTAGCCTAGGTTTAACCACGGTCGTAAGAAATCTTATTATATTCTGTCTTTAACTTTCTGTATTTAAAAAAATAGACTTTTTTCAATGTATACTGTCGATGCGAAATCAAAAGTATGTTGCACTGAGGTAATTGTTTTGAAAGACAATTAAAATTTCGTGACACGTCAGGTTTAATATTTATAATTTATGTAATTCATTGTTACAGAAACTCCTTAACTATTTGTTTATCAGATTCGTTAAACGCATGTCTCACTTCGTTGTTTGGTAGTGCTAAGAATCATCAAAATTATTATATGTTATATGATACAAGCAAGATTTATGCTATATGCCTGAGATTCTGTAAAAACATGAAGTTATGAGAATTTGTGTTCAAAAACTGTAAAAATACCATTTAATTATCTACTTTCATTAGAAATATATTAAATAACATTTCAGTTAAAGTACATCTTTAGTTACGAGAAAATCTATTTTTATACATCTCTCTTTAATACTCTCCCTGCCCTTCAACTTTATAGCCTTTCTTCAAATAGAACAGTTTCTGCACTGTTCGCTACTGAATTTCGCAAAACTTTTCGATTCTCTTCACTGGTTGGGATAGCAGCTAGCTCCTTCTGACTGTAGTGTGCTACAATTGCTGCACCAAAGCTATCACCAAGTACATTTACCACCGTGCGGAAACGATCCCTAGTATATGTAATGGAAAATAATATTATAGTAAATACACTCCAGTTGCGCATTTATAGCGTTAGACTTACAATAACCAGTCAACAGCGATAATAAGAGACACATCCTCTGCTGGTAGTCCAACAGTATCCAACACCATAACCAGAGTAACAAGACCTGCTTGTGGAATACCGGCAGCACCTATGCTAGCTGCAGTCGCTGTAATGCTAATAGCAACGATGTTACCAAATGATAGCGAAAGACCTCTCAGTTGTGCAATGAAAATGGCTGCCACTGCTTCATAAAGTGCTGTACCATCCATATTGATTGTTGCTCCTATTGGCAAAACAAATCGAGAAACTCGAGGGTCGACATGATTCTTTTCTTCCAAACACTGCATTGTAACAGGCAGCGTAGCCGAACTGGATGATGTTCCAAAGGCCGTTGCAATAGCCTGACCCATATTGGCAATAAATCGCGCAGGATTTTTCCGGGTAAAAACAAATAGTATTGTTGGTAATATTACAAATCCGTGGAATAATATACCTCCTGCGGTGACGGCAAAATATAGTCCTAATTTCCCAAAAACCACGCCAAGATCATCCATTTCGAGAAGTTTGGCTGTTATTAGAAAAAGCACTCCAATTGGTGATAACCTACAAAGACCAAATATAGTAAGTAGTAGAGAGAATTCTGAATTTAAATAAGCCCGTATAACTGTTTTTGTACAACTGAGCTGAATATGAAGTAACTTACCAGATAACCCATCCAGTGATTTTCATTACAGTATGCGATAACTGTTGAAAAAATCTTAGTACTATTTGTACTTCCTCTTTCAACGAACTCAATGCTATTCCGAAAACAATCGCTGCAACTACCAACCCGATGATATTCATTCCGTCAGAATATTTTCCACTAACAGACCATAAATTGAGGTCAAGTTCATTGGGATTGCTTTTCGGTGGAATTAGAATCGTTTGGAACTGTTGTAGACATGCTTGTACAAGATTCGGTGGAAACATATTTCGTATCAAATCGAGCAACGTGTCTGCTGTGGTAACATTTCTCGATTCTCCCGTTACTTCTCCGCTGGAAGCTTCTGCTCCTTTGCCTGGCTGGATTGTGGTTACCAAAATAATTCCCAAAATTACTGCCATGATTGTCGTTACAATATAATAAAGAACTGCTCTGCCACCAATTTTTCCGGATAACGATAGATCCAGCGAACCAACAGCAGATATTAATGACGTTATAATTAGTGGAAGAATCAATGCTTTAAGCATTCGTAGAAAAATGTCTCCAATGAAGTTAATATAGGCGACATCTCGTGGAGACCATTTTTCCCCTTCGGCAGGAACTCTTCGCAGCCCAATGCCAAGGATAATTCCTACAATTACGCCAATGATGGTGAGTAACGTTAGAAGATTCTCTTTCAGTAACAATTTAAAACGTTCTCGTCTCATCCTGATCAAACAAATTTTACGTTGATTGTGGGTCGATTTTGTCCTGTAAATAAATTGAATACAACTTTCAGTTGTTTTTTTTTTCAATGTGTACACTATTTATGATTCTAAATATACATATGTTCGAGCAGCGGTCTATATCTCATTCCATGAATTCCATGAAAAAAAGTAACTACCGAAGTTTAAAAATGCTTTGACTTTGTTCAAAACTTAATAGGTATTCGTTTCTTTACGAAAAATGTTCGATAAATATTTTTTTATTTATGTAGTTGGGCATCATCCATGTTTTAGAATCAAGAAAAGTCATAGAACTCCCGCACAAGATTAGATAACAGAAAAGTATTACCACAAGATTACCATTTCTAACTAACGATTTAGCACAGTTGTAAGAAACAAATGTTCTGTAAAAATCCGGTGATCAGGTAACCATTCCATCAAACTGTAAACTTCTCAAAAACGTGCAAAACTTCACTGATACTTTAAATATATACGAAATTTATAGTATACGTCATTTGACTCAATTTGTGGCAGGATTTTCAGACTAAAACAAGACCCAAACGAGGCTTTTCTGAGGTGCACAGAAGAAGGGATTTTCAGACTAAACCAAGACCCAAACAAGGCTTTTTTGAGGTGCACAGAAGAAGGGCCCCATTTAAAGTAGCGGCTCAAATAGCCGAAAATGAAATTTCACGTTTCAGTCCATGCCTAAATACGGTTTTGTAGTGAATTGGATATTGATAGAAAAAAAATCATACCCTTTCAACAAATTTGATTATCTATATTACGAAATTCTTTGACGTTTTTTCGGCTTTTCAGCCAAGTGGATGTAGCAAATAATTTTTTTGCTTTTACTTATCCGACGTTTCGGCGATTTGTTTCACCTTTTTCTTAGCATTCTGGAATTACACAATGATTTAGGTGGTTTTTCTAGCTGTAACTTATGGTGGAACTTACAAAAGCTTGAACGTTTTTAATCATACCTTTATGTATACCTGTTGTGCAACCTAATAACATGGCATTTACTATGTACTATTTTTAAGGAACTTAGGTTAACTTTCTGTTACTGTGTTGTCTGAGTACTTTAGTTACTGTATTTTATTGAATTTGAATTTTAAACTTATTTTCCGTTTTGTTTGCACTTAAAATGTGGTCCAGAAAGCGGGGTTTTACGGTTTGTTTTACTCGGGTTACTCTGCGGATGGTGTTTTATTGTCTATCACCACGGGAATGACACTTCCAATACCAACCTATACAAAAAAAACGTAGCCAACATAGAGCGGGCCCAAGCTGACAGCTTCATAGATGGGCTCAAGCTGACAACCGAGTCGGATGTATAAATTGTTAAATTTTGTTAGTTTTAGTTCGATTTTAGTCAAGGTTTTAGCATCACATAGCCAATTTCAGGCAGACAATTAATGCGAAATACATGAAACTGTGAAAATGGTTAGATAAATTCGTTTTGTAAAATCGCTTTGCGTTTGCCGCCTTTTTCATGTGAGCAACGAAAATGTGACGTCATATCAACCCCCTGTCTATCACTATCTCGAACTGACATCACTGTGACGTTTGTGTATTGAAATTAGATTATAACCATTTTAGTGAAGTTTTTTAGTGTGTGTAATATTCCTGCATATATGGCGTTTATTCCCTGTGTGTCTGTACGATTGTTTATGCTATTCTGTGTTTATGGCATACTTCTAAGTACGGTAGCGAAAGTTGTTTTCTGTGTCTGTCTAAAATTTTTGTTTTACAGCTAGAAAAACAACCTAAATCATTGTATAATTCCAAAATCTTTAGAAAAAGGATAGTAGTGATAGTAGCATGTATTCATGCTTGTAATCATTCGATTCTTCATGTATACATGCTATATGCAACATATATACATGCTATATGCAACATATATACATGTTACATGCGTTGTATGTAACATTTATCAAAGTAGTAACATTGCATATGTTCAATTCTCAAAAGATTGTGCATTTGAAAACAATTTAACAACATCAAGAACACAAACTACACAGAAGTCGCTTTTTACGCGGTTTTTTTACGCGACTATTTTTACGTGGTTTTCGGAATTTACGCGGTTTTCGGAATTCACGCGGTTTTTGGAATTTACGCGGTTTTTTTTACGCGGTTTTCGGAATTTACGCGGATGTGCTCAAAACGTCTATTTTTTCGCGTAGTGTTGAAATCCACAAAGTTTTTTATTCAAAATTTTGGTTTTTTTTACGCGGTTTTCGGAATTTACGCGGTTTTTACCTTTGTTATACTATAACAAAGGTTTAGGAATTGGTCGAAAAACACGAAATTGATCCGAGGCCCGGAGGGCCGAGCCACATATACCAATCGACAGGGTTCGACGAACTGAGCAATGTCTGTGTGTGTGTGTGTGTGTGTGTGTGTGTGTGTGTGTGTGTATGTGTGTATGTATGTGCGGGGCGCAACTTTTCTATCGCCTGTTTCTCGGAGATGGCTGAACCGATTTGTTCGCTATTACTTTTGTTTGAAAGGTATTATTGCCTAGTATATCACTATTGAATTGTTTCGAGGTCCGACATTTCGTTTAAAAGTTATAAGTAAAAAAGTAAAAATTACGTGACACGATTTTCTCCGAACCCAAATAACCGATTTCAACGATCTTGGTATCGAATGAAAGCTCTTGTTAACACTAAATTTTTCGGATAAATTTTATTGAAAACAAACAATCAGTTTAAAAGTTATGCTTAAAAAACCTGTTTTGACAAGGTAATAATTATCGCCTGTTTCTTAGAAATGACTAAAGCGATTTAGACGCTATTAGTCTCATTTGACAGGTAACATAACCTAATAGATCACTATTGATTTGTTTTTTGATTGGACGTTTAATTTGAGAGTTATGATCAATTGAATACAACACATTAAAATTTACAATAATTTATAACGATTTCATCTAAGATGATTTATCTAGTTTGATTTATTTTGGCATCAAATTAGAGATTTTAATGCTACAAATATATCTGCAAAATTTCAGAAGAATCGGTTTTGCCGATCAAAAGATATTAACCCTCCAACACTCGCCCCGATTTTTGTAATTCGGTTACTCGTGCGCACAATGGTCCAAAGCCAAAAAGACATGCGCATTAGAATTTTGACTGGGAAAACTTGGTTTTAGGTTTATGGAACCTTCGGAAGAATTTCTTGAAATTGAAAGTTCTATCGTCTGGTGCAATTTAAATTTTGATTAATCCCCCTATAAGTGAAATAAAAAAATTATTTTTCTTCAGTTTCAATATAACACATTGATGTGTTCTGCAAAGTTTTAGAACATATTATTACAAGAAATTTTGTTGAATACAGTAACCTTCTATCTATTAAGCGAAGAGAGAAAAATCTTATTCATTGTATATGAATTTGTAAGATCAGTTTTTTCTATTTTAGCTCTTTTTGTAATTGTTGTATTCCTTTTTCATGTATTACAAAATTGTATAAATAGTAAAAATACACAACTTTGATTAATATAGTATACCTCTATGTTTGTTTGTTTAGGTGCTGTAGAACTTTGATTAAAAAAAAGCCTTAATTTTGACCCCGAATGACTCGACTACCAACAGATACATTTTAAACATTTTATATTTGCTAATTATGTTGTTGCATACAGACACCATTTTTACATATGAAGAAACGAGAGAAACTTCCAGGGCCAATCGCGGTACAACTCACATGCTGATTGCTTCGTTTCTGTGATGTCAGTTTATGCTGATCTATTTGCCCAACAATTTAAAGTATTAATGCATAATTATGACATTTTGCTCATAACAAGGTAATTGAAGAACATACGTTAGTTAAGCAGAGATTTGTAACTTTATAACAATATGGCATTCAAAAACCTACACGTGTTGTACAAAATGCAACAGCGTGAGTAATCGAAGGTCAACAGAAATTGATGAAATTTATTCAAGAAAACTTTATTGATGTCAATCAAAAATAATGGCGTTACAGAAATTTATGCGTAGTTCAAAAACCTATGAACTAGACTTTTACTACGCAATGTATATGTTAAAGAATAATATTTCCTCTTATAACTTGCTTTTACTTGCACTTACTCAAATTAGAAACAACCAGCTTACCCTTACTCAGTAATTTCATGAAAAAAGGATCTATCAAAATTTATAGGTGCTGCTATTTTGTTCAAATTTTGTAAACTTATTAAATTTCCAAAAATTTAATGAAAACCAACGTACCACGCAACGTTAACCAATAAATGAATTATGTTTCGAAGACGTGTCGATTTCTATCTCAAGTTCTAAGCAAGTAAGACCGTATAACAAAGGATCCTTTCACCACTAGGTGGATTAAATCGGGTTTTTACGCGGTTTTCGGAATTTACGCGTTTTTACCTTTGTTATACTATAACAAAGGTTTAGGAATTGGTCGAAAAACACGAAATTGATCCGAGGCCCGGAGGGCCGAGCCACATATATCAATCGACAGGGTTCGACGAACTGAGCAATGTCTGTGTGTGTGTGTGTGTGTGTGTGTGTGTGTGTGTGTGTGTGTGTGTGTGTGTGTGTGTGTGTGTGTGTGTGTGTGTGTGTGTGTGTGTGTGTGTGTGTGTGTGTGTGTGTGTGTGTGTGTGTGTGTGTGTGTGTGTGTGTGTGTGTGTGTGTGTGTGTGTGTGTGTGTGTATGTGTGTATGTATGTGCGGGGCGCAACTTTTCTATCGCCTGTTTCTCGGAGATGGCTTAACCGATTTGTTCGCTATTACTTTTGTTTGAAAGGTATTATTGCCTAGTATATCACTATTGAATTAGTTCGAGGTCCGACATTTCGTTTAAACGTTATAAGTAAAAACGTGAAAATTACGTGACACGAATTTCTCCGGAACCAAGTGACCGATTTCAACGATCTTGATATCGAATGAAAGCTCTTGTTAACGCTAAATTTTTCGGGTAAATTTTATTGAAAACAAACAAGTAGTTTAAAAGTTATCCTAAAAAACCTGTTTTGACAAGGTAATATTTATCGCCTGTTTCTTAGAGATGGCTAAACCGACTTAGGCGCTATTAGTCTCATTTGAAAGGTAACATAGCCTAATAGATCACTATTGATTTGTTTTTTGATTGGACGTTCAATTTGAAAGTTACGAGCAATTGAATACAACACATTAAAATTTATAATAATTTATAACCATTTCATCTAAGATGCTTTATCTAGTTTGAATTATTTTGACATCAGATTAGAGATTTTAATGCTGCAAATATATCTGCAAAATTTCAGTAGAATTGGTTTTGCTGATCAAAAGATATTAACCCTCCAACACTCGCGCCAACTTTTGTAATACGGGTTATTCGCGCGCACAATGGCCCAAAGCCAAAGAGACATGCGCACTAGAGTTTTGACTGGGAAAACTTGGTTTTAGGTTTATGGAACCTTTGGAAGAATTTCTTGAAATTGAAAGTTCTATCGTCTGGTGCAATTTAAATTTTGATTAATCCCCCTAAAAGTGGAATAAAAAAATTATTTTTCTTCAGTTTCAATATAACACATTGATGTATTCAGCAAAGTTTTAGAGTATATTATTACAAGAAATTTTGCTGAAGACAGTAAGCCCCTATCTCTTCAGCGAAGCTAGAAAAATATTATTTATTGCATATGAATTAGTGAAATCAGTTTTTTATTTTAGCTCTTTTCGTAATTGTTGTATGACTTTTTCATGTATTACAAAGTTGCACAAATAGTAAAAATACACAACTTTGCTGAATGTAGTATACCTCTATGTTTGCTTGTTTAGAAACTGTAGAACTTTGATTATAAAAAATACCCTAATTTTGACCCCGAATTACTCGACTACCAACAGACGGATACATTTTAAACATTTTGCATTATTGCTGATTGTTTTGATGCATACAGACACCATTTTTCCATATGAAGAAACGAGAGAAAATTCCAGGCCAATTCCGGTACACCTCATATGCTGATTGCTTCATTTCTGTGATGTCAGTTTATGCTGATCAATTTTCCCAACAATCTAAAGTATTAATGCATTGAATAATTATGACATTTTGCTCATAACAAGTTTATTGAAGAATATACGTTAGTTACACAACAATTTGTAACTTTATAACAATATGGCGTTCAAAAACCTACACGTGTTATATAAAATACAACAGCGTGAGTAACCGAAGGTTAATAAAAGTTGATGAAATTTATTCTAGATAACTTTATTGGTGTGAATCAAATAGGCATTACAAGAAATTATGCATAGTTCAAAAATCTATAAACTAGACCTTTACTACGCAATGTATATGTTAAGGAATAATATTTGCTCTTACAACCTACTTTTACTTGCACTTACTCAAATTATTAACAACTTACTTATCCTTATTCAGCAATTTCATGAAAAAAGGATCTATAAAAATTTATAAGTGGTCATATTTTGTTCAAATTTTGTAAACGTATTCAATTTTCAAAAATTTTATGTAAACCAACGCACTACGCAACGTTAACCAATAGATGGATTATACTCCAAAGACGTGTCGGTTTCTATCTCAAATAGCAAGTAAGACCGTATAACAAAGGTTCCTTTCACCACTAGGTGGATTAAATCGGGTTTTTTACGTGGTTTTGATTTACGCGGGACGTATTCTGCGCGTAAAAAGCGACTTGAGTGTATTGCTTTTCTGCTACCTTACTGAAATTAAAGCTTGTTTTTATTATCCATATTTCCCACGTTGAAGGGATTTTACCAATTCAATCCTATTTTATCAACAGCACATGTTTTCACTACACTTCTAATGAAACGGCAAGCATGCGTATTCATACAGCGTCGTATTATAACCGAACACTACAGCTGTAGCACATTTTTCCAACACAGATATCAAATTCGCCGAGGTTTAATCGTCTCGCAGTAAAGAATTTGCGATCTTTTGGGATAACGATCTTGTGTCATTTTTTCTGGCACACTTCACAGGTTGAACCGCGGTGTTAAGAAATCTTGTTGAAATGGGGAAACTTTGTCATTTGGCTTACTTCCCAAGCACAGATATCAAATTGGTATAGATTTAGATCATCGTAAAGAATCTTCCAACCAATCACGAAGCGAGAATTCTGGTAAAACATAGGTTTATTATTTTCAATTTGTCAATAGTTCAACATCAAGAATCCATACTTTTCTTCATTTGGGTCAATTCTTAGAAGATTTTCCGATCGATTGGTGTAAGAATATTGAAAATCGATCGGAAAACCGCTGAGCTATTAGCGTTCAAAACCTATGATTTTTCGTGACGCTCGCATTTTTCGATTTTTTGGAATGACACCCTATCTCAAAAAATGGCGTAAGACGTAGTCCTACGTCAAAATAATAATTTACAGTCGATAAACTCTCCCTCATGTTGCTAAACTTACTTAGTATCTGGAGATAGTTTCAATGAGAAAATGGGAGAGTCCCAGCAAAGCCGAAAACCGTGGGCTTAACCGTTATGTGTACGGGAAATTTAACACCCATAAGTGTTCGGATGGGTACCCGGGTACCCACCGAAATGAAATGCTTCTAACTTTATCAATTCTTGACCGATTTTGGATCTTGAACCGTCAAAAGATTGGAAAATTTGTCTATTTTTAGAGCATGAGACTTACCAAGCCTGGCACCACGTCTAGTTCCCATAAATCCGGATCTCCGGGACCATGTTCCGGATCCAAAACAAAAGTGTGCAATTATCAATAAAACCACACAACATTGGTATCAAATTCATAAAATCACTCCAGGAGTTGATGTTTATCCATTTTGAGTCCATATATCTGGGCAGAGCATTAGACATGAAAAAACAAAAAGAGAAATTGGACTTTTTCTTATCTGGCGCTCCTCCAGATAATTATTTTTGCATGAAAATCAGAACTTAAGGTTTTTTGTATGTACTTTCATGATAAAATAGTCATTAGCTTGATTGCATCGTTTTTACGGTGCTGCCCGTTAGAGGGTTAAATTGTTTCCAAATGCACATAGAAATAACTCTGAAATCTTTTGAAGATTGAACGTATGCAACTTACTATTTTGATGAATGTTACATACAACGCACGTAGCATGTAGAGTAAGGAGGGGTAAAAGTGCGATTCAATGATTTATCGGTGCAGAGATTCCGAGTGAATTAACTACATTTGCATGGATGGGTGACAACTTTGACAGCTTGAATCTAACGTAAACTTTGATTGCTTACGAAACATAGTTGCTGAGATATGTGCAAATGTTATTTTAGGGCGGGTTTGATGTAATTTATCGTTATGCGGCAAATATGATATCAACAGGAGGATATTACTTGTAGAAAATTTGTTTCAGCGTTTTACATCACTCACATATCTGTTTTGAAAATACGGTGAAAAGAATTTACAAAATATATTTCGCTTTTCCGTAATTTAATCTAACCCCGTCAAGCGCTTAGCAAGGTAAAAGTGCGATTCACGGACGGGGCAAAAATGCGATTCATGGACGAGGCAAAAATGTATAGCGTATTATATACAACTTTAGACACTATATTACAGATACTAGAAATGGAAGATCTGCAGAAAACTGTGTGCTCTACAGATGTTGGCCGAAGGAAAACAATGTTTTTCCGCTGATGAAACAAAAAACCCGAATTACCTTCCGAAGGACCGAAGGACCTTCTTTCCATTTCCGGTTTTCCGAGTGATTTCTATACCTTTATACTATCTTCTATACCTATAAAAACCCCGAATTAATCCACCTAGCGGCGTGACCTAGCCTTTCTACTGCCACAATAATCATTCTTTAATTTCTCAGGAACATCTATAATTAACTTGACTATATTTTTAAATATCCGTTCAGTATTCCTCAAAATCCTTATTTGCCAGTAAAATTCACAACGTATTGCGTACAATAATTATATTTTCTTTCCTTGGGTGCGTAAATACTTGTAAGCGTCAGTCATGTTACTTGATGAACACCTTATTTAGCTTTATAATATTTACGTGATTTATAGAAGAATAATGTTAACACAAACGATAATTTTTGCAGACTTAAATGAATATATTTAGAAAATTAAAAATTAACCCTCTAACGAGTCTACAGACGGCCGTAACTTTCGGGCTTCAGATTCATATACGAAACTTGTTTTGAATTGTCAATATGAAACATGTGTTCGCAGCAAATTTTTTGATATTTTGATATTAATACCATGCGTTCAAAAGTTACCATCTTTGAAAAACAAGAGTTCAGAAAAATTATTATTATACTTCGCTTTTGAAAAAAAAAGGATATCTACAACAAAATGATTAATCTCAAAATTTTACTATTAGTTGGCTGGCAAATGAGTGAACATGTGCAAATATATCACCTCTGTTTTCTAACTCCTATCTCTACCTCCACGAGGTGCCGGCTGGGGTACGGTAGCCAAAGTTGCGCACCTGGTGGTACGCAACCTTGGTTGTCGTATGCAGACAGAGAAGGTGGAACACTCGCCGTGTGGTTTGCGGCTACCTAATCATGCAGTTCGGCGCAGGTTTTTCGGAGGGCGCGGCTGCGGGGTGTGGGCACACCGGGAGAGAGTTATTTTCTCAGCTGGCTTAGCACAGAGAGAGAGACTCTAAATCGGTCTGTTTTACACAATCTGCAGTTAGGCCCTTTGGCGGTTGGTGCCGAATTGTACGTTTGGGCAAAAATTGAGCCACGGGACCTGATCCTGCCGGGAGTCGGCAAATCAGGAGCCCCTAAGTCAAGGTCTACCTCCGTGCCGATGACTGAATGGCTGGAGGGGTGAAAACATGCCAGTCGCGAACGGAGTGCTTTGGGCATCTTGCCCCTACTGTGCCATGCGGGGCTCTGGTACGGTCGATCTTTGTTGTCCCTTGCGTTTCGTGGGAACAGCATAGTAGTCCTGCCCAATTTCCCTTATGGGTTTTACGCCAAGTGCGTTCTGGCCAATATAATTGGCTTCGCTTACAATTTGCTGTCTGATCTGTGTTGGAGATTGTTTGTGCATATACTCCGCTAGTCAAATAGTTAGGGTCGCACAAATAAATCTTCAACACAAACGGGCAGCAAATTTGTATTTATGCGAAAAACTTTTTAATGGCTCTGTCACCATCGCATTGGTTCAGGAGCCATATTTTCGCAAGGGGTACTTTCATTCGACGGATATTGGAAACCAGAACTTTGCTGCTTTCAGCAAAACTGGTATGACAAATCCTCGTTTGATGCCCAGGGCATGCATATTGTTGCATAGGTCAATAAGTGCATGCCTTATCTCTGAGTTGACTACTCGAGATATTTGTGCAGTCACAGTAGAACTCGTCGTGGATGATGTCCATAGGCGCTATGTCTACTGTTCTGCATACTTACCACACGATGAACCGTCTCCCAGCGACGATTTCAGAAATGTGGTGAGATACTGCCAATCTAATGGGCTTCCGCTCATTGTAGGCAGTGATGCCAATGCCCATCACATCATTTGGGGCAGCTCGGATATCAATCCGAGAGGCTCTGATTTGATGGAATATTTGAGTATTTGTCCAACTTTCATACGAGCTGGTAGAGAGGAAGTGTTAGATATAACACTCTGCTCTAACAGGATCAGTCATGAGTTGGCACAATGGCATGTTTCAAATGAGACACCAATATCTGATCATTGCTTTATATATTTTGATCATTTGGGTGTCTCTTTGAACGCTGCAACCTTTCGCAATCCGAGATTTTCTGACTGGGAACTCTTTGAGGAGGAACTGGCGACGAAATTTCAAGGATTCGAATCGACGATTGAGTCATCGATCGACTTGGATGTGGCTGTAGATGTCACAACATCTTTTATTGCGGAATCTTTTGAAGTAGCCTGCCCGCTAAAAACTATTAAAACGACTAGAGGAACACCGTGGTGGAACTCTCATCTTGCGGAACTAAAGAAACAATGCAGGAGAGCCTGGAATAGACGTCGGAGGGATGGCGTGGAGCCTTTCAAGCAGGCCCGGAAAGCCTATGCAAAGGCTCTACGGTCTTCAGCACGCACGAGCTGGCACAGGTTCTGTAGCAACGTTTCCAGTTTCGGCGAGGCAAGTCGACTTAATAAAATCCTGTCAAAATCGAAAGATTATCAGGTTAATAACATTCGAAGTTCGAACGGTGAATACTGTTCGAATGACAATGAAATCCTGGAATGTCTCTTTTATAGTCACTTTCCGGGCTGTGTGGAACCTGAAGTTCGAAACGATCCAGAAATCGTTTTAGGTGGCTTAGACTCATGGGCTTTTGCTCGGAGACTTGTCACAACTGAAGCGATTGAGTGGGCCGTGAACAGCTTCTCTCCATACAAATCTCCTGGAACAGATGGAATATACCCTATTCTACTGCAGAAAGGATTCAAGTACTTCAAACACATTCTGAGAAGGATGTTTGTGTGTAGTATTGCTATTGAGTACATCCCAACTCAATGGCGTGAAATAACCATTAAGTTCATTCCTAAAGGTGGACGCGCGACATACGAGCAAGCAAAAAGTTTTAGACCAATCAGTCTAACGTCATTCTTGCTTAAATCACTTGAGCGGATTGTTGATCACCACATCCGCGAAACAAGCTTAGTAGAAGTTCCTCTTCATTCAGCACAACATGCTTATCAAAGTGGCAAATCTACAACCACTTTATTACATGATGTGGTGGATAAAATTGAGGTTGCTTTTTCACAAAAGGAATCTTGCTTAGGAACTTTTTTGGATATTGAAGGCGCGTTTGATAACGTATCTTTCGCTTCCATTTTGGAGGCTGCTCGTTATCATAATGTGCCTTCAATAATCATAAAGTGGATAGAACAAATGCTTAGTAACCGATTGCTTTTTTCGTCCTTACGGCAAGCAAGCATTTGGAAGCAAAGTGTTTGTGGATGTCCACAAGGTGGCGTTCTCTCGCCTCTTTTATGGAACCTTGTGGCGGACGGCCTATTGAGGAAACTCAATGGTCTAGGCTATCCGTCATATGGTTTTGCGGATGACTATCTCATCCTAGTAGTTGGAAAGTGCATAAGCACATTATTTGACTTAATGCAGCAGGCACTACGCGTCGTGGAAACGTGGTGCCGAGAAACTGCACTTTCGGTAAATCCGAGCAAAACATCTATCGTCTTATTTTCAAGACGTAGAAATACCAATGGAGCTCGCGCTCTGCGCTTTTACGATTCGGATGTTGATGTTGTGAACGAAGTGAAGTACGTGGGGTTGATTCTCAACTCCAGGCTTGACTGGTCCACAAATATTGACTTCCGAATTAAAAAAGCGTGCATGGCCTTTGGGCAATGTAGACGAGCAATTGGCAACTCTTGGGGGCTTAAACCCAAATACATACACTGGTTATACACGGTCGTTGTCAGACCAATACTGGCGTATGGTTGTCTTGTATGGTGGCAGAGAGGGGAAGTTGTGACTGTCCAGACAAAGCTAAACCATCTTCAAAGGATGTATTTAATGGCAATGTCTGGTGCATTTACTACAACTCCTACTGCCGCCCTAGAAACTATTTTCAATATTAAACCTCTACACTTCCACCTGAAGCAAGAGGCACTAATATGTGCTTATCGACTACACGCGATTGGCCTTTGGCAGTCTGTGGACGGTTCCACTGGTCATACTCGATTGTGGTCGCAAATTGTTGCTGAGGACAAGTTTGCCCTTGCTCCTAGCGATGTAACGCTCATGCGTGCTTTCCCGTATAGGACTTTCTCAAGTGACTTTCCTCCTAGAGAGGATTGGATGTCAGGCTACATGGAAAGGAAAATTTCCGACTATGTGGTCTGTTATACCGATGGTTCCTTGTACGAAGGTCGCGCGGGTGCTGGTGTTTACTGCCGTGAGCTAGAATTGGAGGAATCCTATTCGTTGGGTAGTTACTGCACCGTTTCTCAAGCTGAAATCTTTGCAATTATGTGCGGAGCTCAGTTTGCAGTTTGCTCAGTTCAGAAAGAACTGATAGGCAAGATTATCTACTTCTGTTCTGACAGTCAAGCCGCTATAAAAGCGCTTTGTGCGGCTAATTCTAAATCTAAAACAGTCATCGCCTGCCACACCCAATTAGAAGAACTAAGCATTCTAAATGCCGTTCATCTGGTTTGGGTTCCTGGCCATTCTGGTATAACCGGAAATGAATGGGCTGATGAACTAGCAAGATCTGGAGCAGAAAAGTCGGTTTTCGGACCGGAACCTGCTTTACCAATTGCGGCATGTTGGATAAAACAAAAGATTCGATCTTGGTTTTCATCTGAACATGTACGTTATTGGGAAAATCTTGAAACTTGTCGTCAAACGAAAAGTTTCATTGTTAAGCCTTGTGAGAAGGTTGCGAAATTTCTTTTGCAACACTCAAAGGTAAATTGCAGTATTCTTGTCAGATCACTGACTGGTCACTGCAGGCTAAATTATCATATGGCTACGATTCAGCGAGCTGAATCGTTTCATTGTAATTTATGTGAATCCGACTACGGTACACCATATCACGTAATTTGCAACTGTCCTGCAGTAGCACAATTGCGTCATAGGATCTTTGGATCCTACGTCTTAAATGAATCGGATTTTAGGAAACTAAAATTACGAGACATTTTGATGTTCCTTACCGAAAGCGGTATTGAGCTATAAGCTCTTATTTATCATGAGTATACCCCCCAGGGGGTGTACTTTTGATAAGTTAACTACCAAGGATTGCAGTATCCCTTCGGGGGTACAAAAATCTCTCGGTATATATATGTTTGTGTTTGTCCAAATTCCTCATCCACCCCTTCCTATTCCTTCTGTTTTCCTTCCCGTCCTCATCAGGTAAATGATGACACGGGCAAGATGGGCAAGGCACAAATCTTCCACATGATTGTGAGGAACGTGCTGCTCGAGCCAAAGATGCTGATACCTGATACCTGATTGCTTGGTTTCAATTTTGCAATATATCTGAATTAGAAAAAATAACTGAATAGAGCATTAGATATGCAAAAGAGAAATTGAACTTTTTCTTAGCTGGCGCTCCTTCAGATAATTATTTTTGCATGAAAATCAAAACTTAAGCTTCTTTTGAATGTACGTTCATGAAAAGATAGTCATTAGCTTGATCGCATCGTTTTTACAATGTATCCCGTTAGAGGGGGAGGAAAACAAGATGAGGTCGAAAAATAGCTGCACCATAAACATACTTGAGAATGCGATATATGATCGATATGATTTCCAGTGCTTGTCATTTTTGATTTATTTATCAAAACATGATACATGACATAAGACATCTGTCCTTTAAAATGTCACTAACAAAAACAAATCTTACAAAATTACTACCGTGCAACGTTTACTTCCTATTTTTCATATAACATTTCTAAACTCTAGTATCTATTGATTGAAAAAAGAGCATCTATTGATGCGCAAAATTTGTTTGAAATTTGTATAAATTTATTTTGAAAAATCATTTATTTTTTATTTATTTATTTTATTTTTATACCTATACACCACTATACCTGCATGCTTAAATTAACTGCTTTTCTTCGATTTTTGCTTTTCTTGTACAATTGTGAGTAACAGCAAGTGAAGAAAATGAGAATTGAAATCTTAAATCAAAGAAAAAAAAACTTTTTGATTGAATCCCACTATTTTATATTTATTTGCAACAGATACGTAGTTCGCCTACGACATGCGGGCTTCATCAGAGTCTTATTTCAAGGCGTATACGTATCTGTCGCGAATAAATATTAAATAGTGGAATTTAGTCGGTAAAAGTTTTTTCTTTTCTTTAACTTCAGAGTTCGTATTCCACTAACAGGCTTCAAAAACTTCAGACAATTGACATGTTTCTGACTTCTTGAATTTCAATGCAAATTTAAAAATTGCAAATTGTCATCACATACACACATACCTACATACATACATACATACATACATACATACATACATACATACATACATACATACATACATACATACATACATACATACATACATACATACATACATACATACATACATACATACATACATACATACATACATACATACATACATACATACATACATACATACATACATACATACATACATACATACATACATACATACATACATACATACATACATACATACATACATACATACATACATACATACATACATACATACATACATACATACATACATACATACATACATACATACATACATACATACATACATACATACATACATACATACATACATACATACATACATACATACATACATACATACATACATACATACATACATACATACATACATACATACATACATACATACATACATACATACATACATACATACATACATACATACATACATACATACATACATACATACATACATACATACATACATACATACATACATACATACATACATACATACATACATACATACATACATACATACATACATACATACATACATACATACATACATACATACATACATACATACATACATACATACATACATACATACATACATACATACATACATACATACATACATACATACATACATACATACATACATACATACATACATACATACATACATACATACATACATACATACATACATACATACATACATACATACATACATACATACATACTTACATACATACATATGGTAGGGGAATGGGAACCCCATCCAGCGCCATGGCGTTACCGGTTGATCCACCCGGTGAGTTGGATAGGTGTGGTGGGGCGAGCCCTGGGCATGCCGAGTCTCCTAAAAAATGCCACAAAATTCAGAAACCAGCTCGTCAATGCGATCTGACACCGCTATAAGTGTCTTGCCCCGTCCTGATAGTGCTTGTGACGTTAATCAATTACGTACGGTGAGCACATTAGGATTAACGCCAGTAAGATCCTAATTATGGTATACTGGTTACTGGAATGCACGATTGGATTTGACGCTAAGAAGCTGGCTTCTGAGCCATTCTACTCTCTGAGTAAGGAAGGGTGATACCTCCCTGAAATGGCGAGTGGGCTAATGACTTGGTTGCCTCAGTCCCGGTAAAACCTTGGCAGGCCTTCGGGTACGTTCAAAACTCGTTTCCAAAGTGGTGCTTTGGTAGTACTAGGATCAGATGAAACATTCCTGATTGCGCCGATCTGGCTCTGAACATGGTTTCCCATAAAGGACCATGTCAACCCTAGCATGGCCTCCCTGCTTGCATAGATAACCATGGGATCACATTCAGGCGACTATGTACAACGAGCGGAGATAGCGGCCCGAAGGGGGGACCCAACAATATGGAAAATAATCGAAAATATCAGAGAGATGACGACGAAGGTGAGATGGACACGACCGACAGTGATGCAAATGTGTTTGCAAAAAGCGGAAAATTATTGCGATCGCCAGTGTTGGAACGTGCGGTGTCAACAATGTTCACCAACAGCGGTGTTAATGCTGAGCAGCAAGATGCGCACATAAACGGTAGCGACTTTACCGAGATGCTTACACCGAAGTCTAGTAGAGGACTTCCAGGAGATGATTTCAAAAACACGAGGTTGGCACAGGCTATGGATAGGGTCACTAACCTCTACGAGTTCGTTAAAGCGAGAAGCAACGTCCACAATGAGATTAAGCAGCAAGTGATTGGTATTCAAACTGTTCTGAATGCCGCCAAAAGGGAGTACTTAGCGCTGATAAACAGAGCCGCAACTGCTGAATTAGCGCTGTCAGAACAAGCCGAGATGGTAGAGGTCGGAGTACAGGTTACACCTCGGGCATTTCGTAACTTGCGTACCGAGAAACGAGATCGTGACTCACCAGGGGACAAGGAATCCCCAGCGGACAAGAAACGTAAGGACGACCAGGAGGGAGATAACGTACAGGAAGACCTTGACGAACCCGAAAACCCAGCAGAAGAGAAGGAGGACAGCGACTGGCAGACCGTCGAAAAGAGAAAAAAGAAAGAGATGGAGAAAAAAGCGAAAGAAAAAGAGCGAAAGGAAAAGGAAAAGGAGAAGCGTCGTGAGAAAAAAAGAGGCGATGCCCTAATCGTTGGTGCAACGGGTAAATTGACATATGCCGACATCCTCCGGAAAGTAAGAGCCGACCCTGACCTGAAGGAGCTTGGGGAGAAGGTGATGAAGACTAGGCGCACTCAGAACGGTGAAATGCTGTTCGAATTAAAGAAAGACCCTACGGTCAAGAGTACAGCCTTCAAAGAGCTCATTGAAAAGGCTCTCGGCGAAGAGGCGAACGTGAGAGCCTTGTCTCAGGAGTCAGTAGTCCTATGTAGGAACTTAGACGAGGTTACAACAGAAGAAGAGCTAAGGAAGGTGCTGACGGAAAAATGTGACCTTCAGGGTGTACCAATGACAATCCGATTAAAGGAAACGTATGGCCGCACGCAGACGGCAACGATACGACTCTCGGTGATGGCAGCTGAAAGGGTCCTGAAGCTGGGTAAAGTGAAAGTGGGATGGTCTGTGTGCCCACTCAAAGCCATTCCTCGCCCGAGTAAAGAAACGGAGAGATGCTTCAAATGCATGGGCTTTGGCCACTTAGCGAGCAGCTGCGATGGACCTGATAGATCCAAGTTATGCAGGAAATGCGGTCAAGAGGGACACTTTGCTCTGAATTGCAAAAACCCACCAAGGTGTTTGCTCTGCAAAACAGAAAAAGACCACGCGACGGGAGGGTTCAGATGCCCAGAGTTTAAGAAGGCGGCGGCGTGCCAGAAATGATAGAGGTAGTCCAAATTAACCTCAATCATTGTGACACTGCGCAGCAACTGTTGTGGCAGTCGACGACAGAAGCAAAGTGCGATGTTGCAATTATTGCGGAGCCATATCGTGTTCCTCCCGATAACGGCAACTGGGTGGCGGACAAAGCAGCTACCACTGCAATTCATGTAATGGGGAAATTCCCGATCCAGGAGGTAATAGACAGATCGCATGAGGGGTTCGTGGTTGCCAAAGTCAATGGAATCTATATATGCAGCTGTTACGCTCCACCAAGATGGACTATGGATCAGTTTAATTATATGCTAAATGAGCTAACCGAAGAGCTTATCGGACGGAGGCCAATCATCATCGGAGGTGACTTCAATGCCTGGGCAGCGGAATGGGGAAGTAGATGTACAAACGCAAGAGGGTACAGTCTGCTAGAAGCTCTTACGAAGCTAGAAGTTACACAGTGTAACGTAGGTAACACTAGCACATTTAGAAGGAATGGGCATGAATCCATTGTCGATGTTACTTTCTGCAGCCCGCCGCTAGCAGTAAGCATGAACTGGAGAGTCAGTGAGGACTTCACGTACAGCGACCACCAGGCGATTCGATATACCATTGGTCGCAAGAATCCCGTGGTACCACGAAGAATTAGGGACTGCGGACGGAAGTGGAAAACGAAAGTATTTGACAGAGAACTTTTTGTCGAGGCTCTACGTGTCGATAGTGACTCCCTGGACCTGACAGCGGATGAACTGACAGAAACGCTAGCAAAGGCATGCGATGTCACAATGCCTAGAAAACGGGAGCCTAGAAACAGACGGGCACCTGCTTACTGGTGGAATGACGCACTCGGGGAACTTCGTGCTGAATGCCTTAGGACCAGAAGAAGCTTTCAACGGGCAAAGAACACCTCTGAGAGAGAGGCACGGAGAATAGTGCACCGGGTGGCCAAGGCAGCATTGAAACGGGCAATAATTCAAAGTAAATCCAACTGCTTTAAGGAACTTTGTCGAGATGCTGATGCTAACCCCTGGGGTGACGCATATCGAGTTGCAATGGCAAGGATAAGGGGTCCGACGACGCCCACAGAAACGTGTCCAGAGAGGCTAAAGATCATCATCGAAGAGCTTTTCCCGGAGCACGATACAACGATCTGGCCACCTTGTCCATACGGTGAAGTTGAGGAGGTTGACGCCGATGAAAGACGTGTCTCCAACAAGGAACTCGTAGCTGCCGCGAAAAGTATGAAAGTTAGGAAAGCGCCTGGCCCAGATGGAATCCCCAACGTAGCGCTGAAAGCGGCACTGCAGGCATTTCCAGACATGTTTAGACCGGTTTTACAAAAATGCCTGCAGGAAGGCTGCTTTCCAGATCCATGGAAGACACAGAAGTTAGTACTCCTACCGAAACCAGGAAAGTCCTCAGGAGATCCAGGTGCTTACAGACCCATCTGTCTGCTGGACACACTCGGTAAACTCTTGGAGAGAATTATTCTCAACAGGCTTACAAAATACACGGAGAGCGAACATGGACTGTCAGCGAGGCAATTCGGATTCAGGAAAGGAAAGTGTACAGTAGACGCCATACGTACAGTGATCGAAAAAGCTGAGAAGGCAACCAACCAGAAAAGAAGAGGAAATCGACACTGCGCCGTAATCACGATTGACGTTAAGAACGCTTTCAATAGCGTCAGTTGGCAAGCTATCGCTGCAGCGCTGTACGCAATGAGGGTCCCTGCCTATCTGTGTAGGATCCTCAATAGCTATTTCCAGAACCGCTTTCTGGTTTATGAAACGAACATCGGCCAGAAGGCGTTCAGGGTTACCGCGGGGGTTCCACAAGGCTCACTTCTCGGCCCATCGCTCTGGAATGCTATGTACGACGGTGTACTAACACTGAAACTGCCTAGAGGTGTGGAAATCGTCGGTTTCGCGGACGATATCGTAACGACGGTAATAGGCGAGACTTTGGAGGAGGTTGAAATGCTGGCATCCCAGACAATAGACGCGATCGAAACCTGGATGAAAGGAGTAAAGTTGCAAATAGCCCACCACAAAACAGAGGTACTATTAGTTAGCAACTGTAGAGCGGTGCAACGGTTGGTACTCAACGTTGGTGAGCACACTATAGCCTCTAAGCGTGTGCTGAAATACTTGGGTGTGATGGCCGACGATCGGCTGAATTTCAACAGCCACGTTGACTATGCCTGCAATAAGGCTGCCAAGGCATTCAACGCGATCTCCAGAATCATGCCAAACAGTGCTGGTCCAAGCAGCAGCAAGAGGCGTCTTCTGGCTAGCGTATCCTGCTCAATCCTAAGATACGCGGGTCCAACATGGAACGCAGCGCTGGAAACCCACCGGAATAGGACAAAGCTGAACCGTACCTTTCGGTTGATAGCTATACGAGTTGCTACTGCCTACCGAACCATCTCGTCGGAAGCAGCTTGTGTTATCGCCGGAATGATCCCTATTTGCATTACGCTGGCCGAAGACAGTGAATGTTATAGGCGGAAAGGTACTAGAGGAATACGTAAACGGATGAGAGCGGAGTCGATAGCCAAGTGGCAACAAGAGTGGAACACTGCTACGAATGGAAGATGGACACACAGGCTGATACCGAACTTGGTCAGTTGGGTTAACAGGAAGCACGGAGAAGTGAACTTCTACTTGACGCAATTCCTATCAGGGCACGGCTGCTTCAGGCAGTACCTGCATCGGTTCGGGCATGCAAGGTCCCCCCTATGCCCCGAGTGTGATAATGAAGAGGAAACTCCAGAGCATGTAGTTTTCGTCTGCCCAAGATTTGAGTCTGCGCGACGCGAGCTGCCATCTCTTAACGTAGATAATATTGTCAGGGAAATGTGTAGAGATGAGAACATATGGAATGTTGCCAACAGGGTGATAACACACATCTTGTCCGATCTGCAGCGAACATGGAGAGCCGAACAGCGCTCCAGCGGCACCAGCTAGCGTCAGAAATCCAGCAGTGCTAACATCCAGTCGGGGTGGATAATGATGACGATGCAGCCAATCGAACAAACGCCCTTGGGCCGCATATGACATCTTAATCCAAAGCAACGCGATTCTGGGCGCGGTAAAACCCTTGACCGGACTCATATGTGTGGGGATGGGCTTCGTACCCTAAATAATCCCGGTACCCATTTTGTGCAAATGTTCATAACTGGCGGAGATCCCTGCGAGGGTGGCTGTGACGGAGTGCGCGTCGTGATGGAGGGCACTTACCAATCAGTACACGTCTCGAAGGGAGTAAAGCACCACGAGGGTGGCCGTGACGGGGTGCACGTTATGAACGTAGGCACTTTCCAATCGGTACACGTCTCGATGGGTGAAAGCATCCATCATTAATGAGAAATCCTGCGAGGGTGGCTGTGACGGAGTGCGAGTTATGGTGAAGAGCACTTCCCAATCAGTACACGTCTCGACGGGTAGCAATACCCCGCGAGGGTGGCCGTGATGGGGTGCACGTTATGATGACAGGCTCTCCCAAATCGGTTCACGTCTCGATGGGTAGCAGGTGCGTCGTTATTGGAGCAGTGCATAAGCACAGCCTCTCCCCGAAGTAGTCGCCTTGTAGCGGTCCCGGGGGGATTTTGAGCTAGGAGCAGTGAGGTTTTTAGTGGGTTAGAGTCCCACACCGTGCCACGTGATGAATACCATCATTAGTGTGCCAGGCATAGAGCGTTTCCTCACTTAAAAAAAAAAAAAAAAAAAAAAAAAAACATACATACATACATACATACATACATACATACATACATACATACATACATACATACATACATACATACATACATACATACATACATACATACATACATATATACATACATACATCACACACATTGAATACAACCAACATTTGATTGATATGTTTTGATTTCACACGTATTAACGGTGCTTAAGTGTTAAAGTTTGAATAACTTTTGAATGAACCGTCCGATTTTAAATAACTCGGTTTCGTTTGATAGATCTCAGCAGTAATTTTCAAATAATGATTAAATTTGTGATATATATATAGGGTATTGTCGTTATCGTCGGGCCACTGTTATGGTCGGGCCACTGTTATGGTCGGGCCATCACGATTTTACAGTTTTAGTAACTCATGATATTTATGATACAATCATTGTAAAACTTCTTATTGTGATAGCTAACTTTTCACAATATTGTGAGTTTCAATCGTGTATTCAAAACACCCGTTCTAAATTCAGTGACTAAATCTTCCAAAAAAAAAAGTTTTCCACCCGCAATGAACTTTTCTTCAGGAAATGTTTCATGAAATGCAATTAACGAGATAAATTTTGAAAATGAAGTATGAAGTGTGATGTGCTGCACACGTAGACTATAGAAAAATCCCATCCAGTAAGGTGTTTGGGAAGGCTAAGGTGAAATACTAGAAAAGCGCTATTTGTACAGGTCGGGTCACTTGAGTAGTCATGGTTGGGCCACCATAATTTTAAGCGCAGAAGCGCAATACTCGCTAGAGAATGTCAGTCATGTAAAATGTGATTAAATGAAGCAAAATTAATACGATAAATGCGTAGATTTTTATTGTTCTTTCATTGTAGTTGTACAATTCGGAAAAGGCAATTGTAGCAATACTGATTTTACAAGATCGCCAAAATATCGCAAGAATGCAATTAAAAATAGGGTATTTGTGCATATATGAGCCGTTGTTCACGGAATTCATTCTTTTCATGCCTCTATATAGAATTTCAATACGTATGTCTTAGATTTTCTGCGGTGGCCCAAGCAGTACAACATGGCCCGACTATGACAACATTTTTTGTCTTCACGTAAATGCCTATAACTTTTGACGTAGGACTACGTCTTTGTTTACTATACTGGGACTGGGTAGCACTTTGTGAAAACGAAAATAAAAGTGTAACGTTTGAATGAAAGATTTCAAATGTTAATAGCTACTAAACTACTAAACGAAACTGAATAATTTATATGTCATTGGATAGATGAAATAACCAGCAATTTTATGGAGGGGTTAGAAAACAGTTTTAGAAGAGGGGCAGGGGGCTCTTATACAAATGAAACACAAATTACCTCAAAATTCGAGAACAAATCAAGCAAATGGAACCAAATTTGGCATGTGGGGGTTCTTGGAGGCATGAATTTATTTTATGATGGTTTGAGACCCCTCATCCCTGTGGTAGGAGGATAAGGACTCTCATACAAATAAAACAGAAATTTTGGCGTATGTGCCATATTTTCTGCTATATGACAAGCGGTAAACTGTGAAAGTAAACTAGTAAAACCTTCTCTGAGCAAAAGACAGTGAATCGACGCCGCTAACTTACGCGCCTGTTGTCATTCATGTCAAAAGAGAAGGATATTCGAATGGTCATATTTACAAGGAACATGCTGTGGCTTCAATGTTATTTGTAACCAACAGCCTTTTTAAAGGCCACAAGCAAGTTAAAGTAAGATTATTGAAACATCACATGTCAAGCTACGCATAATCATATTCAATGCAATAAACTGTGGGCTGGTCATTCATTACTATTTCTATATCTCAATGGTTGCAGGCGTTGTACTTATGAACTCCCGTCCACGTATTTTCAAAACCACCATTGCATTCAATGAAGAATTGAATCTGAATATTTCGCTCTTCCTTTCGCACATTCACTTAAACAATGGCACTGACAGATTCTTACCCTACTAGCACAATTATTACAAACTAGTTATGGCAACCGATTTATGACTAATTTCAGTCATATTTAAGTTTCTGCAACCATAAGTGGGAGAAGTGTGCTGCTTGGGTATAAACATGTATATGCCAGAAATGCAGTTTACATTAGTCTATGATCTAATGATCTGATATAGTCCTACGTCACCCTTTCGTACAACCCTTAGGGTTGTTTACCTTGTAGTTTTTTATTTTTCAAGCAATCAGTTCAAAACTTTCCGGAAATATACCTTATTCTTAGACCTTTGCAACGATGTATTTAGATTTTCAAAATTCCTTTTGAAACGAAAGTTATGGGCGAATTCCAAAACGTGGCCCAGCCACGACGACACTCCCTTATAGTATTTCTGCACCCAAGGAAAGAAAATATAATTATTGTACGCAATACGTTGTGAAATTGATTGCAAGTAAGGATTTTGAGGAATACAGAACGGATATTTAAAAATATAGTCAAGTAAATTATAGATGTTCCTGAGAAATTATATAGTGATTAGCGTGGCAGTAGAAAGGCTAGGTCACGCCGCTAGGTGGATTAATTGGGGTTTTTCATTGAATTAATGCTTATATGTTACAAAAATAGGTTTTAAATACTATTTTTTCACAATTCTGTATGTAATTTTCAAACTACAAGCCCAATCGTCATGAAATTTGAAAGTTAAGGGTTTTCAAGGTTTCTCTTTCATATGCAATCAATTTAGTTCAAATCGGGTAAGGGACCTATGAGATAATGAAGTCCCACATTAATCGTATTTTTATACATAACTTTTGAACTAAAAGTCCGATCAATATGAAATTCAATAGCGACCTATGGGACCATATGTTTTTGTTCTTTAGCTCAGTATACACACAATTTGGGAACTAAGTTGATTTCAAACCTGTCAATATATACTGAATTGTTCAATTAACACCTACCGTAGAGCAGGGATGGTTCGATCACTTTGACTCAATTTTGATTCATTTGACACTACCGTCTCAGCCGAGCAAAATTTGACAAATTGATGTATGGGACATTTGTAGATAATAACTAGATCTACAATTTTGCTAAATAAAGTGTTGCTGTAACTTTTGTAGTTACGGCGCTACAATGCTAGTACCTCTTTAGTAACTAAATGAACGTTCATTTAGTTACTAATGATGTACTAGCATTGTAGCACCGTAACTATAAAAGATACAGCAACACTTTGTTCAGCAAAATTGTAGATCTAGTTATTATCTACAAATGTCCCATACATCAATTTGTCAAATTTTGCTCGGTTAGGACGCTACTGTCAAATGAATCAAAATTGAGTCAAAGTGATCGAACCATCCCTGCCGTAGAGGTGGTTTAGTTACAATGAAACCCAATCTTACTGGAAGTGCACGAATTTCGAGGGGGTGACATTGTGCCAAAAACATAAAGTTAGGCTAAAAACCTAAACAGTGAACATTAGCATGTTTATAAACAATACACATGAATATCAGTATAAAGTAATTCATATGGGGCCGTCCATGAACTAAATGGACTATTAGAGGCAGGGGCCGAACAAAAACAACGCATCATGCAAAATGTATGAAATGTATGTATGTATGAAAATGAGTTCGCAGTCAATGGACAACCTTTATATAGCCAGTAGCGTTCCTAGGGTTAACAAGGGGAAGGGGCATATAGGGGCATATCTATTTGTTCATTTAACAAAAGTAACCATTACTTCGTTTGAGAACCCGCGGCCGCAGAACATGTGGCCAATCCCACCCCCTCCCCCTCCTTAAAACTTGCAGTTTATACACGGTATAATATATTCGTCTTATGTTAGAGTGTTTATTCAAAGTATCTGAAATTTCCAGAGAAAAAGTAAAAATTAGTTTAAATTATTTAGCAGACCTATAATACTGTTTGCTCCAAAATGGATGATGCAACCTAATCTGTCAAAATATTGTGCTCAATAGTAAATAATGTGAGTGTACTGGTGTATACTGACGTATTTTTGTTGTGCATGTGAAATCCACAAATTGAATCGATCATTATGGCTTGGCACAATCTCACCCCCGTGAAGCTCGAAAAGTACAAAGTTTCGAAAAATATTATTTTCGTAATCAAAACTTATCCAACGCATAATAACCTTTCAATACATTGTAAATGATTAGTTCATATACCTTCAAAATAGCAAGTTGATGCGATTTCTTGTTTGGGTTGGTTTATGCGATACATTTTTTACAAGCGTTATTTCCGAGTATTTTTGATCGCGAACTTTGAAACCCTGTTTAGGCTAAATAGTTTGCTAATATTATCTGTGCTCCATTCTAAGTTATGGATAAATATGTTATGTTCACCATCATTTTGAATTTAAGCCATCAGTTTGTATAGTTATAATAAATTTTCACAAATAAACATTTTTGGTTTTTGGCACAATCTCACCCCCGTGGCACAATCTCACCCCGGATGGCGGTAGTAGAAAGGCAAAAAGGATTTCTGTCTGTCTGTCCGTATGTTCCTTATAGAATCGAAAACTACTGAACCGATCGGCGTGAAAGTTTGTATGTAGAGGTTTTTGGTGCTAGGGAAGGTTCTCTCGATGGCAAACGACCCCTCTCCCCACTAAGAGGGGGGCTCCTCTACAAATCTATGCCTATAAAAATGGATTTCTGTCTGTCTGCCCGTATGTTCCTTATAGAATTGAAAACTACTGAACCGATCGGCGTGAAAATTTGCATGTAGAGGGTTTTGGTGCTAGGGAAGGTTCTCTCGATGGCAAAAGACCCCTCCCTCCACTAAGAGGGGGGGGCTCCCATACAAATCTATGCCTATAAAAATGGATTTCTGTCTGCTCGATGTTCCTTATAGAATCGAAAACTACTAAAGCGATCGGCGTGAAAATTTGCATGTAGAGGTTTTTGGGGCTAGGGAAGGTTCTCTCAATGGCAAAAGACCCCTCCCCCCACTAAGAGGGGGGGCTCCCATACAAATCTATGCCTACAAGAATGGATTTCTGTCTGCTCTATGTTCCTTATAGAATCGAAAACTACTGAACCGATCGAAGGGAAAATTTGCATGTAGGGATTTTTGGTGCCAGGGAAGGTTCTTATGATGGTTAGAGATCCCTCCCCCCACTAAGAGGGGGGGGCTCCCATACAAATCTATTCCCATTAAAAAGTGATTTCTATCTGTCTGCCCGTATGTTCCTTATAGAATCAAAAACTACTGAACCGATCAGCGTGAAAATTTGCCTATAGGGGTTTTTGGGGCCAGGGAAGGTTCTCATGATGGTTAGAGACCCTTCCCCCCACTAAGACGGGCGGGGTGGGTGTTTTTGGAGACAAAAATTTTTTCTATGGTGAATTAAGACCCCTCCCCACTTTAGGAGGGGGGCTCCCCTACAAATGAAATACAGATTTCCTCATAACTCGAGTACTAATTAGTCAAATGGAACCATATTTGGCATGTGGGTGTTTTTGGAGGCATGAATTTTTTCTAAGATGAATTAGGACCCCTTACCTTTTTAGGAGGGGGGGCTCCCATAGAAATGAAATACAAATTTCCTCATAACTCGAGAACTAATCAAGCAAATGGAACAAAATTTGGCATGTGGGTGTTTTTGGAGACAAGAATGTTTTCTGTGGTGAATTGAAACCTCCCCTGCACTAGGAGAGGGGGGGGGGCTTCTATACAAATGAAATACAAATTTCCTCATAATTCTAGAAGTAATCAAGCAAATGGAACCAAATTTGGCATGTGGGGGGTTTTGAAGGCAGGAATTTTTTTAATGATGGTTTGAGACCCCTCACCCCTGTGGTAGGGGGACTCTCATACAAATAAAACAGAAATTTTTGCGTAACTCAAAAACTAATCAAACTCGAGAAATTTTAGACTGATAAAACATTAGTCAATAACAAGACCACCAAAAACTATCAATAGTAACATTAGATAATGCCGTCGGAAGCGCCGGCCGCTGCGGGGGGCAGCCCCCCGTAGAGATCACCTGTTGCGAATTTCTAAAATGAAGCGCAAAGACAACCCGTGTGTCGAATGTCACGTCACTCCGCGTATCGAGAAATCACTTTAGTGTCCTCCGGCTAGCTAATAACTCATTACAAAACGTGCAGGTATACGATTACACATTTACTGTAATGGTAGAATACCGATTGCGAAAACATAAGACGGACATATGATTTTCTTACGTCTACTCGGCTTAAGAACTACCGCTGCTGTTGACCAATTAGAGGCTCCATAACAATAGAATCGATACCCTGTCGGCAACAGTCATTACCACACACTCAATGCTCACCAGAGCACAAGCAAGATCTACAAGGGCTCACAATGCTCGGGAGACTAACGAACGGAAACTCGATATCCTCCGACGATCAGGCGCAACCGTGCGTGCCGTTCGCGAATCGAGAGAAATCGCTCACTTCTACACTGCTAACAGTAAGATTACCCAATTTGATCTCCTCACTCCCTTCGAGAACAGTTGTTCAGACAGAATTATGCAAGTATCATCAACATATGCTATAACCAATCTCAAGCAAAAAATACTCATGTTATAGATGTAAGAAACAATTGTCATTCAGTTTAGACACCTGTTATATATGTATTTTCTTGGCAATTTCTGGCGCCCAACATATATTTATAACACATATATTGAAGATGCGATTGGCCTTAGACTTAGACAGATAGTAAGATAGTATAAAATATCCCGCAAACACAAAGCGGTAGCAGTTTCGTGGAATAATTTGGCACCAAAGGTGTAACACGAGTAATATTTACCGTTAGCTAATAAGATGTGTATGGAAGAACTATGAATCAAAAAAACCACAGTCTTGGAGTTCCAGTTTGGAGAATATCTTTTCGAGATTGCATACAGTAATACAAAATCAATTGGCCTCTTCAATATCTTACGTCATCATTCACACGAAATTTTTGCGGACGCAATCCTCCGCAAAAATTTCGTCGCCGCTTGCATGATGTTGTGTTACATTTCGAAATTGAACCAACAAAATGCCGCACAATTGCCCATTGTGCACAAATTATCATTACGCAGCCCATTATCTGCAGTAAAGTATGTGCCTCAAAAATTAGACCAGCTCTCAATTGGCATTTGCGTTGCGTTGCAACAATTGCGTTAGAAGGCTCTTTTCGTGCTAAGCACCCGAACACACTCTTACAGATAAAGCCTCAGTTTCCGGTGAACCTCTAAGCGGGTGAGTCGCCACTAAGTCTAATGTGCCAGATAACGTGGTTTATCAAATAAAACGCCCAGTGATCAAGAAAAGGACACTCTGTGCAGGTCGGTCGCGTCTATCTGGGGTAGTCAAGTGCGGTGAATACGTTTTGTCAGCTAAATACGACGAGATTCGAGTTATACTTGCTTCCGGACACAAACGTACGGCCAGCAGTCGATAACCATCGTTCCATCAAAGACAGGTGATAGCAAGGACCCACGTGCAAGATCACAGGCAGCCAGCAGACGACATCCATAGCTCATATTAACGACCCACTGGCAAAACCACGGCGAACATTGGTAAGGCTTATCGTCTCACCCAACCGAAATCGTCGATACCTCCGTTGAGAGCCACCAGGTGAAACAAAAGCCCTCCAAGAAGGTAAACCATAACACCATTCAATTTGATTCTGGTCAATACCGCTGCATTCGTTGCAGGGCTTTTTAATAATGTGGTACTAATCGGCCATTCAACGACACTTCTTCAGTGTACATAGTCGGCTAGGCCAAGACTGGCTATACGGTGACTTGAAAAGATAGCCATATCCCTGGCAGGGATCAAGCCCTGAACAAGCAGAGCAGTAAAGCATCGCGGTGCACTGATTCGGTGAAGTTTAGTTAGGCGAACGACGGGAGTGATAGATCGGCGGTGACGTAGCAGAGCTCGTTCACCTGAAATGTTGCAGTAGTCATCATGGGGCCCCCAACGCGATCCAGATGATACCTAGAGTAAGAAGAAGAGCAGCAGATGTAGTTCTTAAGCCGAGTAGACGTAAGAAAATCATATGTGCGTCTTTTGTTTTCGTTTGCTACAACAGTAGCGCTACTACTGCTTTCTATTGCACTACTTACAGATTCCTGCTTTTGTACATAATTCGAGGGGAAAAGACCAGTGCGATTGCCAATATTACCCGTTCACCAATCACCATCCTTCTTGCTGACAGCTATGACCTCACCGGCATCGAATACCAGGTCGTCCGCCTCCGCCGATTGGTAAGCGTATCAGGCAACATAGTATTCGACATCGCCATTGTAAGTCGCTGCAAATTGTTCATCAGTATTATTATTTCCAGTGCTACTACTAACGTATTCATTGTTCATTTCCGCTACTGACGTACCTTCTACTTCGCTGGGGGCTGTGTAGGTGGAGGTGGTGGTAGTGGTGGTGGCAGCGACCGGTTCGGTGTAGGCAATTGTTTCCGCCAACGGTGCGACAGCCGGTGCTACTACAGTGTTCAGATTGGTATCAACCTTTTCTACGTACGACTCGGGGAACCATCCAGTGTGGCCATTTATCTCCCCTGCCAACCACCCAGGCTCTGCATTTTGTTGATGTTTGTTTTGTTTTGTTCTTTATATCTCACAAAAATTGATGACAACTTCTAACATCGCACTTATGCCCCGCCCTACTCTATATATGCTGCTTACTATATGCTGTATGAACATGAAAAAGAAAATGATTACAAGCATGGATTCATGCTACTATCACTACAAAGAGACTCTAGTAGTCCTGCGTCACCTATACATGCGGTCGTGTCTTGTACACAACCCCTCTGATTTTTTCACTAGGCATCGCAAACGTACAGTTGTCGTCCTCGTCAGCAGCCTAGAGCCGGGATGACTCATGCTGTTTCAAGCTGTCGTCTCGATTCAACTCGACTCGGGCCACTCGTCGCCAATTTCCCAGTCTTCATAGATGGCACAGATCACTTTCGATATGGTCGAGCCATCTTGCACGTTGCCCCTCTGTTGCTGGTGCCGGTGGGGTTGTTTTCATCGCACTGTCGTCCGACCCTCCGTAGCTACTGACTTTCGCCATATGTACTATGGGCATCTTTCCAAGGAGTGCATGTAGCTCAATCTTGCAACGCCTTTGCCACTCTTCGCTTTCAGTTTGTACCCCACCAAACATCTTACGCAGTATTTTCCGTTCTAACACAGCAAGGGCGCGTATGTCCTCCCGGTCAACCACTCGTGAAATTCCTTTGTAGTTCTTTGTGCAAAAATCAGAGGGGTTGTGTACAAGACACGACCGCAAATATAGGTGACGCAGGACTACATAAGTCTCTTTGCAGTGATAGTAGCATGTATTCATGCTTGTACTCATTCGATTCTTCATGTATACAAGCTATATGCAACATATATAATGCTACATGCGTTGTATGTAACATTTATCAAAGTAGTAACATTGCATACGCTCAATTCTCAAAAGATTGTGCATTTGAAAACAATTTAACAAAATCTAGAACACAAACTATTACTTTCCTGCTACCTAACTGAAATTAAAGATTGTTTTTATTACCTATGATTTCCCACGTTAAAGAGAATTTACCAATTCAATCCCATTTTATCAACAGCACATCTTTTTACTACACTTCTAATGAAACGGCAAGCATGCGTATTCATACAGAGTCGTATTATAACCATTATAACCGAACACTACAGCTGTAGCACATTTTTCCAACACAGATATCCAATTCGCCGAGGTTTAATCGTCTCGCAGTAAAGAATTTGCGATCTGTTGGGACGACGAACTTGTGCCATTTTTTCTGGCACACTTCCCTAACACAGACATCAAATTGGACTAGGTTTAATCGCGTTCGAAAGAAATCTGTTGGCACTAGAGGGCTTTTTTTTTCCATGTGTGGACTCATTACTGCGACCAGTATAGTTGATCTATTGTAATATCGCCCGGGTGTTTGCTGTATGACCTGCACTGCATTTCTTTTTGCTATAATCGCTATTGAGTGAGCGATATGCTTATTTTAAATTGTATGCGTGCTTGCGTGTATTGGGGTTTACCCTTCCTTCAAAGCTTGATCTACTTTACCCACTTATTCCTCGCTGTCAGCACTATCCCATATTATAGCCGTCCCTGGCGAGGACTCATTCGTACCTGTGACCAGTACACTTAACTATAGGAGGGACATTTGCACTGTCAAGAGGCCTCAGAGGGTAAATATAGAATTCAGCACGAAGGAAGGGTAAATGGAGGGGCCTGAGAATAAACCCATGCTAAAGTCACTTAACATCGAATGGCTTGATTCTACTAAGATTCAAACTCACGACCACTCGCTTGTCAAAGCAGACTCGGTAACCTTGCGGCTACGGAGCCCCCCACTATACTATATTATTATTGGAGCCCCCCACTATATTATTGAAAATTAAACGTAAGGATTTATCGTCACAAAGCTTTAATTCGACATAGACTACGTCTTACGTCAAGTTTTGAGATGGGGTGTCATTCCAAAAAATCGAAAAATGCGAGCGTCACGAAAAATGAAAGGTTTTGAGCGCTAATAGCTCAGCGGTTTTCCCATTGATTTACAATATTCTTACACCAATCGATCGGAAAATCTTCTAAGAATTGACCCAAATGAAGAAAAGTATGGATTCTTGATGTTGAACTATTGAAAAATTGAAAATAATGAACCTATGTTGTACCAGAATTCTCGCTTCGTGATTGTTGGAAGATTCTTTACGATGATCTAAACCTATACCAATTTGATATCTGTGCTTGGGAAGTAAGTTAAAACAAGTGACCAAGTCCCCTTATTTCAACAAGATTTCTTAACCGAACGGTTCAACCTAGACCATTTTGATGTCCTTGCTTGGGAAGTACGCCAGAGAGAGTGACAAAGCCTCCTCGTGCCAACAAATTTCTTACGAACATGATTAAACCTAGTCCAATTTGATGTCTGTGTTGGAGAAGTGTGCCAGATAAAATGACACAAGTTCCCAATAGATCGCAAATTCTTTACTGCGAGACGATTAAACCTAGGCGTACTTGATATCTGTGTTGGAAAAATGTGCTACAGCTGTACCGTTCGGTTATAATACGACTCTGTATGAATACGCATGCTTGCTGTTTCATTAGAAGTGTAGTGAAAAGATGTGCTGTTGATAAAATAGGATTGAATTGGTAAAATTCCTTCAACGTGGGAAACCATGGATAATAAAAACAATTTTTAATTTCAGTAAGGTAGCAGGAAAGCAATAGTTTGTGTTCTTGATTTTGTTAAATTGTTTTCAAATGCACAATCTTTTGAGAATTGAACGTATGCAATGTTACTACTTTGATAAATGTTACATACAACGCATGTAGCATGTATATATGTTGCATATAGCATGTATACATGAAGAATCGAATGATTACAAGCATGAATACATGCTACTATCACTATAAAGAGACTTACGCAGTCCTGCGTCACCTATATATGCGGTCGTGTCTTGTACACAACCCCTCTGATTTTTCTGTCATAGAAATTTATTAATTTTCATATTTTATCCCAAAACTAGATTTCATTTTCAGTCGATTGGTCGAAAAAGAACGGAAATCCGACGAGAAACAACCGAGATATGGCCATTTTAGTGAAATCAGTTCTGGAAATGTTGCCAGTAATGTCTTACCTTTATGACCATTTTAAAACATGACCAAAACCATTCCAATATGGATGTCAAACTTCAAAAATTTACGAGGGTAAAATCCTGAAGTTTGACACCCATTTTGACATGATTCCCTGAAACGACCCCTTCCGCCGGGGTACCTGTAACCTGCTACAGGGTTGCCATGGCTTGCTGCGGACCTGGGAATGGTTCCAGTGTCAATGGCTCATAAAACCTTAACGTTTGATGCTCATATTGACATGGTTTGCGATATGTCCTAAACTGGCCAGAGCAATAGATGTTACTAGTACTGATGTTACGAAAATGGCCGTAACTTGGTTGTTTCTCGTCGGATTTCCGTTCATTTTTCCCCAATCGACTGGAAATGAAATCTAGTTTTGGGATAAAATATGAATTTGAATAAATTTCCATGACAGAAAAATATACAAGCGATGAAAAAAATCAGTTTTTGACATACACTCAGATAACCCGGAATATCTCCGATTTCCGCTGACTATTGCGAATCTTAAAATGTTTTTGAAAATTTAGAAAAAATTTCCCGTCGAATGCAATTGGTTTCATCTAAAAATATCCAATTTTATGGGAGTTATGGCCGTTTGAATGTCATCAAAATTTTGCCTGTCCCGATCATTTTGTCTAACCCCTGTATTTACGATTATTTTTGTACATTAATATACGAGTTGGTGCTGGCTGGGGTGGCTAATATCAATAACAAACGATTTTTTGTAAATTGTGCATTTGTTATTACATTTAACTTGTACAAAAGGCCCAAATAACAATTCAGTTTTACAATAAAATTATTACTACTGGCACTTGAAATATAACGTACGCCAATGTAGATATCGTTTGTAAAAGTTTAAAACCATGACGTTATATGTTTATATTAGTAATGGAATGTCGGCATGAGACGGCAGGAGTTATCACATCAATCGAATATTTTTTTCGCGTTATTCATAAAGCCGTGGGTCATAAATTTTATATATCACTTGATTAGTCAATATAGGTTGCTGTAAAATGTCAACAATCAGATTGATTAGATTTGAAGTGGTTCACAATCAGAATGAAATCTAACTTTTTGAATAGTGCGCATTTACTTTTAAAAAACCCACGTATTATTTTTTTTGACTTTCTTTACATGATCCTATGTTTAAATAAAAATTAAACAGTAAAAGTGAGAAAAGTCGATTTAAATTGCAATTATTTCTCGCATTCCGAAATCGGCGTAAAAGTTGGCATACATTATTTATTCCTAAGTAATTAAGAATAAACATAAAAATATAAACTGAATAAAAAATCAGAGGGGTTGTGTACAAGACACGACCGCATATATAGGTGACGCAGGACTACGTAAGTCTCTTTGTAGTGATAGTGGCAATCATTCGATTCTTCATGCTACATGCGTGGTATGTAACATTTATCAAAGTAGTAACATTGCATACGTTCAATTCTCAAAAGATTGTGCATTTGAAAACAATTTAACAAAATCAAGAACACAAACTATTGCTTTCCTGCTACCTTACGGAAATTAAAGATGGTTTTTATTATCCATGGTTTCCCACGTTGAAGGGATTTTACCAATTCAATCCTATTCTATCAACAGCACATCTTTTCACTACACTTCTAATGAAACGGCAAGCATGTGTATTCATACAGTCGTATTATAACCGAACAGTACAGCTGTAGCACATTTTTCCAACACAGATATCAAGTTCGCCTAGGTTTAATCGACTCGCAATAAAGAATTTGCGATCTGTTGGGACAAACTTGTGTCATTTTTTCTGGCACACTTCCCTAACATAGACATCAAATTGGACTAGGTTTAATCGCGTTCGTAAGAAACCTGTTGGCATGAGGGGGCTTTGTTACTCTCTCTGGAGTACTTCCCAAGCAAGGACATCAAAATGGTCTAGGTTGAACCGCGGTGTTAGGAAATCTTGTTGAAATGAGGAAACTTGGTCACTTGTTTTGGCTTACTTCCCAAGCACAGATATCAAATTGGTATAGGTTTAGATCATCGTAAAGAATCTACCAACCAATCACGAAGCGAGAATTCTGGTACAACATAGGTTCATTATTTTCAATTTTTCAATAGTTCAACATCAAGAATCCATGCTTTTCTTCATTTGGGTCAATTCTCAGAAGATTTTCCGATCGATTGGTGTAAGAATATTGAAAATCGATTGGAAAACCGCTGAGCTATTAGCGATCAAAACCTTTCATTTTTCGTGACGCTCGCATTTTTCGATTTTTTGGAATGACACCCTATCTCAAAACTTGCCGTAAGACGTAGTCCTACGTCAAAAAACTAAAAATCCACATTATACGGCTCTGGACACGTTTTTACTTTTACTCAGGGTTTCGATAATGAGTAACTTGGATCTATCATCTAGTTTCCGGGGGTCCGACCAGGAAGATAACCCAACGCGTGTCTGATGAACTGCGATACACGACTTCGATTCTAGATGACCAAATATTTGTAAACAGGTTTCACATCACAGAAACTTTGTCAAGAATGGATCGTACCAGCGAAAAGTAAAGAACTCAACAGCTGCATGAATCATGGAAATCATTGGCTGTCCGTTCATTATATTTAGGTTACGATTCACTTTAGAAATGATGTTGAGGTAGTTGTATTGAAAGATCATTCTAGTATTTAGATCTTCTCCTAGAGTCTTTGATAACATTGATACGTTCAAGATGAGAGCAATCGTTTATAGTCAGCGTTAGCTTTCGGATATTTTTCGCCTCGAATTCCGTGGGAGCTAATTTTCCTTCATTCATAAATAACCATAGGCAGTGTTGGGCACCACTAATGCGCTAATTCGCTAACCGACCAATCGAGAAACGCTAGTTATACTTTAAAATTTATACTCAGACTAGCCGAATTGTTGCTGGTCCATAATACCAAATGAAATGCCGCTGTTTATTTTAAAATTAATAAACTGTGAAGCATTTTATCCATTATAATAGGTTTTGATCTTAGTATAATTAAGAAAAGTCATGTAATATATACAAATTAGTAATAATTTGTACAGTGACGGATTACAATGCAAGTTGTGGCGATATGTTCAAAAATAAGCAGTGACTGTTAATTTGCAGTTTGCGATTAGTGATTAGCGTAATTTCCACGATTATCGAGCAAATTGTATCGGTTAGCTAATTACCGAATTGGCGGTCCCCAATACTGATCATAGGGTGTTTCACGTATGACGGATGAAGTAGTATTAGGCGAAAAGGGCTTATGTGCAAATGAAAGATTCTCTTCGAGTCTCACGTAAAAAAAATGTTGCTGCAGGTTGGGAAATTTTCCGTTCAATAATGGAAACAAAGGTCATTTTATTTGTAAATATGGTATTTTTCTAACATCAAGCATTAAATTTAGATCCATTTCATTCGAAAATGGCTAAGGCAATACAGGAGCGACACCTAGTGAAGCCAATGTTTTTTTGACCGTCAACTCAGTATAAAGCGCACACACACACACACACACACACACACACACACACACACACACACACACACACACACACACACACACACACACACACACACACACACACACACACACACACACACACACACACACACACACAACACATAATATATCATAATACATCTATACCTATAAAGAAGGATGTCTGTCTGTCTGTCTGTCTGTCTGTCTGTCTGTCTGTCTGTCTGTCTGTCTGTCTGTCTGTCTGTCTGTCTGTCTGTCTGTCTGTCTGTCTGTCTGTCTGTCTGTCTGTCTGTCTGTCTGTCTGTCTGTCTGTCTGTCTGTCTGTCTGTCTGTCTGTCTGTCTGTCTGTCTGTCTGTCTGTCTGTCTGTCTGTCTGTCTGTCTGTCTGTCTGTCTGTCTGTCTGTCTGTCTGTCTGTCTGTCTGTCTGTCTGTCTGTCTGTCTGTCTGTCTGTCTGTCTGTCTGTCTGTCTGTCTGTCTGTCTGTCTGTCTGTCTGTCTGTCTGTCTGTCTGTCTGTCTGTCTGTCTGTCTGTCTGTCTGTCTGTCTGTCTGTCTGTCTGTCTGTCTGTCTGTCTGTCTGTCTGTCTGTCTGTCTGTCTGTCTGTCTGTCTGTCTGTCTGTCTGTCTGTCTGTCTGTCTGTCTGTCTGTCTGTCTGTCTGTCTGTCTGTCTGTCTGTCTGTCTGTCTGTCTGTCTGTCTGTCTGTCTGTCTGTCTGTCTGTCTGTCTCTGTCTGTCTGTCTGTCTGTCTGTCTGTCTGTCTGTCTGTCTGTCTGTCTGTCTGTCTGTCTGTCTGTCTGTCTGTCTGTCTGTCTGTCTGTCTGTCTGTCTGTCTGTCTGTCTGTCTGTCTGTCTGTCTGTCTGTCTGTCTGTCTGTCTGTCTGTCTGTCTGTCTGTCTGTCTGTCTGTCTGTCTGTCTGTCTGTCTGTCTGTCTGTCTGTCTGTCTGTCTGTCTGTCTGTCTGTCTGTCTGTCTGTCTGTCTGTCTGTCTGTCTGTCTGTCTGTCTGTCTGTCTGTCTGTCTGTCTGTCTGTCTGTCTGTCTGTCTGTCTGTCTGTCTGTCTGTCTGTCTGTCTGTCTGTCTGTCTGTCTGTCTGTCTGTCTGTCTGTCTGTCTGTCTGTCTGTCTGTCTGTCTGTCTGTCTGTCTGTCTGTCTGTCTGTCTGTCTGTCTGTCTGTCTGTCTGTCTGTCTGTCTGTCTGTCTGTCTGTCTGTCTGTCTGTCTGTCTGTCTGTCTGTCTGTCTGTCTGTCTGTCTGTCTGTCTGTCTGTCTGTCTGTCTGTCTGTCTGTCTGTCTGTCTGTCTGTCTGTCTGTCTGTCTGTCTGTCTGTCTGTCTGTCTGTCTGTCTGTCTGTCTGTCTGTCTGTCTGTCTGTCTGTCTGTCTGTCTGTCTGTCTGTCTGTCTGTCTGTCTGTCTGTCTGTCTGTCTGTCTGTCTGTCTGTCTGTCTGTCTGTCTGTCTGTCTGTCTGTCTGTCTGTCTGTCTGTCTGTCTGTCTGTCTGTCTGTCTGTCTGTCTGTCTGTCTGTCTGTCTGTCTGTCTGTCTGTCTGTCTGTCTGTCTGTCTGTCTGTCTGTCTGTCTGTCTGTCTGTCTGTCTGTCTGTCTGTCTGTCTGTCTGTCTGTCTGTCTGTCTGTCTGTCTGTCTGTCTGTCTGTCTGTCTGTCTGTCTGTCTGTCTGTCTGTCTGTCTGTCTGTCTGTCTGTCTGTCTGTCTGTCTGTCTGTCTGTCTGTCTGTCTGTCTGTCTGTCTGTCTGTCTGTCTGTCTGTCTGTCTGTCTGTCTGTCTGTCTGTCTGTCTGTCTGTCTGTCTGTCTGTCTGTCTGTCTGTCTGTCTGTCTGTCTGTCTGTCTGTCTGTCTGTCTGTCTGTCTGTCTGTCTGTCTGTCTGTCTGTCTGTCTGTCTGTCTGTCTGTCTGTCTGTCTGTCTGTCTGTCTGTCTGTCTGTCTGTCTGTCTGTCTGTCTGTCTGTCTGTCTGTCTGTCTGTCTGTCTGTCTGTCTGTCTGTCTGTCTGTCTGTCTGTCTGTCTGTCTGTCTGTCTGTCTGTCTGTCTGTCTGTCTGTCTGTCTGTCTGTCTGTCTGTCTGTCTGTCTGTCTGTCTGTCTGTCTGTCTGTCTGTCTGTCTGTCTGTCTGTCTGTCTGTCTGTCTGTCTGTCTGTCTGTCTGTCTGTCTGTCTGTCTGTCTGTCTGTCTGTCTGTCTGTCTGTCTGTCTGTCTGTCTGTCTGTCTGTCTGTCTGTCTGTCTGTCTGTCTGTCTGTCTGTCTGTCTGTCTGTCTGTCTGTCTGTCTGTCTGTCTGTCTGTCTGTCTGTCTGTCTGTCTGTCTGTCTGTCTGTCTGTCTGTCTGTCTGTCTGTCTGTCTGTCTGTCTGTCTGTCTGTCTGTCTGTCTGTCTGTCTGTCTGTCTGTCTGTCTGTCTGTCTGTCTGTCTGTCTGTCTGTCTGTCTGTCTGTCTGTCTGTCTGTCTGTCTGTCTGTCTGTCTGTCTGTCTGTCTGTCTGTCTGTCTGTCTGTCTGTCTGTCTGTCTGTCTGTCTGTCTGTCTGTCTGTCTGTCTGTCTGTCTGTCTGTCTGTCTGTCTGTCTGTCTGTCTGTCTGTCTGTCTGTCTGTCTGTCTGTCTGTCTGTCTGTCTGTCTGTCTGTCTGTCTGTCTGTCTGTCTGTCTGTCTGTCTGTCTGTCTGTCTGTCTGTCTGTCTGTCTGTCTGTCTGTCTGTCTGTCTGTCTGTCTGTCTGTCTGTCTGTCTGTCTGTCTGTCTGTCTGTCTGTCTGTCTGTCTGTCTGTCTGTCTGTCTGTCTGTCTGTCTGTCTGTCTGTCTGTCTGTCTGTCTGTCTGTCTGTCTGTCTGTCTGTCTGTCTGTCTGTCTGTCTGTCTGTCTGTCTGTCTGTCTGTCTGTCTGTCTGTCTGTCTGTCTGTCTGTCTGTCTGTCTGTCTGTCTGTCTGTCTGTCTGTCTGTCTGTCTGTCTGTCTGTCTGTCTGTCTGTCTGTCTGTCTGTCTGTCTGTCTGTCTGTCTGTCTGTCTGTCTGTCTGTCTGTCTGTCTGTCTGTCTGTCTGTCTGTCTGTCTGTCTGTCTGTCTGTCTGTCTGTCTGTCTGTCTGTCTGTCTGTCTGTCTGTCTGTCTGTCTGTCTGTCTGTCTGTCTGTCTGTCTGTCTGTCTGTCTGTCTGTCTGTCTGTCTGTCTGTCTGTCTGTCTGTCTGTCTGTCTGTCTGTCTGTCTGTCTGTCTGTCTGTCTGTCTGTCTGTCTGTCTGTCTGTCTGTCTGTCTGTCTGTCTGTCTGTCTGTCTGTCTGTCTGTCTGTCTGTCTGTCTGTCTGTCTGTCTGTCTGTCTGTCTGTCTGTCTGTCTGTCTGTCTGTCTGTCTGTCTGTCTGTCTGTCTGTCTGTCTGTCTGTCTGTCTGTCTGTCTGTCTGTCTGTCTGTCTGTCTGTCTGTCTGTCTGTCTGTCTGTCTGTCTGTCTGTCTGTCTGTCTGTCTGTCTGTCTGTCTGTCTGTCTGTCTGTCTGTCTGTCTGTCTGTCTGTCTGTCTGTCTGTCTGTCTGTCTGTCTGTCTGTCTGTCTGTCTGTCTGTCTGTCTGTCTGTCTGTCTGTCTGTCTGTCTGTCTGTCTGTCTGTCTGTCTGTCTGTCTGTCTGTCTGTCTGTCTGTCTGTCTGTCTGTCTGTCTGTCTGTCTGTCTGTCTGTCTGTCTGTCTGTCTGTCTGTCTGTCTGTCTGTCTGTCTGTCTGTCTGTCTGTCTGTCTGTCTGTCTGTCTGTCTGTCTGTCTGTCTGTCTGTCTGTCTGTCTGTCTGTCTGTCTGTCTGTCTGTCTGTCTGTCTGTCTGTCTGTCTGTCTGTCTGTCTGTCTGTCTGTCTGTCTGTCTGTCTGTCTGTCTGTCTGTCTGTCTGTCTGTCTGTCTGTCTGTCTGTCTGTCTGTCTGTCTGTCTGTCTGTCTGTCTGTCTGTCTGTCTGTCTGTCTGTCTGTCTGTCCGTATGTTCCTTATAGAATCGAAAAGTACTGAACCAATCGGCATGAAAATATGCATGTAGAGGTTTTTTGGGGCCAGGAAAGGTTTTAGTGATGGTTTTAGAGGGGGGCTCCCATACAAATGAAACACAAATTTTTGCATGACTCGACAACTAGTCAAGCAAATTTTTAATATGTCCCTTCAATCTGGAATTTTCCCAAGCATCTGGAAAAGATCTTTCTTAGTGCCTGTGTTCATAGCTGGTAAGAAATCTGATTTCCGTAATTATAGGGGTATTGCAATTATCTCTTGTATTCCAAAACTCTTTGAAGCAATTGTCAATAAGAAGGTATTCTCGCAAATAAAGAATAGAATTACTCATACACAACATGGTTTCTACAAAGGACGCTCAACCACAACAAATTTACTCGAGTTTGTTAACTTTTCGCTTAACGCAATGGATAATGGAAACTACGTTGAAGCCTTATAAACCGACTTTAGTAAAGCCTTTGATCGTATTGATATACCAATGCTTCTCTTCAAATTGCAAAAAATAGGTATACATCAAGAACTTTTAATATGGATCGAATCATATCTCACATACCGCCAGCAAATTGTTAAATTTAAAGGAAAAACATCTAATCCCATTCAAGTCACCTCTGGAGTCCCTCAAGGGTCTCATTTAGGACCGCTATTGTTTATTTTATTCGTTAATGATATCTCATTCGTTCTCAAGAATATAAAAATCCTTATTTACGCCGACGATATGAAATTATACTTAGAAATAAAAAATGAGACAGATGTCAACACATTTTGTAACGAAATTCAAATTTTTTATAATTGGTGTAAGAAGAGCTTACTTCAACTAAACGTGAACAAATGTAAATTAATTAAATTCAGTAGAAAACGAAATACACCTATAACCAACATCTCCCTTGAAGATCAAATGATAGAAAATTGTGAACGAATTAGAGATTTGGGAGTTATTCTAGACTCAAAATTAACGTTTATAGACACTATAATACAATTACTTGTAAAGCAAGCAACATGCTCTCTTTCATAAAACGCTTTAGCTTTAATTTTCGAGACCCATACACATTAAAAACACTTTACATTTACTACGTTCGTTCAATTCTTGAGTACTGTAGCGTGGTATGGTCTCCGTTTGCCAATGCACACATAAATAGAATAGAATCAATACAAAAACAATTCTTGTTGTACGCACTCCGTAATTTAAATTAGACGAGCCTTCCTCTTCCGTCATATGACGACCGTTGCAAACTTATAAATATCGAAACATTAAAGGCGCGTCGTGAATTTGCAATGGTCTCATTTGTTAATGACATAGTCTCACAACGTATTGACTCTGCCGAACTCTTATCTAAATTAAATTTTTACGCACCTACTAGAAATTTACGTGTTCGTACACTATTTGCCACGGATCATTATCGAACTAATTATGCTAAATTCGGGCCCATAAATCAAATGATGGTGCTATACAACCAACATTGTAATTTTATTGACTTCACAATTAAAAAAAACCAAATTGAAGCAATATTTTAGGACAATAAGTAATTCAAGCCAATAACAACAGAAAACTAGCAGAAACGAGCAAACATAAATAGAATATGTAATCGATTGATAACATTAGGTTAAGCTTGTATCACGGTCTACACACGATTGACTGCAAATAAATAATCGAATAGAACAAAATTTGGCATGCGGGTGTTTTTGGTGACAAGAATTTATTCTATGGTAAATTGAGACCCCTCCTCTCTTTATAAGGGGAATTATAACTCCTCTCCTCTTTAAAAGAGGGGGCTTCCATTCAAATTTCCTCATAACTCGAGAACTAATCTAGCAAATGGAACCAAATTTGGCATGTGAAGGTTTTCGAGGGCAAGAATATTTTCGATAGTAAATTAGGACCCCTCCCCACTTTAAGAGGGGGGGCTCCTGTACCAAAGAAACACAATTTTCCTCATAACTCGAGAAGTAATAAAGCAAATGGAACCATATTTGGCATGTGGGTGTTTTTGGAGACAACAATTTTTTCTATGATGAATTGGGACCCCTCCCCGTTTTAGGAGGGGGGGATCCTATACACATGAAATACAAATTTCCTCATAACTGAAGAACTAATCAAGCAAATGGAACAAAATTTGGCATGTGAAAGTTTTCGAGGGCAAGAATATTTTCTATGGTAAATTAGGACCACTCCCCACTTTAAGAGGGGGGCTACTATACAAACGAAATACAAATTTCCTCATAACTCGAGAACTAATCAAGCAAATGGAACAAACTTTGACACGTGGGTGTTTTTGGAGACAAAATTTTTTTCTATGATGAATTGGGACCCCTACCCACTTTAGGAAGGGGGGCTCCTATACAAATGAAATGCGAATTTCCTCATAACTCGAGAATTAATCAAGCAAATGGAACCCAATTTGGCATGTGAAAGTTTTCTAGGGCATGAATATTTTCTATGGTGAAATAGAACCCCCCCCCCCCCCCCCCCACTTTAAGGGGGGCTCCTATACAAACGAAATACAAATTTCCTCATAACTCGAGAACTAATCAAGCAAATGGAACCAAATTTGACACATGGGTGTTTTTGGAGACAAAAATTTTTTCTATGATGAATTGGGACTTTAGGAGGGGGGCTCCTATACAAATGAAATTCAAATTTCCTCATAACTCGAGAACTAATCAAGTAAATAGAACCAAATTTGGCATGTGGAGGTTTCTGGAGGCAAAAATATTTTCTATGGTGAATTAGGACCCCTCCCAACTTTAATAGGGGGTGCTTCTACACAAATGAAATACAAATTTCCTCATAATTCGAGAGCTAATCAAGCAAATGGAACCAAATTTGGCATGTGGGTGTTTTTGGAGGCAACCATTTTTTCTATGATGAACTGGGACCCCTTACCTTTTTAAGAGGGGGGGGCTCTCATACAAACGAAATACAAATTTCCTCATAACTCTAGAACTAATCAAGCAAATGGAACCAAATTTAACATGTGGGTATTTTTGTAGGCAAGAATATTTTCTATGGTATATTTTCTATGGATTTCCCCACTTTAAGAGGGGGGGGGGCTCCTATACAAATGAAAAACAAATTTCCTCATAACTCGAGAACTAATCAAGCAAATGGAACCAAATTTGACATGTAAGTGGTTTTGGACGCAAGATTTTTTTCTATGGTGAATTGAGACCCCTCTCTTCTTTAGAAAGCGAGTTATGGCCCATCTCCCCTTTAAGAGGGTGGGCTTCCATACAAATGAAATGCAAATTTCCTCTTATCTCGAGAACTAATCAATCAAATGGAACCAAATTTGGCATGTGGGAGTTTTAGATGGCAGAAATTTTTTCTATGGTGAATTACGACCCCTTCCCCTTTTAAGAGGGGAGCTCCCATACAAATGAAATTCAAATTTCCTTATAACTTGAGAACTAATCAAGCAAATGGAACCAAATTTGGCATGTGGGAGATTTTGGAGTCTTGAATTTATTTTACGATCGTTAGAGACCTCTCACCCCTGTGGTAGGGGGATATGGACTCTCATACAAATAAAACAGAAATTTTTGCGAAACTCAAAGACTAATCGAACTCGAGAAATTCGAGACTCTTCCATAAAACATTAGTCAATACAAGACCACAAAAACTATCTATAGTAACACTAGATCATTCAGGACGAGACGGTCGCGAGTGTTGCCGGTGACCCGCCGTCGGAAGCGCCGCCCACTGGGAGGCTTGCAAAACTCGAGATTGTGACAAAGATCATCCGAGATTCATGATTTATGTACAACACAGGTTAATTTGTGGCAATACGAAGTTTGTCGGGTCAGCTAGTATATACATAAAAAAACCTGAATCAATTGCTGGTGAAAAACTAAAAAAAAATTGGTTTGAAAAAGTTTCCATTAAATTTTTTTGACCATTTTTACCTTTGTTGTACTATATAACAAAAGTTTAGGAATTGGTTGAAAAATACGAAGCTGATCCGAGGCCCAGAGGGCCGAGTCACGTTATACCAATCGAAATAGCTCGACGAACTGAGCAATGCCTGTGTGCGTGTGTGTGTGTGTGTGTGTGTGTGTGTGTGTGTGTGTGTGTGTGTGTGTGTGTGTGTGTGTGTGTGTGTGTGTGTGTGTGTGTGTGTGTGTGTGTGTGTGTGTGTGTGTGTGTGTGTGTGTGTGTGTGTGTGTGTGTGTGTGTGTGTGTGTGTGTGTGTGTGTGTGTGTGCATGTGTGTGCGTGTGTTGTAATAATGCAGAATATTATTACAAGAAATTTGGCTGAAGACAGTAACCTTCTATCTTTTCAGCGAAGATAGAAAAATCTTAGGGTAAAGAACCGGTTTTAAGCAGTCTAAGCGGGTCACTGACTAAGTGGGGGATATCAGCATACCAAGCTTCTTGCTTTCTTTAGTTCTTCAAGCTGTTACCATTGGAAGACACTATTGTTGTGCTAAACTTTTGATTTTCCGCTTTAAAAGTTGGAGCGGTGGAACTAATTTTGATCAGCCCGAACATATTTTCACCCTCAAGGTGTTTTTTAAGCAATCCTGAAATCTGAATTTTTTTATGTCCCCGTAAAAAATCCCTCGAACTTTTCCCCCTATTCAGTAAGTTCGCGTTCCTATCCGCGACCTATTAATCGGAATCTGATGCGTAATCGGCATAGCGTATCGGCATAGATGCGTGAAATATCATCTGTCTAAATTGTTTATCGGGGCATACACTCACCGCACCGTTCGACAAACGGTATTCGTCGTCTCTTTTATTCTCTAGTGTTCTTATGGGAAACTCACTCACTCACTCATCTCACTCGCTGTTCATAAGGATGGTGGGAGAACAAAAGAGGTAAACATAGCAGTACGCACGGTCCGACTCAGAACAGTGTTGTCAAAGCAAATAACATTGAAACACATCGTTGCTTCATTAAATCACTGAGAAAATCTTCGAAAATTATTGAAAAAGTTGTCTTTTCTGTTGTTTTTAATAAAAAAAAACTAATTATGAACATACATTTCTCTTGAAAGTATTGAATCACGTTTTCACCGTTGGAGGTTTCAGTTAATTTCAAACCTGTAATTCTTATTTCCAGAACCGAAACAGTGTCTTGGCAACACGATAGTTTATCAGTTTTGCTGTAGCTGCTGCTACTGGTGAACAGGTTCCGTCAATTCAGAATTTGTTTTCAGTTTTGTCATAAAATAATAGAACTTTCGGCTAGTGACAAAGCCTTAGATAATAGAAAAAAAGATAGTGAATAATATGGTATGTGACAATTGAGTGCTTGACTTTTAGAGTGGCTGTAATCAGTGCTAAAAATGTGATGGATTTGTTAGTAGCGAGGTGGCGATGTACGTTTTTGGACAACAATTTGGAAAAAAGTACGTTTTTGGACAACAATTTTTAATTCATCATATTTCTTGTCGGAAACCCAGTAAATTGTGTTTGTGGGAATCAAATGTATGGTTAAGTGATTTGTAAAGATGATCCTATCAAAAGATTTTGAAAATATGAATAGAAAAGTGCATTTTTGGCTCATTTATTTTCAACTGATTAAAATAGGTGACACTGCTTAACTTATTCCTTACCCTATTTATTGTATATGAATTTGTAAAATCAGTTTTTCTATTTTAGCTCGTTTTCATCGTATCGTACGTATCAGGACGTTCTCTTTCTCGTTTCTTCAACAACAAGCCCTCTGATTTGGCTATCAAGTAAGATGCAGCATACGAATGTTTGAAGAAAATTTTGATTCCGTTTCTACAAAAACATCGTATAGATGGACAATACGTGTTTTGGCAGGATAGAGCATCATCGCGTTACGTCAAAAAACACAATAGGTCTTGAATTCGATCCCATTTTTACCCAAGAACTACGACCCGAAAAATCTGTCTCAGTGCGTCCAATCGAAGATTTCTTCGGGGTTTTGAGTTCCTTGGTGTACAAAAATAACTGGAGAACAACGAATTGCAAAAAGTAGATTGGTAAAATCAAGAGATGCATTCGCAAAGTTGACATGACGGCCGTACAACGCTCCTGTTTCGACGTCCAACGAAAGCTTCGCCGAACAGCCTATTACGGACCGTTTTCAAATGTACACTAATTTTTTTTCAACAATGGATAATGTATTTTTAATTTCGGTAGATCAGATCTTCTTTATGTATCTGTCTTTTTTGACAGCTTGAGAAAAAAAATCCAAAATTTTAGTTGTCACCCGTTATTTCCTCTTAAAGCTTTCTTTTACTTGCACTTGCTTAAATTAGTAACAACTTACTTATCCTTATTCAGCAATTTCATAAAAAAAGGATCTATCAAAATTTATAAGTGCTCCTATTTTGTTCCAATTTTGTAAACTTATTCAATTTCCAAAAAAATTATGTAAACAAACGCACTATGCAACGTTAACGTAGATGAATTATGTTCCGAAGACGTGTCGGTTTCTATCTCCAATAGAAAGTAAGACCGTGAAACAAAGGTTCCTTTCACCACTAGGTGGATTAAAGTGGGTTTTTATAATCCACTCGGCTCACAAAGAAAATACGCATCTAGTTTCTTCTAAACCAACTTAAATCCAAACGAAGGTGTAGGTTTGATCTTTGATGTTTAGAGTAAAATTTGATCTCATTTAAAAATAATTCTCAACCTCCAACTAGTCTCAACTTGCAGGCTACTTCTACCTATCTTCTCCTGCTTCTGTGAGTTTATTCCTTTATGAGCCAAAAGCCTCAAATCAAATACATACGAAAATTACGTTATCAAAATGAGCATATTATGAGCAATATTATTCATCTAACAATCGATTTATAGAATTAAACTTTGAAAATAACTTGCTTAAATACTTCAGCTGTTAGAATGTACGTACAAGAAAACAACGTAGAATCTAAATGAATTCGATTGAACAAGCAATTTATTCCACAGCACCTGCGCTTCGATGATGGTGATTCAGTTATTTCCTCTTTTCTTACTGCTTTGTTGCTATTTGTGACTCTACATTTAAAATGTACAGCATATCTCGTCGAGCACTCCCGCATTCGTACCCCATACGGTCTGATTATAAAGCGACCCTATCTTCATTCAGGTATTTATTAACGCTACATCAGTTCTCCGGAATGGTAAAGGCACAGTTGTTTTACAGTGATATTCCGCATCAACCCCTTGACGCCAATGATCGGTACAACTTTTTACAACAAACATTTTTCGTGGCTTAGGGTGAGTCAAGGTATGATGAAACACTTGTTTTGTTCGACTTGTTTTATCTCATTCTCATATTTGTATACCGTCACGTGAACTGTGAATGTGTGATACCTTTTAATACCTTTTCTATTTATCGCACTAAATTTTAGCATATTTTTTAACAATTCAATAAAATTAACATAATGCAAATAATATGAAAAAGTATGATAAAAAAAATTTCAAAACATCGTTTCGCTTCCTTGTTTCGGGGAATTTTGGGCGTCCTCAGACCTGGGCGTCCACAAACACCCCTATTCTGTATTTCGAACGAATCTTTATTTCGTTCGACTTGTTTCGAACGAGATGTTTTGCCCATTTGATTTTGCTGGCGGAAATTTCGTTCGAAATAACAATCCGTTCGTTCGAAATATAGAATAGCGGTGTTTGTGTAGCCAAACACGAATACTTTTGTTACCAAAATCGGTCCGTGCAATGCAAAATTCGAAATATTTCGAACACTGGCTACTAAAGAGCAAGACCACCGCGTGCGTTTGGCTAGACCGGCTTGGTCTCTGCCAAACGCGCTAGGTCTGAGGACGCCCAAAATTCCCCGAAACAAGGAAGCGAAACGATGTTTTGAAATTTTTTTTATCATACTTTTTCATTATTTGCATTATGTTAATGCAATGCATGAAAATGAAAATGAAAATATTATAGTGAAATATGCTACAGCAACAAATTGATATATATATGGGCCCTATTCTGTAAGTCACGTCGAGTGTCACTTTGCTCGACTAGTCGACTTTTGGTATTATGTAAGTCACATGCGACCCGATTTTGTCGAGTAACTCGACTGAGTCCACCGCCAAAAAGCTAGTGACTAAACGGTTAGCAAGTGACGCTTGAGCTAGCTTTGTTTTGGTCCTGCATTGAGCCGCTATGCTGCCCGTTCTTCTTGCACTCGACACTCGACAGTGACTGAGTCGAGCCGAGTTGCTCGACGTGACTTACAGAATAGGGCCCTATATATATATATATATATATATATATATATATATATATATATATATATATATATATATATATATATATATATATATATATATATATATATATATAGCATATTTCACTATAATATTTTCATTGCCGTAGGACTACGTAAGGTGATTGAACGACGCAATTATGCTAAAAGTCGATTGTTATTATTGGAAAAGTTATTATTGTTATTGTTATAAAGTTATTGGAAAAAATAGTAACATCTATCTGATTTTCACGTTAGCGCATTAGTATGCGCGCGAACTACCTGAAAATCACGTAAATATTACAGGACAAGCTGGATGGAAAATATTCACATAACTTCCTATGATTTCGACGTGAAATTTATTTTGAGTGTAGTAGTTTGAACGAACTTGTAAATATGTTAACTTTATGTTGCATTCACTAACTTCGTCATCGCGGGCGTAATTTGCCAAACGGATGTGAATGTCAAGAATGGATGTCAAAAATCGGCTTTTTAAATATTTTTTGGAAACGGTGGTTCTACAATTGATGAAGGGACTGTAGGGGAAAGTAATGAAGAATTTTTAAAAGGAGGGGAAAGAATGAAAACTGAGGGGGGGGATATTGGTAGCTACGCTTAATAAGTTGTCGTTGTGACAAGACTAAAAACACGAGTTTTGGTCTACGGCTTTTTTGACGTAGGACTACGTCTTACGGCAAGTTTTGAGATAGGGTGTCATTCCAAAAAATCGAAAAATGCGAGCATCACGAAAAATGAAAGATTTTGAACGCTAATAGCTCAGCGGTTTTCCGATTGATTTTCAATATTCTTACACCAATCGATCGGTAAATCTTCTAAGAATTGACCCAAATGAAGAAAAGTATGGATCCTTGATGTTGAACTATTGAAAAATTGAAAATAATGAACCTATGTTTTACCAGAATTCTCGCTTTGTGATTGGTTGGAAGATTCTTTGCGATGATCTAAACCTATACCAATTTGATATCTGTGCTTGGGAAGTACGCCAAAACAAGTGACAAAGTTTCCTCATTTCAACAAGATTTCTTAACACCGCGGTTAAACCTAGACCATTTTGATGTCCTTGCTTGGGAAGTACGCCAGAAAGAGTGACAAAGCCCCCTCGTGCCAACAGATTTCTTACGAACGCGAAGAAACCTAGTCCAATTTGATGTCTGTGTTAGGAAAGTGCGCCAGAAAAAATGACACAGGTTCGTCGTACCAACAGATCGCAGATTCTTTACTGCGAGACGATTAAACCTCGGTGAATTTGATATCTGTGTTGGAAAAATGTGCTACAGCTGTAGTGTTCGGTTATAACACGACTCTGTATGAGTACGCATACTTAGTGATGTCCGTTAATCGTTCGATTAATTCAACTAATCGAATAACACGTGGAATATTCGAATAATTTTTAATCGAATACTGCCAGCACGAGTAGTTGAATTAATCGAATAGTTCAATGAGTACGAATAATGCTCGTTAATCGTTCATAATCGTTCGATTAATCGAATTAATCAACGAAATATTCGAATATTTTTAATCGAACACCTCTGACACGAATAGTTGAATTAATCGATTAGTGCAGACAACTCTCACCGATTAATCGGTAATCGAATAATTGGAAATTTCGGACATCACTACGCATACTTGCCGATGCCGTTTCATTAGAAGTGTAGTGAAAAGATGTGCTGTTGATAAAATAGGACTGAATTGATAAAATCCCTTCAACGTGGGGAACCATGGGTAATAAAAACAATCTTTAGTTTCTGTAAGGTAGCAGGAAAGCAATAGTTTGTGTTCTTGATTTTGTTAAATTGTTTTCAATATTCTTACACCAATCGATCGGTAAATCTTCTAAGAATTGACCCAAATGAAGAAAAGTATGGATCCTTGATGTTGAACTATTGAAAAATTGAAAATAATGAACCTATGTTTTACCAGAATTCTCGCTTTGTGATTGGTTGGAAGATTCTTTGCGATGATCTAAACCTATACCAATTTGATATCTGTGCTTGGGAAGTACGCCAAAACAAGTGACAAAGTTTCCTCATTTCAACAAGATTTCTTAACACCGCGGTTAAACCTAGACCATTTTGATGTCCTTGCTTGGGAAGTACGCCAGAAAGAGTGACAAAGCCCCCTCGTGCCAACAGATTTCTTACGAACGCGAAGAAACCTAGTCCAATTTGATGTCTGTGTTAGGAAAGTGCGCCAGAAAAAATGACACAGGTTCGTCGTACCAACAGATCGCAGATTCTTTACTGCGAGACGATTAAACCTCGGTGAATTTGATATCTGTGTTGGAAAAATGTGCTACAGCTGTAGTGTTCGGTTATAACACGACTCTGTATGAGTACGCATACTTAGTGATGTCCGTTAATCGTTCGATTAATTCAACTAATCGAATAACACGTGGAATATTCGAATAATTTTTAATCGAATACTGCCAGCACGAGTAGTTGAATTAATCGAATAGTTCAATGAGTACGAATAATGCTCGTTAATCGTTCATAATCGTTCGATTAATCGAATTAATCAACGAAATATTCGAATATTTTTAATCGAACACCTCTGACACGAATAGTTGAATTAATCGATTAGTGCAGACAACTCTCACCGATTAATCGGTAATCGAATAATTGGAAATTTCGGACATCACTACGCATACTTGCCGATGCCGTTTCATTAGAAGTGTAGTGAAAAGATGTGCTGTTGATAAAATAGGACTGAATTGATAAAATCCCTTCAACGTGGGGAACCATGGGTAATAAAAACAATCTTTAGTTTCTGTAAGGTAGCAGGAAAGCAATAGTTTGTGTTCTTGATTTTGTTAAATTGTTTTCAAATGCACAAACTTTTGAGAATTGAACGTATGCAATGTTACTACTTTGATAAATGTTACATACAACGCACGTAGCATGTATATATGTTGCATATAGCATGTATACATGAAGAATCGAATGATTACAAGCATAAATACATGCTACTATCACTGCAAAGAGACTTACGTAGTCCTGCGTCACCTATATATGCGGTCGTGTCTTGTACACAACCCCTCTGATTTTTGCCAATTTTACGATCGCTCTGGAGAGAAATTAGCGTAAAAGGCTCGGCATCTGGCACGGTGCGATCAGCCAAGTAGTCAGGAGGGGGCCTTGCCCCCCAGAAATATTTTAGCCTAAATTTGAAAAAAAAAAATTCAATGCAGAATAACAATACACCAAGCCAAAGCTGTAGCACAAGTATATTTTTTATGAGTGCGCCTTTGAATAACAATATAACCGACATCGTTTTGTATCTCTCACAGTCTTTGAAAATTCTCAACTATGTAGCTCTCAGTTACACGGAAAAATAAGGACATGGAATGGAGACTTGGTATCTGGAACTGCAAATCGCTAAATTTCATAGTTGGCGACACGGTGCTGCTCGATCAGTTAGAATCCCGAAAGTTTGGCATCGTGGTACTGCAGGAGAGCTGTCGCAAAGGCGAGAAGGTGTGGAGGATCCGTAGCGGCAAAGCCCAATATTTCCAGAACGGTGGAGCGATCAACGAGTTAGGAGCGGGCTTCGTAGTATAGCAAACTGCAGGATCGCGTAATGGACTGGAAAGCGATCAACGAGAGGATGTGCGTGTAGGATAAAAGGCCGTTTCTTCAACTACACCATCAAAAACGTATATTGTCCACATGAAGATAGACCCGACAGCGCGAAGGAAGCGTTCTATGCGCAGCTGAAGGCAACGTACGACAACTGCTCACGACAGGACATCAAGATCGTCGCCGGAGATATGAACGCCCAGGTTGGTAGGGAATGCATAGACCGGCAATCGGGCCCCAAAGCCTGCACACCGACACGAACGACAACGGCCAGCGATGCGTCAACTTTGCAGCTTTACGAGAATTGAGGATCAGAAGCAATTTATTTTTCCACAACGATATCCTCAAAGGCACCTGGAAATGCTAGGGTGCTAGGAGTAGAAACCTCGAGTGCACGAAATGATTAATTTGACGGGAAATGCCAACAAGCGATGTAGAGGAAAAACAGAGCTTGGAAAAACTGTCTAAGCATATCCAGGAGATCAAATTTGGCCAAGTATCGACGAGCACGGAATGAGTTGACCATCATACTGAGGAGCAAAAAGCGCCAGAAGAAGAACAGAGATCGTGAGGAGGTGGAACAACTATTCCGGGCTAATGACACGAGCAAGTTTTACGAGAAGGTGAACCAAACTCATAAGGGCTACACACAGAAACCTGACATGTGTAGGGACGAGGGAGGGGATCTAATCGCAAACGAGTGCGAGACGGTCGATAGGTGGAAGCAGTATTTCGCTGAACGGCGATATAGCAATAGGAGACGCAACGAAAGTTAACCTCGGAGCACCTACAAACGACAACTGCGTGCCGGCTCCCGATCTCGAAGAGATCCGGCGTGAAATTCGTCAGCTGAAGAATAGGACAGGACATTGTGCGGCGTATGCTCCTTGATCGAAGCGTCTTGCGGAAGGAAAAGTAGGCTCGATGCGAGAGTGCCATGCAGTCTATAAAAATCCTGTAAAAAATTCTTCTCAACAGCAAACTAATTAGCAGAAATCATATTGTACGCAAACTTTTGAAAACCATTAGAAAATTATTTTTGTTACATGAATACTTAGTTAAATAAATAAATTAATTAATTCGAAAGAAAATTCTGTAACATAAGCATTAAATATATTGTTTAAACAAATGGTTTTCTGCATAATAACTTGGCCTCTCTCGAGAGGCGAGTGAACCTCTTAGGTTTAAAACTTCTCTAATAAAAAAATGGCTTGGCCCCCCCAAACGAAAATCCTGGCTACGTCACTGGCGTGCGATCTTTCTACCCTACACTAGCGAGAAGATTAGAAGTCGGATAGGCGTCTAAGAGTTCTAAAAGTATTTAAAAGTCAAGAATAAGGGGGGTTTAGTGTCGGCCAGTTAGGCTACTTAAAAACTAAAGTTTTAAATAGAATTATAGAACGCAAACTACAAGTTAAAATTTATTGCGTCATAGTAGATAAAAATTGAACAGTGTTAACACTATAAAATTATTTATTTTAAATTTAAATCTTTTAATTTTTTTAATTAAATTATGTCTGTACAAATCGTAATAAAAGTGAGCATATCCAAAACTGACCTTTTTCTGTTCTTTGGAATAAAAATTCCACTATTAGAGGAATACCCACCGAGGTGTGCTGATCCGGTTAACAGATCGGCCATCCTACTGCTAACGAGACGAGACGGTTGCGGAGAATCATTCCCGGGGATGCCAGTTGGAAACAAATCCCCATTCCTGGAGATGGAACCACGGGGCCGATCCTCGGCTAGGTTAGGTGAAATTACAGCGGATTAGTGGTGACGGAAGCGGAAAATAACCTATTCCCGGGTGTGGAAATACCAGCCCGGAGAAAGTGGATGAAGAGCGGTAGGGCTATATTGGTCGTAAGTAAAACACCATCCCCCGATTATATGCTATGTAGCTAGTTAAACGATTTAAACTCAGGTATTAGATGCATGTCGACACTTAAATATTTCTTTTCTTGAAATTTCGTTACGTCATTTGCGACCCCAAAAAGGGGCTACCAGTTTTGCTTCTCGTAAGTCGGTTCAGAATGCTGGCTCCGTGTGGCCTGTCAGCGGACCTTCCTTGTAAGGTTTCGGTTGCGTATTTAAGTCTTGCCACTGTTGACCGTTAGTCGATGTTTTTTGTTTCGCGATTTACTATCTGTCCCTATTCATGAAAGTTATCCCATATTCAAACCTGCTCATGGAGACAGAATAATCTGATAGCATTAATGCTTGAATGACCTTGAGATCACTCTTACAGTCATGAGAGGGGAAATATAGAGTTACAAGACGCTCAACGAATTTGCGCCGAGCAGCCCAGTTAAATAGATTGGAAGAAACCTGGGAAATTGCGATGAACGCACAATACCACACATGGTTGGAAAGTATATTGGAACGTAGCGCACTATATCTATTTCGGCCGTGCGTTACGCGGACTCTATTTGGGGCCATTGCGGCAAAATCTAATGAAAGTGGGCAAAATAAAGCAATAAATTGTTCCTGTGCCAAAATATATGATTCTTTGACATTTTGGCACACAGAGAAGTAAAATGTAAGTAATAAAAAAGCGAATAAATTTTGTTAGCAATACTTCAGTTTACATCATGATAATGTCACACGGTACATCGGCTTGTAATTTTTAAATGTTTCTTGGTAGGCAGTTGTTCCACGACAGTTTTGAAATATCTGTTTATCAGTATGCTCGTTAATGTACGATACTAAAATTCATTATCAGTTGTTAACAGGGAGGTTGTTGATAGGATATTAGGATGGCCAATTAGCTTAGTATTGTATTATCACGTATCAGTATCTGAGGCTCGAGCAGCACGTTCCTCACAATCGTGTGGAAGATTTGTGGCTCATATTGTACTGTATATACATAGTATTGTTTTAAGAACTGAATATAATCATGACATGTCACTATATATGTTGGTCAATAACCGTTGCGACGGAAATTAAAATTTCAGTTTTCAGTTTTGACCACGGCTTAAACGTTATTGTTTTGAATTAGCATATTTTCTGGTTAATACGCTAACAATATCTGTGCAACATATGAATCATTCTCGTATTCTGGCATCTTGACTGTTACCTGAATGAAAAACTTTCACTTTTTCGTTCTCAATGCACATACCGATTTTACAGCCAATTATGTTTTAAACCGGCCATATATCAACCATGATAATTATGAGAATATCTCCATATCACGAAAGGCTGCTGCAGACTCGTAATCGTGGCATGTATATTCAAAAGTTTAGAAAACTTACAAGACGTTAATAAGATGTTTTCTTTCAATCAGTTGGTCACTTCACGTTCACAATGATGCTGCTAATATACTGGCAACCCGTAGAAGCTTTTAATGAACGCGTGTGCACCCGAGAACTGTTTACACACAACTGAGAGCTTTGGGCTGTTCTAGTCACGATCAAGGTGTGCACTTCTTGGGGTGGCTATGCGCTATAAAATATATATTTAGTTTTCTTGATTGTGACTGTTGATGACAATCATTTTTTCTTACTTTATAGGGACCTGTAAGAAATGTATGCGTGAAATAAACGGATTTTGCGCCTGCTGATGGATTTATGGGATTGACAGTACTCTCAACGAATCTAGTAAAATTTCTGGATATAAAAACTGACAAACAACTTTGAATGGGCATCTGATCATGCTCGAAAATAATCCATAAATACCTAGAAGGCAGGTAATTCCGATCAGTTCCTAATTCCAATCACTCAATCGAAGAAGCCGAGTTTTAAAAGATTGAAATAAAGTTCATAGATCAAGGGCAAGCTTTCATCATGAGGATTCCCATGCTTTTTGATTCAATATTCTAATAATCAACTACTTTAATTGAATGATTTAAATTACCTGCGTTCACGGTATATAAGATAACGACAAAAATAATGAAATTCTACAATGAAAGAAAATATTTTATTTAGAAACATAAAGCTATATTAGAAAAAAAAAATGAATTTATTCTTTGAAATATTAAAGTTAATAGTAGGGGGATTAGGGGCATAATGAGCACACGGGGCAAAATGGGCACCCCTCTTTTCTACGAAAGTACGCATTTTGTAACATCATATGGCATACGGAACACTGCTGTAGGTACTACAGTATCTATTTATCAAAAAATAAGTGATCTCTACTTTTAAAACACGGAGTTATATTAAAAAACTCAACTTGGTTCTCAGACGCTGAAAAAATTATAATTTTGGTGCACTACCAAATAAGGTTTTACGATCATTTAAATATCTTAAACTATAAAGTGCACACTGCAACATGATGTATACGTTGTATCTCAAATTTCACCTTCATTGAAGTTTTGATTTTTTACTATAATTATTGTAAAAACCCATTTTTACTTTAACTACTTGAATGGGGGCGAAATGGGCACCCTTAGGTGAGGTGAAACGAGCACTATGTCACATTAACTAACCTGTCAGTTTCTTTGTTTATCGCGTCAATGCTTGTTTACAGTGATGGTATGAATATGCCAAGAGAATGCGGAAGACATATTTGGTCAAAAAAGGCCTTGCAAGCGGCCTTGACCACTCTAAGGCGAGACGGAATACTCACAAAACAAGTCGTCAAGTACCACAGCATTCTGCGGCAGACGTTAGCTCGATATGTGAGGCCAAACGAAAGGGCAATCTCTGGGCAGGAGGTGGACCAAATTGATTGCTTCAAAACTGTTTCCGCTCCCGCTACTGGACAAGAGCTGGTGGTCCATATTTTGTATATGGGGGTTCAATGCTACGGTATTACTACCCGTGAAATCAGAACCCTCGTATACCAGCTGGTAGAGGGAAACGGAAAAGCATATGTCTTCAACACTAAAACACAGCTAGCTTAAGCGTCATCCAAAACTTTTCTTGTGTGCTCCAGAGGCAACCTCCGCGGATTAATTGCCTTTAAGCGGCTTGCGGTCAATAGTTTTATCGGCGTTTTGACACGTTTTATGTTTGTGTATGTATGGGTGTGTATGTGTATGTGTATATGTGTATGTATGTGTTTATGTATGTGTATATGCATGTATGTGAGTGTGTGTGTATGTGTGTGTGATTGTTGTTCTTATATATACCCTTCAAGCATGTGTTTATAAGGGTGCTCATTATGCCCCAGGGGGTGCTCATTGTGCCCCACACACTGACCGATTTTTAGTTTTTGAAACATAAGTTTAAATTGCAATTTTCGTCATCATATCAATTATTTTTCAATCTGTTAACAGTATGCCTTTAATTATCGATAGTGAATGTATGTTTTGCAATGACGACACTTTAAAAATTCTGTCATTTTGGGTGCTTAAATCAGTCAACAAGTTAGGGTGCTCATTATGCCCCTAATCCCCCTAATTATAGTATTTTTTCGTGGATATGGCCCAGCCTACTAGTGTACTAGTTTCGTTTGAATACATTATTTGATTATTAAAATATATTAGATCTGTGCAAACTGATGGCTCAAATTCAAGATGATCTAAAACATACACATATTTATTCATAACTTGGAATTGTACACAAATAATATTAGCGAACTGTTTAGATTAAATAGCGTTTCAAACTTTAGGGTTAAAAATACTGCAAACAATCGTTGACAATAATTGTCCCTTATAAACAAACCCAAACAAGAAATCGCATCTACTTGCTTTTCGGAAGATAGATAAAGCATTCATTTACAATGTATTACAATAATAATATTTTCATTAAACTTTCCACATTTTGAACTGCACGAGGTAAGATTGCGCCAAAATATAAAGATCGGTTCGGCGTGTGGAATTCCCGTATACAACAAAAATACCTGGAATAAAAAGAAAACTTAACCAATTTAATACTACTATGTATATTTATTCTTGACAGATACGTATTTCACCTACGACTTGCAGACTTCCTCACTACAATTGGATTTTGAATTTGGCATGGTTCGATTTTGGCATGGTTCGATTTTGGCAACAAAAGTATTCGTTTTTGGCAACACAAGATATTTTTCTTCCAAAAATATGCTTAAATATCAATCAGTTTCTGCATACATACTTTAAATGACGAAAAAATGATGCGCTCAGTATGTTCATGAAAAAAAGTTTTGCGGTTTCAAACAATAATATTTTCATTGACGTAGGACTACGTCTTACCGCAGGGTGTCAATAACTTATTTGCACCGGACGGATAGCTTTTGGCGGACTTTTTAAACATAAAATGGTTGCAATCGTTGATTAATGATATTTTGTCAATTTCTAAAGCATTTACATTAAATATTTTCATATCGAAAAAGGGTCTCGATTTTGGCACGGTTTCGATTTTGGCAACATAAGCGACACGCATTTGTTGCCAAAATTGAAATCCCGCTGTATTTGTTTTCGAACTAAATTGGCCAAAGCAATTTTACAGGGTTTATAGGAGCTTAAGATTACGTAACCTATGTGTGGGTATATAAAATTAGTGTAGGTTAACATATGCAATGTGTAATTTGATGCTTAGGACTACGTAACCTATGTGTAGGTATACCCAAGTTGGTGTAGGTAAACTAATTTTATTGTAGGTAGTTTAAGTTGAGAGACGGTATGGATTTTTTCAACTTAAATCAAATCAATTTTATTTATTTACATACTAGCTGACCCGACAAACTTCGTATTGCCACAAATTAACCTGTGTTGTACATAAATCATGAATCTCGGATGATCTTTGTCACAATCTCGAGTTTTGCAAGCCCCAGTGGGCGGCGCTTCCGACGGCGGGTCACCGGCAACACTCGCGACCGTCTCGTCCTGAATGATCTAGTGTTACTATAGATAGTTTTTGTGGTCTTGTATTGACTAATGTTTTATGGAAGAGTCTCGAATTTCTCGAGTTTGATTAGTTTTTGAGTTTCGCAAAAATGTCTGTTTTATTTGTATGAGAGTCCATATCCCCCTACCACAGGGGTGAGAGGTCTCTAACTATCGTAAAATAAATTCAAGACTCCAAAATCTCCCACATGCCAAATTTGGTTCCATTTGCTTGATTAGTTCTCAAGTTATAAGGAAATTTGAATTTCATTTGTATGGTAGCTCCCCTTTTAAAAGGGGAAGGGGTCGTAATTCACCATAGAAAAAATTTCTGCCATCTAAAACTCCCACATGCCAAATTTGGTTCCATTTGATTGATTAGTTCCCTAGATAAGAGGTAATTTGCATTTCATTTGTATGGAAGCCCACCCTCTTAAAGGGGAGATGGGCCATAACTTGCTTTCTAAAGAAGAGAGGGGTCTCAATTCACCATAGAAAAAAATCTTGCGTCCAAAACCACTTACATGTCAAATTTGGTTCCATTTGCTTGATTAGTTCTCGAGTTATGAGGAAATTTGTTTTTCATTTGTATAGGAGCCCCCCCCCCCCCTCTTAAAGAGGGGAAATCCATAGAAAATATACCATAGAAAATAATCTTGCCTACAAAAACACCCACATGATAAATTTGGTTCCATTTGCTTGATTAGTTCTGGAGTTATGAGGAAATTTGTATTTCGTTTGTATGAGAGCACCCCTCTCTTAAAAAGGTAAGGGGTCCTAATTCATCATAGAAAAAATGGTTGCCTCCAAAAACACCCACATGCCAAATATGGTTCCATTTGCTTGATTAGTTCTCGAATTATGAGGAAATTTGTATTTCATTTGTATAGAAGCACCCCCTCTTAAAGTTGGGAGGAGTCCTAATTCACCATAGAAAATATTTTTGCCTCCAGAAACCTCCACATGCCAAATTTGGTTCTATTTGCTTGATTAGTTCTCGAGTTATGAGGAAATTTGAATTTCATTTGTATAGGAACCCCCCTCCTAAAGTGGGTAGGGGTCCCAATTCATCATAGAAAAAATTTTGTCTCCAAAAACACCCACGTGCCAAATTTGGTTCCATTTGATTGATTAGTTCTCGAGTTATGAGGAAATTTGTATTCCGTTTGTATAGGAGCCCCCCCTCTTAAAGTTGGGAGGGGTCCTAATTCACCATAGAAAATATTCTTGCCCTCGAAAACTTTCACATGCCAAATTTGGTTTCATTTGCTTGATTAGCTCTCGAGTTATGAGGAAATTTGTATTTCATTTGTATAGGAGCATCCCCTCCTAAAGTGAGGAGGGGTCCCAGTTCATCATAGAAAAAATTTTTGTCTCCAAAAACACCCACGTGTCAAATTTGGTTCCATTTGCTTGATTAATTCTCGAGTTATGAGAAAATTTGTATTTCGTTTGTAAAGGAGCCCCCCATCTTAAAGTGGGGAGGGGTTCTAATTTACCATAGAAAATATTCATGCCCTAGAAAACTTTCACATGCCAAATTTGGTTCCATTTGCTTGATTAATTCTCGAGTTATGAGGAAATTTGCAGTTCATTTGTATAGGAACCCCCCTTCCTAAAGCGGGGAGGGGTCCCAGTTCATCATAGAAAAAAATTTTGTCTCCAAAACCACCCACGTGCTAAATTTTGTTCCATTTGCTTGATTAGTTCTCGAGTTATGAGGAAATTTGTATTTCGTTTGTAAAGGAGCCCCCCCTCTTAAAGAGGAGAGGAGTTATAATTCCCCTTATAAAGAGGGGAGGGGTCTCAATTTACCATAGAATAAATTCTTGTCGCCGAAAACACCCACATGCCAAATTTTGTTCTATTTGCTTGATTAGTTGTCGAGTTATGCAGAAATTTGTGTTTCATTTGTATGGGAGCCCCCCTATTAGTGGGGGGAGGGGTTTCTAACCATCACTAAAACCTTTCCTGGCCCCAAAAAACCTCTACATGCATATTTTCATGCCGATTGGTTCAGTAGTTTTCGATTCTATAAGGAACATACGGACAGACAGACAGACAGACAGACAGACAGACAGACAGACAGACAGACAGACAGACAGACAGACAGACAGACAGACAGACAGACAGACAGACAGACAGACAGACAGACAGACAGACAGACAGACAGACAGACAGACAGACAGACAGACAGACAGACAGACAGACAGACAGACAGACAGACAGACAGACAGACAGACAGACAGACAGACAGACAGACAGACAGACAGACAGACAGACAGACAGACAGACAGACAGACAGACAGACAGACAGACAGACAGACAGACAGACAGACAGACAGACAGACAGACAGACAGACAGACAGACAGACAGACAGACAGACAGACAGACAGACAGACAGACAGACAGACAGACAGACAGACAGACAGACAGACAGACAGACAGACAGACAGACAGACAGACAGACAGACAGACAGACAGACAGACAGACAGACAGACAGACAGACAGACAGACAGACAGACAGACAGACAGACAGACAGACAGACAGACAGACAGACAGACAGACAGACAGACAGACAGACAGACAGACAGACAGACAGACAGACAGACAGACAGACAGACAGACAGACAGACAGACAGACAGACAGACAGACAGACAGACAGACAGACAGACAGACAGACAGACAGACAGACAGACAGACAGACAGACAGACAGACAGACAGACAGACAGACAGACAGACAGACAGACAGACAGACAGACAGACAGACAGACAGACAGACAGACAGACAGACAGACAGACAGACAGACAGACAGACAGACAGACAGACAGACAGACAGACAGACAGACAGACAGACAGACAGACAGACAGACAGACAGACAGACAGACAGACAGACAGACAGACAGACAGACAGACAGACAGACAGACAGACAGACAGACAGACAGACAGACAGACAGACAGACAGACAGACAGACAGACAGACAGACAGACAGACAGACAGACAGACAGACAGACAGACAGACAGACAGACAGACAGACAGACAGACAGACAGACAGACAGACAGACAGACAGACAGACAGACAGACAGACAGACAGACAGACAGACAGACAGACAGACAGACAGACAGACAGACAGACAGACAGACAGACAGACAGACAGACAGACAGACAGACAGACAGACAGACAGACAGACAGACAGACAGACAGACAGACAGACAGACAGACAGACAGACAGACAGACAGACAGACAGACAGACAGACAGACAGACAGACAGACAGACAGACAGACAGACAGACAGACAGACAGACAGACAGACAGACAGACAGACAGACAGACAGACAGACAGACAGACAGACAGACAGACAGACAGACAGACAGACAGACAGACAGACAGACAGACAGACAGACAGACAGACAGACAGACAGACAGACAGACAGACAGACAGACAGACAGACAGACAGACAGACAGACAGACAGACAGACAGACAGACAGACAGACAGACAGACAGACAGACAGACAGACAGACAGACAGACAGACAGACAGACAGACAGACAGACAGACAGACAGACAGACAGACAGACAGACAGACAGACAGACAGACAGACAGACAGACAGACAGACAGACAGACAGACAGACAGACAGACAGACAGACAGACAGACAGACAGACAGACAGACAGACAGACAGACAGACAGACAGACAGACAGACAGACAGACAGACAGACAGACAGACAGACAGACAGACAGACAGACAGACAGACAGACAGACAGACAGACAGACAGACAGACAGACAGACAGACAGACAGACAGACAGACAGACAGACAGACAGACAGACAGACAGACAGACAGACAGACAGACAGACAGACAGACAGACAGACAGACAGACAGACAGACAGACAGACAGACAGACAGACAGACAGACAGACAGACAGACAGACAGACAGACAGACAGACAGACAGACAGACAGACAGACAGACAGACAGACAGACAGACAGACAGACAGACAGACAGACAGACAGACAGACAGACAGACAGACAGACAGACAGACAGACAGACAGACAGACAGACAGACAGACAGACAGACAGACAGACAGACAGACAGACAGACAGACAGACAGACAGACAGACAGACAGACAGACAGACAGACAGACAGACAGACAGACAGACAGACAGACAGACAGACAGACAGACAGACAGACAGACAGACAGACAGACAGACAGACAGACAGACAGACAGACAGACAGACAGACAGACAGACAGACAGACAGACAGACAGACAGACAGACAGACAGACAGACAGACAGACAGACAGACAGACAGACAGACAGACAGACAGACAGACAGACAGACAGACAGACAGACAGACAGACAGACAGACAGACAGACAGACAGACAGACAGACAGACAGACAGACAGACAGACAGACAGACAGACAGACAGACAGACAGACAGACAGACAGACAGACAGACAGACAGACAGACAGACAGACAGACAGACAGACAGACAGACAGACAGACAGACAGACAGACAGACAGACAGACAGACAGACAGACAGACAGACAGACAGACAGACAGACAGACAGACAGACAGACAGACAGACAGACAGACAGACAGACAGACAGACAGACAGACAGACAGACAGACAGACAGACAGACAGACAGACAGACAGACAGACAGACAGACAGACAGACAGACAGACAGACAGACAGACAGACAGACAGACAGACAGACAGACAGACAGACAGACAGACAGACAGACAGACAGACAGACAGACAGACAGACAGACAGACAGACAGACAGACAGACAGACAGACAGACAGACAGACAGACAGACAGACAGACAGACAGACAGACAGACAGACAGACAGACAGACAGACAGACAGACAGACAGACAGACAGACAGACAGACAGACAGACAGACAGACAGACAGACAGACAGACAGACAGACAGACAGACAGACAGACAGACAGACAGACAGACAGACAGACAGACAGACAGACAGACAGACAGACAGACAGACAGACAGACAGACAGACAGACAGACAGACAGACAGACAGACAGACAGACAGACAGACAGACAGACAGACAGACAGACAGACAGACAGACAGACAGACAGACAGACAGACAGACAGACAGACAGACAGACAGACAGACAGACAGACAGACAGACAGACAGACAGACAGACAGACAGACAGACAGACAGACAGACAGACAGACAGACAGACAGACAGACAGACAGACAGACAGACAGACAGACAGACAGACAGACAGACAGACAGACAGACAGACAGACAGACAGACAGACAGACAGACAGACAGACAGACAGACAGACAGACAGACAGACAGACAGACAGACAGACAGACAGACAGACAGACAGACAGACAGACAGACAGACAGACAGACAGACAGACAGACAGACAGACAGACAGACAGACAGACAGACAGACAGACAGACAGACAGACAGACAGACAGACAGACAGACAGACAGACAGACAGACAGACAGACAGACAGACAGACAGACAGACAGACAGACAGACAGACAGACAGACAGACAGACAGACAGACAGACAGACAGACAGACAGACAGACAGACAGACAGACAGACAGACAGACAGACAGACAGACAGACAGACAGACAGACAGACAGACAGACAGACAGACAGACAGACAGACAGACAGACAGACAGACAGACAGACAGACAGACAGACAGACAGACAGACAGACAGACAGACAGACAGACAGACAGACAGACAGACAGACAGACAGACAGACAGACAGACAGACAGACAGACAGACAGACAGACAGACAGACAGACAGACAGACAGACAGACAGACAGACAGACAGACAGACAGACAGACAGACAGACAGACAGACAGACAGACAGACAGACAGACAGACAGACAGACAGACAGACAGACAGACAGACAGACAGACAGACAGACAGACAGACAGACAGACAGACAGACAGACAGACAGACAGACAGACAGACAGATGGCCGACTATTTAAGATCGGAAGCCGGTACGGTGTTGTTTTAGGCACTCCTAGGTTAACTTCCGTTGCGTCTCTTTCTGCTGTACCGCCGTTGAGATGCTCATCGAAAAACTGCTTCCACCTGTCGATCAGTTTGCTCTCGTTTGTGATTAGATTCCTTCCCTCATTCTACACGTGTCAGGTTTAGGTATATAGCTCTTATGAGTTTGGTTCATCTTTTGGTAAAACTTGCCCGTTTCATTAGCAAGGAATAGTTGTTTCAGCTCCTCACGATCTCTATTCTCCTTCAAGCGCTTTCCCTTCTCAGGATCGTGGTCATCTCATTTTGCACTCGTCGATACTTGGCCAAATACTCTCTCGTGGATATGCGTAGATAGTTTTTCCACGCTCTTTTACCTTTGTTATACTACAGTCATCCCAGTATTATGGGCCAGCTAAGCATGATGATGCTGCAAAATTATTGGTAGAAACACAGATTTAAATAATTTACAGTTTATTTATAACTTCATTGGTTATAAATATATCATAATTTGGTATTGTGTAGGCAAACTTATTCCAAAATCACACACTTTTTTGCAGAACAACAAAATGTAAGCATGTTCCATTCCCAGTATTATGGACCACTTTTAAACCTGGTCAGAATTGTGGATCCATGCTCCCAGTATTATGGGTCAGTAAAACAAAATTGGTTTTATTTAGAGAAAAGTGCGCGCGCTTGTGTGTGTGTGTGTGTGTGTGTGTGTGTGTGTGTGTGTGTGTGTGTGTGTGTGTGTGTGTGTGTGTGTGTGTGTGTGTGTGTGTGTGTGTGTGTGTGTGTGTGTGTGTGTGTGTGTGTGTGTGTGTGTGTGTGTGTGTGTGTGTGTGTGTGTGTGTGTGTGTGTGTGTGTGTGTGTGTGTGTGTGTGTGTGTGTGTGTGTGTGTGTGGGTGGGTGTGTGTGTGGGTGGGTGTGTGTGTGGGTGGGTGTGTGTGTGGGTGTGTGTGTGTGGGTGGGTGGGTGTGTGGGTGGGTGGGTGTGTGGGTGGGTGTGTGTGTGGGTGGGTGTGTGGGTGGGTGGGTGTGTGTGTGGGTGTAGTTCTCGCAATTTAGTGATCTTGTTGTATCTTGTACTGTACTCAACAACTGTCAGAGTGGGTTGAGATTAGAATCAATTTTAGCTTCTTCTTCAGGTAGCTCATCAAACTGATTCAATCTATGATGGATGGTAGTCAGTGCTGTGTTCGGATTTCGAGTAAATTATCAAGTTCATCCGAATCACGCAGAGGGCTTCATCAAGATGATGGCTCCAGGATAGCACATGGCAAACCAAGTATACAAAAGTCGGCTAATGCTGTCCGGATACGATAGACAGGACAAGTTGCAAGAATGCCGAACAACTACCCTGAAAAGTATTTGCCTCACATCCGGTAGGAATAAGACGACCAGGGGTGCAGCGAGCAAGATGGTTAGACTAAGTGAAGCAAGTCTGAGAATTTGGTGAGTGTTAGCCCAAAACCAGAATGCCGAACAACTACCCTGAAAAGTATTTGCCTCACATCCGGTAGGAATAAGACGACCAGGGGTGCAGCGAGCAAGATGGTTAGACTAAGTGAAGCAAGTCTGAGAATTTGGTGAGTGTTAGCCCAAAACCAAGTCCATTGGAGAAACTTTGTTCATCAGGCTTTGTCTTAGAACGGCAAGCCAAGTAAAGTAAAGTAAAGTAAGTAAGTTCAAGCAAAAGAAAAATATTTGGTCCTGGCTTATTAGTTTTGGGTGGTTTCCAAAAATAACGCGGAGCTGTACAGTACGGTAGATTGTGATCCCTTGCAACTTCCCGATTTGTTTCGGCTTGTCTTGCTACGATGCGTAATGTAATATATCAGGATCATAGAGCTTCGGATTCTGTATATTGATTTTCCTTGCACGTTTTTTCGTTTTACTGAGAAAAAAATTACAATTATAGTCAAAAACAGCGAATACTGTTGATCTATATGCTTGATCCATAATACTGGGAAAAGTCAATTTTGCTCCCAATATTATGGACCATTGTTTAATTTCGTATATTAAAGCGAAAAATGCATTTTTCTTGGTGGTTTCACCGTAATTCTATGAATAGGTATGTATTCCTTCGATTTCATCCATTTTACGTTCAGACACACAAATTTACGCCGCTATTCAGTTTATAATTCACAACCGACTTTTTATAACAACCGCAAAAATAACAAATCGAAAGTCGATTGGGGCCAACTGTTAACTATCGGAAAATTAAGTAAATTAACGCATTGGAACTGAGTTTATTGCTGTTAACCATGCAGCAAAATGTTGCTGCCATCTATTGAACTCATACTCGATAGTTAAATATTAATTTGTTACGTATAAAATAACGTAAAATGCAGACTGACCCATAATACTGGGTGGCCCATAATACTGGGGTGACTGTATTAATTCAATAAGAAACACCCTACAATTCATTATTATTTGAAAATTACTGTTGAGATCTATCAAATGAAACCGAGTTGTTGAAAATGAATATTACTTTGAGTGTGCGAATGGTGGTCTCAAAAGTCTCCAAACAGGACCATTTTGAATCATTTACCCTACCGTGTTATCTGTTTCGCTTTGCGCTGCTCTGGCTTTGGATTCTGATGCAGAGCTACCACATAAATTTGTACATGCATAAATTCGGGCTTCCTTTCCTTCGTTGTAGTACAGCGGGATTTTAATTTTGTTGGCATGAACCAATTTTGGCAATAAAAGTACTCGTTTTTGGCAACAAAAAATATTTTACTTCTAAAAATACGCTTAAATATCTATCAGTATTCGCGTCCACATTCTAAATGACGAAACCGTGATGTCTTCAGTATGGGCATACAAAAAAATGTAGTTGTAGTTTTTTTTGACGTAGGACTACGTATCACCGCAGGATATCAAAAGAGTTGCGACAGCTCCTGTCAAACTTTCCAAACATAAAACGGTTGCAATATCGCGAAAAAGCGTTGATTAATGATGATTAGTTAACTTTTGGCACATTTATATACAATTTCTGCAGATCAAAATCGGGTCTCGATTTTGGAGCGATTTCGAATTTGACAACGTAGGCGACAAAATTTTAATGATCCTTCTAATTTGGACAGTGTGTTACGTGTACTCTATTTTGGACATATACGGCAAAATCAAATGAATAGGTGAATCACCCTATAAATCACATATTTCAGTATATGTCACACCACATAGCATAGCATAAGTACGTAGATTTCGTAGATTCCGTACTTTTGAATCCCAATTCCTAGCTAGAATGAACACAAATTAAATAAATCTTTTTGAAAAGCGAACCCGATTTCACTATCGTGATCCTACACCCAGATTTTTTCAAACTTAGCTCTCCTAGCTCCTCCCTGGAATCGCCAATGAGTATTTGTGTAGGTTGCGCATTTACTGATAAGATAAATAACTCAGTTTAGTTTGGCTACCAATCATTCAATTTCTGTCGCTTGATATATTATGATAACTAGTTTATTATTCAAATCGTGTATTAATAGTATTTTGACATGAGTTTTGAAAATAGGCTTTGTACAGATTACACTACTGAAAGTGCAGTTAAAGGTAAGCCATGTTACATGTATTTGAAAGAATTGATTTAGGCCATTGAATGTATTCAACAAATTAAGAAAAGTGCCAAAAATGGATTGATTCCATAGAGCCATTGACTACCAGCGTTGACGGATTCTCTATTAGCGATTGCAGCACAGAATTTGTGTCAACCGCTGCAGATAGTGATTTAGATTTAACAAATGATGATGATAACAGTGTTGATACAGGTAAGGTAAAAAAATAATCATATGTTCTAGCAATGTAGCATCTAATGACATGTTGTTTTTAGGAAACGAATTAAAAATTATGTCCAACACGGTCTCGCACATTAACCACACGGAAATATTGCAAACAGTTTTAAAAGGAAATAGCACACAAACTTTTGAGAATATTCAGGTAAGTAGGCGTTCGTTTTATTTAAGGTACACCGGGGCAAGTGGGACCTAAAAATGCATAGTTTAGGTTTATTCCACTGTGTTTTCTATACCTATCATTATTTAAAAATTCTTTCAACACAGAAACTCTTCAGTGGTATCACTTCGAAGGATTAATTACGAAAAAGGCCTATCAATTTACATGAAATGAACCTGGAGGAGAATTTTCAAAATTATGGCGATAGGTCCCACTTGCCCCATTTACCGGAGCAAGGGGGACCTATATTCAAATTTGATTAAAAAACATAAAATAATAGTAAATTGTGTAAGTTAATATACAGCAACGTTAAAGCATTGCAAGAAGCAATCAAAAACAATATTTGTACGAAGGGTTCATTCAAAAATAGCGTAACAAAATCAGATCACAACGGGCGACCTTATAATTTATATAAAACACAGATCGTGAGCAATTACGCTGTAAAGCATTATTGTAATGAAATGTACTTGAATATGTCGTTGTATCCAATTCTTGCGAGACGTAATTTAGGATTAACCATTGTTTAATAGCTCGAAAATACGATTATGATCTGTTTGTTTATTGTTTCAATTCCAGTTGCAGATTTGCTTAATTATATCAAATTTGCCTTTCCAAATTCAATTAACATCGTTTAGGTGTAACCAAAATGTGACCAAACGGTTTGTTCCCTCACAAGCTGTGCATATGGGCTTCTATTTTGCGGCCCCTTGGTTTAGTCCTTTTCGGTTTTATTTTAAAGCTTTACTGGTATAAATATTATGTAATTGAACTGAAAATGTTCGGCAGTTCATCTAAGAAATGTAGGGTATTGTCGTTATCGTCGGGCCACTGTTATGGTCGGGCCATCACGATTTTACAGTTTTAGTAACTCATAATATCTATGATACAACCATTGTAAAACTTCTTACTGTGACAGCTAACTTTCCACAATATTGTGAGTTTCAATCACGTATTCAAAACACCCGTACTGAATTCAGTGACTAAATCTTACAAAAACAGTTTTCCAGGTGCAATGAACTTTTCTTCAAGAAATGATTCATGAAATGCAATTATCGAGGTAAATTTTGAATATGTATGAAGTGTGTTGTGCTGCACACGAAGACTATAGAAAAATCCCCTCCAGTAAGGTGTTTGGGAAGGCTAAGGTGAAATACTAGAAAAGCGCTATTTGTAAAGGTCGGACCACTTGAGTAGTCATGGTTGGGCCACCATAATTTCAAGCACAGAAGCGTAATAATCGCTAGAGAATGTCAGTCACGTAAAATGTGATGAAATAAAGCACAATTAATACGACAAGAACCTAGATTTTTGTTGTTTTTTTCATTGTAGTTGTACACTTCGGAAAAGGCGATTGTAGCAATACTGATTTCACAAGATCGCCAAAATTTCGCAAAAATGCTATTAAAACTAGGGTATTTGTACCTATATGAACCGTTGTTCACGGAATTCATTCTTTTCATGTCTCTATATAGAATTTCAATACGTATGTCTTAGATTTTTTGCGGTGACCCAACCTGTACAATATGGCCTGATTATGACAACATTTTTTGTCTTCACGAAAATGCCTATAACTTTTTTGTTTTTCAAGCAATCAGTTGAAAACTTTCCGGAAATATACCTTATTCTTAGACCTTTGTAACGATATATTTAGATTTCCAAAATTCCTTTTGAAACGAAAGTTATGGGCGACTTCCAAAACGTGGCCCAACCATGACGACACTCCCCTATTAAGACAGGAAGTTTTGTACTGAAACACTTTATTTTTAATAGGTCCCACTTGCCTCGGGTGCTTTGAAGGGCCGACCTTATTTCGACCCATTTTTTTTAATGCCGTTTGTCAAATTAACCAACTAGTTTTCGGGTGTAACTTGTTTATACACTCATTATGTTTACCTACTGTCACAAAACATGTACTTTTACGTAAAGCCTGTGGCCAAAATATCATTTATAGAAAGGTGCGTCAAACTTACAACGCCTTACAATGCCTGTTATAAATAATCTATAATTTTAATACATGCGTTTGAGTTGTATCTTTCATTTCTAGAAAGGTTCTGCTGGAGAAAATGAGGCGGAAGAGAGTTATGAGCTCCGTTCCCACTTACCCCGTGTTCCCACTTGCCCCGGGGTACCTTATATTCGCCTGCTGATGATTCATAAATCATTCTAGCTAAGTTGCTATAGTCAATGATTTTACAAATAAAGATGGCCACATTTTTATGGTCAATCAATCTGTTAATATGCAATATTTGAATTCTTTAATAATAAAGTAAACAAATTTTGTGACTTTTGTAACTTTTGTAACTTATTTGTAATTAGGTAACAAAAGTGATCATTCATGGAAAACATATATTTGGAATTATTTAATTTGGATTCAGTCACCGTCCGTTTCGTAGTTTTATTAAGTAATTTTGGTAAAATAAAAACACGTAAAACTATCTTTCAAGCAAGTATTCAATTTACTTGTCTATGGCTACATCAGATACCTAGAGTTGGGGGCCGTGCACTAATTACGTAAGGACTTTTTCCTCATTTTCAACTACCCCCCCCCCCCCCTCCCTCTGTATAAGATTTTGGCCAATCCCCCCTCCCCCCGTGAAAAATCTTAGTAAGATTTTTTGAAACATCAAAATTCAAGTTGTATTTAAAAAGTTAGACATTGGAAGAATATAGAAACATTGAACAAATTCAACAAAGTTCAAACAAGTTCATAAAAATCAAAGTTCAAACAAAATCTTTAAAAAAAACTAATTCGTTTATAGCCCACTCACGAACAGAACCTATTTCCGCATTGACGTTGTCAATAAATGTTGGTGTATGCTCAGAAACTCACTAGGGTAGGGTTCACTTAATTCGCATTACTTTACTCTACATCGTGAACACGTGCCCTCGTCAACTAGCATACAAAGAACTAAATATAGATTTATCCCTTTAAGCACTAGCTCATACAATTGTGTAGGTGAAAACTTTTGGTAAAACGACTACACAAAATCACTCGTGTGACCCACAAAGTACAAAACTTGAAAACGTTAGCGTAAAAGTTACTCTTGGTATTCCAATAGTTAGATTAGATGGGATTGGATTGGAGAAATTGTTTCACTGTTATGATTTTCCGCGAAATTCCGAAAAACGTCACGTCCTTAAAGGGTTATTTGAGTCCGCATACAAAAGTGTGAAATTTGGAATTTCGACGTAAACCTGTGTGATAATATGATAACTTAATAGAAGAATTAAAAGAACATTTTCATATTTCTCAATAATTTTCCTTCTGACAAAAAAAGTTAGCGGTTTATTTAGCGACACGTAAATTTAGCGGAAGCTAACAAAAACGCTAACAGTTATAAAAATTAGCGAAAACGCTAGCCGCTAACCAAAATGTTAGCTGAGCTAATGAGTTGTTAGCGGACTAGCGGAATTGTGCCCACCTCTACAGATCTGTAATGACCATCCGCGGTTTCCTTTGAAGCAAAATACTGACCCCACTCTGGTCACATGCGGCAGGCAAGATTTTTGGGAACAGAAGAACAATACATCCCAAAAATTATGTTTGTTGTATAGTAGCTTATCAAACACTTGTTCCATTAGTACAGCTATAAATTAGTTGAATAAGCTACTTTTAAACAAAAATGTTTCTCGTGATATCATGAGGGGTTTAGCGGCTGCCTTGCGGGATTGGGATAGGCAATTGCAACGAAATATGTTGGAATAATAGCATAAACTGATGACATCAGATGGGTCTGGAACAAGTAGGCCAACTGCTGTTTCCCTGAATGGGCAAGGCTAATATACTCAGCAGGTTGCTACGCATTTCATTGCAGCATGAAGGATTTCGACACTTCACAACTTAACTCATCAATTTAATTTTTTTTTTGTTACAAGTAACATGAGTTACTATTAAAATGTGAATATTTCATAATTTTTTCGTGTGTGAAAATCTTACGTAAAAAATGATTAAACCCCGTTTTATTTACCAATTAATTTCGATCTTCAGTCCATGCCTGGTGTTAAAAACATTGGCGAAACTAGTGATCATTCCTAGGGGGGGCTATAGCCCCCGGCATTTTTTCGACCATTTTATTTCCTTGGCACATTAAAATTGAATGTACATTGATGCATGGGAACTTTAAGTTGTGATGCCTATAAAAATTACTCTCATATTTTTATTATGTAAAGTTATCTAACTATAGTTTTTTCTTAAATTTAAAAATCCAGCTTAATTTTTCTAGGGGGGGCTAAATGTCTTCTAGGGGGGCCTCTCCCTAGCCCCCCCCCCCTAGTTATGCTAATGGTTAAAAACGCGTATAACGTACAACGCGCATATGCCTGTCACGACAGCTGTCAGCTGAAGCCGCCTCCGATAGTGGTGGAGTGGTAATAGAGGTTGACTAAAAGTTTTAAAGCAAAGTTTATACGGGACCGCTTGTATTTGATGCTGTGCAGTATGACGAATGCAGCATGTTATTTCCCCTCTTCCGTTTATCGTAAAAAATAAGAGTATCAAAAGTCTGAATTTTTCCAATCTTCCGTTGCCGATAACAGAAAAAAACAAACGTCTTTCACTATGTACATCCTACATGCAATAAATTTAGTCGAGTATACAACCGTACGATTGCGTAATTCTCACAGCTGCTGTCAGATTTGACATAAAATTGAATCAGCTGGCTCAAACGGCTTCAAGAAAACTATATGAGAATGACATTCGTGCCAGGGGACAACACGTTAGTACCTACTCATTATTGCAAAAATCGAAAACACACTGACTTGTATTTTTTTTAATGCCTCATTATCATTGAAAAATTTTTTGCTATTTCTTTGAGCATCAAATTTTCTCTTTCAAGGCTGTTAACGCAGCTCTAGATAACTAAACTTATTATGAAGGTTATATGATCAATACGTCAGTTTTCAGCTACTTGTGGCGGAATACCGGGTTTTTCGCCTGATATCAGCCCAGGGGTTTGATAATTCTCAGATGCCTCTTATGTTTATTACCACACTAGCTGAGTGCCCGATCTTACTCGGGGAGCCTTTGTCTCACAGCCACTTGTACATCGGTTATTGTAACCGAAATGCTTATAATGCAAAAATACAACGCTTGTTCCTCCCCAGCAAACGCCAACTCGTATATCAATGTACGAAAATGATCGTTATTTACTTTTAATAAATTCAGTATCGTAAATATAGTCTAGTGAAACGTACATAAGTTTATATTCTATCGTATTTGATGATAGCAAGTGATTGACCTACGATTTGTAGTACAGAATTGTATAGCATAATAAAACTAATCACTTTGAGTCGGATCTTATCGCGTACAAAGACTTATAAAGTTGAATTGTTAACGTATATTTTGTAGTACGCATATGACCTCCAAATTAGTACGCATATGCTAGTTTTGTGCATCAAATACGATTTTTCAGGGTATATATAGGTACATATAACTCATTTATTGCTCTGATATGCATATGAAAATGTTTACTGGGTCTTTCGGACGTTCCTCCCACCCCATCGACATCTCTATATCGAGCTGCAGTAAACGTCAGCGACAGCATGTCCTGGGCTCAAAATTTGACCGCGGGCCCAAATCAGACTGCTAGCAGTTGAGTGAAACGCAGTGCTGGCATGCTATCTCATTTTCGCACACACGAGATGTGGGTGGCGAAAACATGGTTGCCTGCCGATGGGGTGGTTCCTCCCCATTTGTCAGCTCCGCCTTTTATGTCTACCCGACCACCTGCACATCTGTTTTCTTTACGGAAATCCCTATAAAACCCTATAAAGAAAGAAAAACAAAACCATTTTTCCTATTTCCTTCCGCTTTTAACAATGGCCACCCCACCCATAGGAAATTTAGTTTAGTATTAGGGTAAATTAACCATTAGTGGACCAGTTAGTACTTGACTAGTTTTCTTCCACGAATTATTTTAAACTGGTAAGGCTAAACACGAAACAGATGGCACTTACAATACAAGTAACTTTCGATTAAGCCTAAAAAATAGCTATATATGTTGCAAATCTCTATATTTTACACAGTTTTTAAAAAAGATTGAAATGTCCGTTTTCCTTTAATGGACCATGTGGTTTACAATACCCCCACCGGGTCCATTATAGGCGTTCTAGTGTATTTTGCCTGAAGAGGGTCCACTAATGACCACATTTCGCATTGTTAACCATAAAATGGACCTTAACTTATTGAAAATGTCGATTTTATGGCATTAATCATTAAATTCAGCTAAAATTTTATAAACTGAACTGTGTAGTATGTTTAATACTTTCTGTTTCATGTCATATGTCCTCGGAAATAAGAAGCACACGCTAATAAACGCCGAAACTGCCCTCGAGGTCCATTATAGGTAAAGGGTCCACTATACCCTACATACTATCCTAATAAAAAACTACAAGGTATACAGCCCTAAGGGTTGTACGAAAGGGTGACGTAGGACTATATCAGATCATTAGATCGAAGACTAATGTAAACTGCATTTCTGGCATACGTATGTTTGTAAGAATCTGTGAGTGCCATTGTTTAAGTGAATGTTTAAAAGAGAAGAGCGAAATATTCAGATTCAATTCTTCATTGAATGGAATGGTGGCTTTGAAAATACGTGGACAGGAGTTCATAAGTAGGGGAACTGTGGGTAAGACGAACAGGTTAGGAAGAACATGTAATATAATACAGAGAGCTTATTATTTATAAAATCTAAATACAGTTTACTTCAGTTCAATATATTGTTTTCAAAAGCGGCTACTGAAATATTTAACAAAAAATGTTTTTCGATGTGTATTTTGCGTTTTAAAAATGGTCCGAAAAAATGTACTTTTTTAGTGCTGCGGGTGAAACGGACAATGTGTGGGGGTAAGATGGACAGGTATTCTGAATCGCCCCAACTGAGAGCATATTATTATTTTTGACCATTAACAAATTGAATACGTAAAATATGTTGGTGTATCGTGCAAAAAGTGAAAGGGGCAGTTGCCCCCCCCCCCGCTACCACCCAGTGGCAGACAATCGAAAATTGTTTGACAGCGGCAATATAAATAACAATTCTAAAATCTATTCCATGCCTGGCTGCTGCTAATTTGTTTGAAGTCCACATTTGCCGGTTATATGCATGAGATATTACTAAGAAGCAAAATCAACAATTTTATTATAATATGTTCACTGACCATCACCCACACTAGCAGTTGTCCATTTCACCCCATGATTATACATTTTTTTAAAGCGTTTACAATTTTTCATTTGAAAATAAAATTATCTATTTCAGACTTAAGCCACTAAAAAAGCTTAATTTTGATGACAAAAACCCGATTTAATCCACCTAGTGGTGAAAGGAACCTTTGTTATACGGTCTTACTTGCTATTTGAGATAGAAATCGACACGTCTTCGGAACATAATTCATCTATTGGTTAACGTTGCGTGGTGCGTTGGTTTTCATAAAATTTTTGGAAATTGAATAAGTTTACAAAATTTAAACAAAATAGCAGCACCTATAAATTTTGATAGATCCTTTTTCATGAAATTACTGAGTAAGGGTAAGCTGGTTGTTACTAATTTGAGTAAGTGCAAGTAAAAGCAAGTTATAAGAGGAAATATTATTCTTTAACATATACATTGCGTAGTAAAAGTCTAGTTTATAGGTTTTTGAACTACGCATAAATGTCTGTAACGCCATTATTTTTGATTGACATCAATAAAGTTTTCTTGAATAAATTTTATCAATTTTTGTTAACCTTCGATTACTCACGCTGTACAACACGCATTTTGTACAACACGTGTAGGTTTTTGAATGCCATATTGTTATAAAGTTACAAATCTCTGTTTAACTAACGTATATTCTTCAATTACCTTGTTATGAGCAAAATGTCATAATTATTCAATGCATTAATACTTTAAATTGTTGGGCAAATAGATCAGCATAAACTGACATCACAGAAACGAAGCAATCAGCATGTGAGTTGTACCACGATTGGCCCTGGAAGTTTCTCTCGTTTCTTCATATGTAAAAATGGTGTCTGTGTGCAGCAACACAATCAGCAAATATAAAATGTTTAAAATGTATCTGTTGGTAGTCGAGTCATTCGGGGTCAAAATTAAGGCATTTTTTTTAATCAAAGTTCTACAGTATCTAAACAAACAAACATAGAGGTATACTATATTCATCAAAGTTGTGTATTTTTACTATTTATACAATTTTGTAATACATGAAAAAGGAATACAACAATTACAAAAAGAGCTAAAATAGAAAAAACTGATCTTACAAATTCATATACAATAAATAAGATTTTTCTCTCTTCGCTTAATAGATAGAAGGTTACTGTATTCAACAAAATTTCTTGTAATAATATGTTCTAAAACTTTGCAGAACACATCAATGTGTTATATTGAAACTGAAGAAAAATAATTTTTTTATTTCACTTTTAGGGGGATTAATCAAAATTTAAATTGCACCAGACGATAGAACTTTCAATTTTAAGAAATTCTTCCGAAGGTTCCATAAACTTAAAACCAAGTTTTCCCAGTCAAAATTCTAATGCGCATGTCTTTTTGGCTTTGGGCCATTGTGTGCGCGAGTAACCGAATTACAAAAGTCGGCGCGAGTGTTGGAGGGTTAATATCTTTTGATCGGCAAAACCGATTCTTCTGAAATTTTGCAGATATATTTGTAGCATTAAAATCTCTAATTTGATGCCAAAATAATTCAAACTAGATAAATCATCTTAGATGAAATCGTTATAAATTATTGTAAATTTTAATGTGTTGTATTCAATTGATCATAACTTTCAAATTAAACGTCCAATCAAAAAACAAATCAATAGTGATCTATTAGGTTATGTTAGCTGTCAAATGAGACTAATAGCGTCTAAATCGGTTTAGTCATTTCTAAGAAACAGGCGATAATTATTACCTTGTCAAAACAGGTTTTTTAAGCATAACTTTTAAACTGATTGTTTGTTTTCAATAAAATTTATCCGAAAAATTTAGTGTTAACAAGAGCTTTCATTCGATACCAAGATCGTTGAAATCGGTCATTTGGGTCCGGAGAAAATCGTGTCACGTAATTTTTACTTTTTTACTTATAACTTTTAAACGAAATGTCGGACCTCGAAACAATTCAATAGTGATATACTAGGCAATAATATCTTTCAAACAAAAGTAATAGCGAACAAATCGGTTCTGCCATCTCCGAGAAATAGGCGATAGAAAAGTTGCGCCCCGCACATACATACACACATACACACATACACACACACACACACAGACATTGCTCAGTTCGTCGAACCCTGTCGATTGGTATATGTGGCTCGGCCCTCCGGGCCTCGGATCAATTTCGTGTTTTTCGACCAATTCCTAAACCTTTGTTATAGTATAACAAAGGTAAAAAGTTACATCCAAACGCAGAATCACTTACAATTTTCAGTTTTACTGTACTTTATCAAAATTTGAAAGTTCTAAATGATGATGGAAACGTTCAGACGTCATGAGATAGCAAGATGGTTGGATTCTCATCAAAATTTGTATAGTAAGGTAAACAATTGACTAGTCATTGATTTTTAATCGTGCTAATTCTTCGTTTTTCTACGTTTTTTCGGATTTTCTTGGTGCTGTTCATATCGTATCCAACGTATTTTCTACCACTTCATCGGAATATTTTGGAGTATAACATTTTTCGTGAGGATTTCGTAGTGAAAATTGCCATCAAATTATTTTGGTTTCCTAATGAATAGCGAACAAGTAGAGCGAGCAATGGAGTCGGTATGTTGTGCTTGTGCCGGTGATCTAGCCAAAGCAGATGAAATAGTTTGTAATGGCTTTTGCAAATCATCTTTCCACTTGCAATGCGTTCGTCTGATCACCGAAATTCGTGATACTGTCGCTGGTTGCTCGCAACTGTTCTGGATGTGCAACGCTTGTAAAAAAATGATGGATAATGCTCGTTTTCGCCAAGCCATAACATCCACAAATAACGCAATGCAAGCGATGGCTGACGATCAAAATAAGGTGCTTGACGAGTTGCGCAAAGAAATCGCACTTAACACTACCAAAATAAACACAATTCTTCAGCGAACGCCTTTGTCTACAACACCACGAATTCCATTATCACAACAAATAACAAACTCACGCAAACGGCCACGACTGATAATTCCGGACGAAACACCGCAACGTAATAATGCCACCGAAGGAACAAGAGATGTGCAGGTTGATGATTCTATCCCACTGGCTGCAGCTAAAAAGGAAAAATTGTTTTGGCTGTATCTATCCGGATTTGATCCTCAGGCTACGACCAGTCAGATCGAAAGCTTGTAAAAAGCAATCTGAACACCGACAAGACTGTGGACGTTGTCAAACTTGTCCCAAAAGGGAAAACACTGGAAGAACTCACATTTGTCTCGTTCAAAGCTGGTATCAACATTGAGTTAAAAGACCTAGCTTTATCTAGTTCGACATGGCAGAAAGGAATTAAATTCCGGCCGTTTGATTTCCAACACAATTCAAACGCACGTACTTTCTTTCGATTCCAACCGACGCCGGGTGGAGTGCAATCACATCGAGCTAGTATTATCACCGCATCGCCGCACTGTAAATTCCTCGACCAATGAAGAACGATCACCCATGCTTCCCCGAAACAGCACTAGCCTTCCAGATCGCAGCATTCCGTTAACAGCCAGACATACAAGTGTTCCTGTCAGTAATGTGTACCGTACAATTATTGCGATCAGCTATCAAAACGTCCGCGGCCTTCGCACAAAAACGAATGATCTTTTGTTAGCACTTTCTCAATGTGATTATGACGTAATTGCATTTACAGAAACCTGGCTAAATGACGATATTAAAAATTCTGAGCTCTCTAATAATTACGTGATTTACCGCTGTGATAGAAATGCTCAAACAAGCCGATGCAAACGTGGTGGCGGTGTATTGATTGCCGTTAAGAATGGGCTTCATAGTGCTGCTGTCTGTATTGAGGACTGTGATCGGTTGGAGCAGATTATTGTTCGGATTTCACTACCAGGTTTTGATATAACAGTCTGCTGCGTTTATCTTCCACCTAACAGCGAGCTTGCTTTATATGAGCTGCATGCGGCATGTGTGCAAAAGATTATAGATCGATCCGGTGATCGTAACGTGGTTTTGGTTGTTGGCGATTACAATATGCCACAATTGTGTTGGATGCCAGAGGAAAATTTAAATTGTTTGCTACCCATTAACGCTTCTTCCGAGCAAGAAACTACTTTGACTGAGTCTGTTATGTCTAGCGGTCTGCTCCAGATCAACCATTTGACAAATGTAAACGGCAGGCTTCTTGATTTAGCATTTATCAATGACAACAGTTGCGTACAATTATTGGAACCACCGTTACCATTGCTACGAGTTGACCAACACCACCGGCCTTTTGTGTTGCTATTTGAACTGCCCGACGAAAAAACAAATGTTTCTAGTGTTATGGATCCGTATGCTTTCGATTTTAGCAGGTGCGATTTTGTGTCACTCAATAGATTATTTGCCGAGGTTCGCTGGGAGGAATTTCTGTTTGGATGCAGTGTCGATGAAGCTGCGTCTCGCTTATATGAGCAAATGTTTGCTGTGATTCGTGAAGTTGTGCCTCTGAAAAAAACACGTCGGTCTCTTGGTAGAAGGCAACCCTGGTGGAATGATGAGTTGCAGTGTCTACGGAATCGTCTTCGTAAAGCTAGAAAGCAATATTTTCGCTCCCGAGATGAACGGCGTAAAGTTGCATTGCATGACATTGAGAGCGAATACAACTCTTTGCATGCTCGTTGCTTTCGTTGTTATATTCATCGCATGGAAGGAAACATCAAGCGTGATCCTAAGTCGTTCTGGTCTTATGTTAAAAATCGGAAACAACAGACTGGTGTCCCACATCGTGTTCGTTACAACGATATTGTAGCCGAGTCGCAGTTAGAGTCAGCAAACTTATTCTCATCCTTTTTTCGAAGCGTGCAAAGTAATAACCGCCCACCTTCGTCTGAAGCGTATCTGAATAGTTTGCCGTTTTTCGATTTGAATGTGCCACTTTTCAACTTTACGCTAAGCGAAGTGATGTTAAAGCTGCAATCAATCAATGGATCCAAGGGCGCCGGACCTGACTACTTACCACCGCTACTGTTTAAAAACTGTGCAGAAACGCTAGCAATACCTGCAAGAATTATTTTTAACCGTTCGATGGCTGAAGGAACTTTCCCCGATGTATGGAAGACTGCTGCAATAACGCCTATTCATAAGACCGGCAGTTTGCAAGAAGTTACTAACTACCGTGCGATCTCAATTCTGAGCTGCTTGCCAAAGATATTCGAGAGCCTCATCCACGACTCGCTGTACCCGAAGATTCACCGTGTTATTTCTGAATGGCAGCATGGATTTGTTAAAAAACGATCGACAACTACGAACCTGATGGCTTATGTTTCATCGCTGATAACTGCTCTTGATAAACGACAGCAAGTCGATGCCGTTTATATCGATTTTGCGAAAGCTTTCGACACAGTGCCGCACGTTTTATTGGTAGCTAAATTGGAAAAAATGGGGTTCCCTGTGTGGCTAACACGATGGCTATTTTCATACCTCACTCAACGTACTGCGTATGTACGCATAAATGGAACAAATTCGACACCCTTCAAGATAGAATCAGGTGTGCCTCAAGGTAGCCACCTTGGCCCACTACTGTTTATACTGTTTGTGAACAATTTGTGCTCTACCATACAATCTCCTAGATACATGTTTGCAGATGATCTTAAATTCTTCCGGGTAGTAGAGTCGGCAGCTGACTGCAGTGCAATCCAGGCAGACATTAATTCATTAATGGATTGGTGCTTGTTGAACGGGATGAAGGTGAACGTTCAGAAATGCAATACCATCTCTTTCTGTAGAAAAAGACACGTTACTTTGTTCGAATATAAAATGTCAACAGCAAACATCAGTCGGGTGAATACGGTTAAAGATTTAGGCATTCTATTGGACACTAAATTGACCTTCACCCAACACATTGCAGCTTGTACCGCAAAAGCTTTTACTGTTTTAGGATTCATCAAAAGAAACACAAAGCAATTCGAAGATGCTTACTGCTTAAAGTCATTGTATTGTGCACTTGTTCGCAGCGTACTCGAATATGGTGTATTAGTGTGGGCTCTCTACCAGGCTCTGCAAATCAATCGCATCGAACGAATCCAACGCCACTTTATTCGATACGCCCTACGATTGCTGCCCTGGCGTGATCCAATCCGTCTACCTCCTTACGAAAACAGATGCGCGCTTCTTCGCTTGCCCACGCTTACAAGTAGGAGGATACTGCTACAACGGCTTTTCGTATTTGATCTTCTGGAGAACAATATTGATTGCCCCGAGTTGCTCAGCCGAGTTCGTTTCAACGTGCCCTCAAGGTTTACACGGCGGACTAACTTCCTGAGGCTTCCAGTGTACCGTACTACATATGGCCGAAATAATCCATTTGATATGTGTTGCCGAAATTTCGAAAATGTATCTGAGTGCTATGACTTTAACATTAGTAAAACAATTTTTAAGCGTAGATTAAGTCGTAGGACCAGTCTGTACGATTAATTCGAAGACTTGTAAAATAAAATAAAAATAAAAATAAAATAAAATATTTACGAATTTTAATGCTTAACTGGTAGAATCAACCACCTGTCCGTCTTACCCACCCTGTTCGTCTTACCCACAGTTCCCCTACAACGCCTGCAACTATTGGGACATAGAGATTCCTTTTAAAAATCACATGTGTGCATCATAAAGGTTAGAATAGTAATGAATGACCAGCCCATAGATTTTTGTATTAAAAATTATTATGCGTAGCTTTACATGTTTCAATAATCTTGCTTTAACTCGCTTGTGGCCTTTAAAAAAGCCATTGGTTACACAAGGATTAAAATATGACGTCCACCAAATTTCTGTTTTTTAGACCCCCTCTCCCCCCTCTGTCTGATTGTGTCACAAAACTCATTTAGAAGGGGAAGGGGTCTCAGTATACCATGGAAAAAAATCCTACCTTCTAAAACTCCCACATCCCAAATTTGGTTCCATTTGCTTGATTTGTTCTCGAGTTTTGAGGAAATTTGTGTTTCATTTGTATAGGAGCCCCCCCTCTTACGCCCTCCATAAAATTGCTCTCTTACCCCCTTCAGAAAATTGCTAATCATTTTATCTATCCAACGACATATAAATTGTTCAGTTTCGTGCAGTAGTTTAGTAGTTATTAGCATTTGAAATCTTGAAATTTTGAAATTTGAAATCTTCTACCCAGTCCCAGTATAGTAAACAAAGACGTAGTCCTACATCAAAAAAGTAGAAGGAGCAACAGTGTTTCTTCCAGGGATACAACAAACCTGTCATTCCTTTCATTTCACTTCAAGACAAAGCTTGTTTGTAAACAATGTTTTTAGTTTTTAGTTATGAACCCCCCTCCTCTTTTGTCAACCCTCCAGTGCTGATTTTTTTATGTCAAGGAACATGTGTGCCAATTTTGGTAGAGATTGGTCAAGGCGTTCTGGAGTTATGGTGGAACATACAAACATACAAGCATACAAACATACAAGCATACAAACACACTCACGCTCACTTTTATATACAAAGATTAAAATTGCATAAACATCATCATCTGTATGGGATGGTTCAACTTTTTCTTGCAATCCAGTGTGGGCCGAATTGAGTCATCCAGTTGGAGTCAACTGTCCTTCAGCATCAGCGATATCGCAAAGTTTTCACGTAACTTTTAATGCTAATGTAGTAAGCTTACAATAACTCTTTACAAATTATGAAACTAAACAAATTTTTTGAAAAATCTACCTTTGATGAAAAAATATTGACGAAAAAATCACGACCATTAATAAATTTTGCGGTGCACAAAAATGACGCAGATCTTCGAAAGGTTAAGGTGTTTACATTTTTGATGATTCAAAATGTATTTGAGGTCGCAAAAACCAATGCCCAGGGTACGAATCTCGGCTAGGCTGCTATAGAGTGGGTAGGATCGTTGTACTAGCCTCGTAATTGTCCTATACTCTAATAACCAGCTCCGAAGGCTATCGATAAAGAAAAGTCAAGTTCTTAAGGACGTTTATACCTATGGCTTTGCTTTGCTTTTCAGGTCGCAAATTCTAATAAAGTACACATTGGTAATGTCACCTACGTGACTGGACCAATTCATATAATACACAACAATGGTGGCAACATGGGATCTATCCATCAAATCGCTTCTACTTCATCGACAGCAACGCAGCAACATCCATCACGAGGAACGAATGATACTAACATTAATTACGATCATGTAGAAGAGGAGGAGCGAAATAAGGATGATTTGTTTGTGAGTAATGTTGGTAAGTTCATCATACCTTTCAGTATGCACAGACAAAGATACAACTCGTGGAATCTCCTTATTTGAACCGATTTGAATGCTCTTGGTCTTATAATGAAAAGTAGGCACGTGTTTGGTTGATTAAGCGGTATGCAACATAACCAATGGCTAATAATGTGTCCAATCAGATATAATGATTTCTCAACATTAGAGTATAAATATATTTAATTTGTTGTAGAACGTACCGATCGGTGTTATTGGGACTTGGTTTCTTTCATAATAAAGACTAATTATTGTCACGGCTTAGATCATATACATGTTAAGTTGAAATGATGAAATCCTACATTTTTACGCCTAAATATGTGATAGTTTTTTTAGAAATTTTTACTAATTTTGAAATTGTAAATGCAATGTGAATTAATTGAAGTAATTCCTCGTAATACTTCATATTAACCAATTAAACATCTATGAAGAAGTTAGAATTGAATAACATGAGATAACTCTTATGTAAATTGTACATTGTGTACGTTAAACTTGATCGTTTATCTAGCAACGATTTGTTTGTATGTACGGCATCACAGCCTAATACGTTTTAGATTTATCAAAACCCCTCGCATACTAGCTTACTTGCCGATTTGTGTGTCATCATGACTCGCGCATTCGCTAACTCGCCCACTCGTGAACTGACTAGCAACCTAAAAACTCACCCAGTGTCATCGACGCTTTACTTAGGCTGTGAACCATTTCGCGAAATTAACTTTTTGCTTAAAATTTGGCAGTTCGATGGTTTTTCGAAAATAACCCTGCTCGGGAGCATGGTTAATTTTGACAGTTCGATGGTTCGCTTCTGAGAGTCAATGAGATATGCCATAGGTGAGGAAAGAGCTTCGCTGTGTTTCACTGATTTTTCCTTGAATTTTTTTTTCACCGATGTATGGATGTTTAACATATAACAAATTTGTTTATTCAACCCGAAATGAAATGAGATAAATTTTATCTATCAAATAGGAGCAAATGAACACCAAAAATTCATCCAATTCCAGCCTGGACTGAATAAATAAATTCGCTGTTATAGAAACATATCTTCATCCTCACCTTCTATATGCTCTCATTGAGTAAAACAACTATCAATCTGTCAAATATGAAATGGTTCGCATTCTGAACTGATTTTAACCACTCGAGGAGAAATAGCCATCGAACTGTCAAATTTTTACTAAAAAGTTAAAAATTTCGCGAAATGGTTCACAGCCTTAAATTGATTGTTATTAACCCCGACATCAAAAATGATGGTACTTGCAGCTACACTTTTGGCTCTATCTCCACTTATTTTCATTCGATTTTTATGCAATTAGTCTTAAAAGAAGCACATTAGATTGGCCTTTGATGAAAAAATTAGTTGATAAATTACGGTTCCATTTTCCTGGAGATATTCCTGATCGCAGTGGGATTTTTGACATAAGTCATAAGTATGTGGTGAAATAAAAACGAGAAATCCGCTTAACAAAGTGCGCAAATGTCCTCCATTTCTGTTTTGGTCAATAAGAATGAATCTTACACTACCCTGTAGAGCAGAGCGCAAATTCATGTCCCAGACTCCGGAACATCCGGTATCGGTATCTACCGGAACTGAAAATTGGCCGTTTTGAATTCTCTTCAGTAATATGGAAAATGGGGTATCAAATAAAAGGATTTTTCAACGCGATTTCTTGGGAGTACTTTTGGATGTATTTTGACCCGGTCTGGATATTCCGCAATACCCGTTGTCGGGTCGGTTCTACCGGAACTCAAAATTGACCATTTTGAATTTTTATCAGAAACTAGCTGACCCGACAAACTTCGTATTGCCACAAATTAAATTGTGTTGTACATAAATCGTGAATCTCGGATGACCTTTGTCACAATCTTGAGTTTTGCAAGTTTCTGGGGACTTCATGGGTGTTTTCATATACAAATTTTGCTCACAGTAAAGTAGAAAACAACTCCTCCTCATTGCTTAGCCTGATAAAATAAAGCGGATAGCATTTGAATATTCGCCATCACAACAAACCATTTCACCGAATACCATTTTGCGGAACACCAATTTTCGGTTGACCATAACGCGGAATATAAAGTTTCGCAGAATAGCATGTTGCGAAAAATCTTACGCGGGATGTACCATTTCACGGAAAATCTTTTCGTAGAAAGTACCATTTCGCAGGGGTGACCCAACTGGAGGAAAGTAATAGTGGTCAGTAGATCTAGGAAAATAAATAAACCTAGATAGAGGTGATCGCTACGAGGGACTCCCCCGCAGTTACCGACGCTTCCGACGGTAGGTCACCGGCAACATTCGCGGCCTGTGGCCGTCTCGCCCTGAATCATCTAATGTTACTAATGATAGTTTTTTGTGGTCTTGTTATTGACTAATGTTTTATGAAAAAGTCTAAAATTTCTCGAGTTCAGTTAGTTTTTGAGTTACGCAAAAAATTCTGTTTTATTTGCATGAGTCCTTATCCCCCACAGGGGTGAGGGGTGTCAAACCATCATAAAAATAATTCCTGCCTCCAAAACCCCCCACATGCCAAATTTGGTTCCATTTGCTTGATTAGTTCTGTAGTTATGAGGATATTTGTATTTCATTTGTATAGGAGACCCCCCACTATTGAAGAGAGAGGAACCATAATTCCCCTCCTAAAGAGGGAAGGGGTCTCAATTCACCATAGAAAAAAAATGTGCTTACAAAAACACCCACATGCTAAATTTGGTTCCATTTGCTTGATTAGTTCTCGAGTAATGCAGAAATTTGTGTTTCATTTGTATGGGAGCCCCTCCCCCCCTCTTAGTGGGAGGAGGGGTCTCTAACCATCATAAGAACATTCCCTGGCCCCAAAAACCTCTACATGCAAATTTTCACGCCGATTAGTTCAGTAGTTTTCGATTCTATAAGGAACATCCCGACAGACAGACAGACAGAAATCCATTTTTATATATGGGTCATTCCATCTCAAACGTACACAAGGTTTTAATTCGACCATCAGCGATTTCAACCAAAGTTGGCATAATTGTTCATTCTGACACCACTACCAATTTCCCAAAGTCTTGCGTCGATTGATCAATCCCCCTAGCAGTGGCGCTACTTCCTCTTTTACAGATTTTCAAAAAAAGTCATTTTTCGGGTTTAAATATCTCTGAAACAGTTTGATGTAAAGACATGCCAAAATACTTTTTCTATGGGTTTTTGGCCGCGTAATCGAATGATGTTAGCAGTTTTTATCTAATTTGGCAACATGATACATGCGAAGAATGCGAATATCTCAAAACACTCCCAATTTTATTTTCAAATAAATATGCCTAAAATGTTCGTCAGAAAATTCTACATAAGAATCACTTAACTAGAAAAAACAATATTGGTAGTTTGGGAAATATGGCGTTTTAAATATCTGCGGCATGCCAAGTTCTATTTGAATTGTTAGTGAAAGTATGTTTAAACACGTCTACCTAAAACTTCCGGACTTTTTCATGACTAAATAGTGTATTTTGATTAAAAAGATGCATTTTCAACATAGAATCAACATGTTAACTTTTCATGTTCTGGATACTTTTGTATATATTTAAATAAAAGTAGCAATTTCGTACAATTTTTTATAGTTCTATTATTGAATTATGCTAGTTATTTGTGCAATATAATGCATTGCTATGTCGACTAATGTGGTATTTCACTCCTGAGATTATTCGAAATTTCGAAGTAATATCGAAACTTGAAAATGGCTTTATTAACACTTCATTGCAACTATAGCTTAAAAACGAACGAAATTCAGAAACGGCCTGCCAGCTGATGAAATATAAGTGATCTTATGTAAAATTTTCAGAGATATTTAAACCCGAAAAATGACTTTTCTTGAAAATCTGTAAAAAGGAAGTAGCGCCACTGCTAGGGGGATTGATCAATCGGCGCGAAACTTTGGGAAATTGGTTGTGGTGTCGGAATGAAAAATTATGTCAACTTTAGTTGAAATCGCTGATGGTCGGATCCAATTTTGCCGATTTTTGTGCACGTTTGAGATGGAATGACCCATATAAGATATATCGAAACATTTGGATTGGAGACCATCTTTGTACTAGACGCATAATATGCAAATTGAGAGTGCACGGCATCGAAGATGATTAAATGCCTACCAACATGTTCTGGAAAGGTTGTAACATTGAATTTGGGTCCATGAAACTGTCGTTGCTGTCACTCAATTCCTCCAGATATTCCGGAGGCAAAGTTGCTTTAACGATTTTATTATGTTCTTATCACAACGGCTGCTCCATCTGCCATCAGTGTTTAAACACTAAATACGGTACATTTCTAAATTATTGATATATTATCAATTGGGCATTATATGATGTTTCATGATTATATGATTCTATGTGAATAAAACCCAACATTGAATCATCTAAAGTGATATTTGTATACTTTTACAACTTTTTACAGCGATTCAAGCCCGAAGATGCGTTGAAATAATTTTGATCATCGGTGACGGAACGGTGACTCGAAGACCAGGTGACATATTTGAGTTCATGATATCTGGAAATGGGCCGTAGCCATACGTTGATAAGCATTTCCTTTTATCAACGCTAATATGCAGCGATATAGTGCCCTACACAATTGATAATATATCAATAATTTAGAAATGTACCTTATTTAGTTTTTAAGACACAATGTTTTGAAGAAATAAAGTTGGAAGAATGCAAATTGATGATGTTTTATTTTTACTTACAATGAAACGGATATTTCTGATTTGGGGCAGCCCCTCCGCAGAAGCCACTTCTATTTAGGTGCATGCGTTCTCCTAGGTTTACTAACTAGTAGGAATTATCCCTTAGTTAATTTAATTTAATTTATTAATACTGGTCTTCGAAGGTATCGTACAGACAGTTCTAATATATACTAATTCTAAGTTTAAACGCAGTTCTTGTCACATTATAGTCAAAACAATCAGATACAACATTAAACTCACGACAACACACATCAATAGGATTATTCCTGGTAAACAAAGTACGGTGCATTGAAAATCTAAAGAAGTCCGCTCGTCGGGTACGCCTTGGCGGGACGTTGAGTCGAAGCTGTCCTAACATCTCCGGGCTATCGACATTGTTTTGCAGGAGGTCGAAGATAAATAGTCGTTGCAACATACTCCTCCTATTTGCCAAAGTGGGCAGACGTATTAGGGCGCAACGGTGCTCGTAGGGAGGCAAACGGACTGAGTCATTCCAAGGTAGCATTCGAAGAGCGTACCGGATGAAATTACGCTGGATTCGTTCGATTCGGTTGATTTGAACTGCATGGTAGGGCGCCCATGCAAGCACCCCGTACTCAAGAATACTGCGCACAATCGAACAGTAGAGGGACTTTAGGCAGTAGACATCCTGGAACTGCTGTGTATTCCGTTTGATAAAGCCTAGTACAGCATAAGCTTTAGCAGTAGCAGCTGCGACCTGCTGCGCAAAACAAAGTTTGCTATCCAGAAAAATGCCCAAATCTTTCACGGTGTCGACCCGGGTGATACTGGCTGTTTCCATCTTATAGTTGAACGAAGTGATCTGTCTATTTCTGCAGAATGAGATGACATTACATTTCTGCACATTCATCTTCATTCCATTCAGAATGCACCAATTTAGTAACGAATCAATGTCAGATTGTAAGGCACAGTAATCAACTCTCGAAGATATTACACGGTAGAACTTCAGGTCGTCGGCAAACATACTCTTAGGGGATACAATTGTAGAGCACAAATCGTTCACAAAAAGGATGAATAGCAATGGGCCCAGATGGCTTCCTTGGGGCAAACCTGATTGCATTTCAAATGGAGGGGAACTTGCTCCATTTACACGCACAAACGTATTCCGACCGGTAAGGTATGAGGTATGGTTGGTAAACGGCTAGATAATGCGGAATATAGACCCCATAGTGGTCGTTAGCCTCTTATCCAGCAACTCCGATCCCGACCTCCTCGTGGTACCAGCCGGAATACGAGCAACCTTAGCGGAGATCGGGTAACCAACCCCGGTGGAAACTAAGGTCGCATACTAACCGGGAAGGAGGTATAGTGCGTCTCGGCACTATGAGATGGCAGCCCCATCGCGAGACTCGGTAGTGTTGCCCCAGTACGGCTACACACCTAAACTAAACTTAACTAACAACATTCAAGCATATTCGGAGCGGAATATTCGGCATCGGCCTAGGCGACGAAATAAGGACGACGAATGGAGACTCGGGACTTGGAACTGCAGATCGCTAAATTTCGCAGGTTGCGAGCGGGTGCTGATTGAACAGCTGGAACCCCGCAAACTCGGCATCGTAGCTCTGCAGGAAATCTGTCGCAAAGGAGAGAAGGTATGGAAGATCCGTGGCGGAAAGGCCCAGTTTTACCAGAGCGGTGGCGCTACCAACGAACTGGGAACGGGCTTTGTAGTGCTGGGCGGGATGCAGGATCGCGTGATAGATTGGAAGGCGATCAACGAGAGAATGTGTGTATTGAGGATAAAGGGCCGTTTCTTCAATTATAGCATCATTAACGTGCACTGCCCGCATGAAGGTAGACCCGACGATGAGAAAGAAGCGTTCTACGCGAGGCTGGAGGCTACGTACGACAGCTGCTCGTCACGGGACATCAAGATCGTCATCGGGGATATGAACGCCCAGGTCGGTAGGGAAGAACTGTATAGACCGGTGGTAGGACCCCATAGCCTTCACACCGACACAAACGATAACGGCCAACGATGTATAAACTTCGCAGCTTCCCGAGGCCTGGTGATCCGAAGTACCTTTTTCCCGCGCAAGGATATCCACAAAGCCACCTGGAGATCACCTGACCAACGTACAATGAAGCAAATTGACCACGTTCTCATAGAGGGCCGGTTCTTCTCTAACATCACGAACGTACGCTCCCGTCGGGGTGCGGATATTGATTCTGACCATTACCTAGTAGCAGTACATGTGCGCTCAAAGCTGTCCACCGTATACCGGACACGTCAAAGCCGCCCTCCTCGGCTGAACATCAGGCAGCTAGATAACCCACAAGCTGCCGAGAACTACGCGCGAGTACTGAATGAGGCACTGCCTTCTTCCGAGGAGTTAGGTGCTTCAAACCTCGAAGACGGTTGGGGCAGAATACGCTCGGCCATCGGAGAGGCCGCTACCGCGGCACTAGGTATTGAGCCTCGGAGTACACAAAATGATTGGTTTGATGGGGAATGCCAACAAGCGGTGGAGGAGAAAAAAAATGCTTGGAAAAATTATCTAAGTATTGCCACTAGAGAGAACCTGGCCAAGTACCGACGAGCTAGGAACCAGTTGACCACGATCCTGAGGAGGAAAAAGCGCCAAAAGGAGGACAGAGATCGTGAAGAATTAGAGCAACTATTCCGAGCTAATGACACGCGCAAGTTTTATGAGAAGGTGAACCAAACTCGGAAGGGCTACACATCGAAACCTGACATGTGTAGGGACGAGGGAGGGAATCTAATTACAAACGAGCGCGAGGTGGTCGACAGGTGGAAGCAGTTCTTCGATGAACACCTCAATGGCGAAGTCGCAGAAGGAGGCGGAACGGAAATTAACCTAGGAGCGCCCATGGAAGATAGCGATGTCCTAGCACCTGATCTCCAAGAAGTCAAACGAGAAATCAGGTTGCTGAAGACCAATAAAGCCGCTGGGAAGGACCGCCTACCGGCAGAGCTTTATAAACATGGCGGGGAAACGCTAGCAAAGGCTCTACACTGGGTTATTTCGAGGATTTGGGAGGAGGAAAAGCTACCGGAGGAATGGATGGAAGGAGTGGTTTGTCCCATCTACAAAAAGGGTGATCGGCTAGACTGCTGCAACTATCGTGGTATTACGCTGGTAAACGCCGCCTACAAGGTACTCTCCCAGATCCTGTTACGCCGGCTGTCACCGATAGCACAAGGTTTCGTAGGGAATTATCAGGCGGGTTTCATGGGGGCTCGCGCAACTACGGACCAAATGTTTACTATCCGACAGATCTTGCAGAAATGTCGGGAGTACAACGTGCCCACGCATCACATCTTTATCGATTTCAAAGCAGCATACGATACAGTCGATCGAGACAAGCTATGGCAGATAATGCACGAATACGGTTTTCCGGACAAACTGACGCGACTGATCAGAGCTACATTGGATCGAGTGATGTGTTTCGTACGCATCTCTGGGACACTCTCGAGTCCCTTCGAGACGCGACGAGGGTTGAGACAAGGTGACGGTCTATCCTGCATGCTGTTCAACATTGCTCTTGAGGGGGTGATCCGACGAGCGGGCATTGAAACGAGAGGCACGATTTTTACCAAGAGTAGCCAACTTCTAGGCCTTGCAGATGACTTCGATATCATAGCCAGGAACTTTGCAACGGCGGAGGCAATCTACGCCAGACTGAAAGCGGAGTCTAGGAGAATTGGGCTAAAAATAAATGCGTCGAAGACCAAATACATGAAAGGAAGAGGCTCAAAGGAAACAAATGCGCGCCTCCCACGGACGGTAACCGTTGACGGCGACGAACTAGAAGTGGTAGAAGAGTTCGTGTATTTGGGATCGCTGGTGACCGCGGACAACAACACTAGTAAGGAGATCCAGCGGCGCATCCAAGCGGGAAATCGGGCCTACTTTGCCCTTCGTAAAACGCTACGATCAGGAAGCATACGCCGCCGCACGAAGCTAACAATGTACAAAACCATTATTAGACCGGTAGTTCTTTATGGACTTGAAGCCGTGACGCTGCTTACGGAGGACATACGCGCCCTTGCCGTGTTTGAGCGGAAAGTGCTGCGGACGATATTTGGCGGAGTACAAACTGAAAGCGGAGAGTGGCGGAGTCGTATGAATCACGAGCTACAGGCACTGCTTGGGGAGACTCCATCGTACATCTAGCGAAAGTTAGCAGGCTACGGTGGGCCGGACACGTCGTAAGGATGCCGGACGACAGTGCGACGAAAATGGTCCTCTTCAACAACCCCACCGGCACCAGGAACAGGGGGGCCCAACGTGCACGATGGCTCGACCAGGTCGAAAGCGATTTGCGACTTCTGAGACGACTAGGAAATTGGCGACGAGTGGCCCAAGACCGAGTTGAATGGAGTCGAGTGCTTGAAACAGCACGAGCCACCCCGGCTCTATGCTGCTGAAGAAGAAGAAGAAGAAGAACGTATGACGATATCCACCGTGTTAGCCACACAGGAAATCCCATTCTGTCTAGCTTCGTTACTATTAACAGGTGCGGCACCCTATCAAAAGCTTTAGCAAAATCAACATAAATCGCATCGATTTGCTGTCGCTTTTCAAGCGCTCTCGTCAGTGTTGAAACATACGCCATCAAGTTTGTGATCGTCGAACGTTTTTTCACGAATCCATGCTGCCATTCCGAGATAATATGATGAACCTTCGTGTAAAGCGAATCGTGGATAAGGCTTTCAAAAGATACCGCGGACCGCGGTAGTTGGTAACGTCATGGGTACTACCTGCTTTATGGACAGGTGTAATTGCAGCAGACTTCCAAACACTCGGAAAAATTCCTTCCGTCGTAGATTGATTAAAAATAATCGTTGCAGGAATTGCAAGTGTTGCAGAGCAGTTTTTGAAAAGAAGCGGTGGCAGGCTGTCAGGTCCGGCGCCTTTCGATCCATCAATTGATTGTAGCTTCGACGCCACATCGGTGATCGTTGTTGAAGTTGAACAGCGGCATGTTTAAGTCGAATAGCGGCAAACTGCTCAAATACGCTTCAGACGAAGGTGGTAAGTTATTACTTTGCACAGTTCGAAAGAATGATGAGAACAGGCTTGCTGACTCAGACGGAGACTCGGCTACGGTGTTGAAGTAGTGTACTCGTTGTGGAATTCCACCCTGCTGCTTCCGATTCCTCACGTACGTCCAAAACGATGCGGGTTCACATCTAATGTTAAATTCCACGCGACGAATGTAGCAGCGAAAACAGTGTGCATGTAATGAGTTATATTCGCTCTCAATATCACGCAACATAGCGTTACTCCTTTCATCTCTTCTGCGAAAAAAACGTTTTCTAGCCTTGCGGAGTCGGTTTCGCAGATGCTGTAACTGATTGTTCCACCACAGCTGCTTACCTCCACGCCGGCAGAATTGTTTCTTCCTGGGGCAAACTTCGCTAAGTATTCCGTAAATGTGGTCATAAAAACGTGCCACAGCTTCATCAGCACTGCAACCAACAAGAAAATCCTCCCAGCGAGTCTCGGCAAATCGTCTGTTAACCGACTCAAAATCACATCGGTTGAAGTCAAAATTCAGCGGGTCCACAGTATTAAAAGCATTATCTTTCTCGTCAGCAAGTTCAAACCTTAATACAAAGGGAACGTGGTGTTGATCGATTGCAAGTTACGGTAGCGGCGGATCCAGCAGTTCTACATGACTATTATCATTGATGAAAGCTAGATCGAGAAGTCTCCCATTAAAATTCGTTATGTCATTTATAGTCCAATTGATAAAACGGATTCGACCAAAGCAATTTCCTGTTCGGATGAGGCATTTATAGGCAGCATACAATTCAAATTCTCATCGCGTGTCCAGCATAAGCGTGGAAGATTATAGTCCCCAACAACCAAAACCAAATTGCGATCACCAGCAAGATCGATCAATTTTTGCACGCATACCGCATGCTGCTGATATAATGCAGGCTCACTGTTAGGTGGCAAATAGATACAGCAAACAATTAAGTCAAAATTCATCAGTGCGATTCGAACAATAATTTGCTCCAGCTGATCACTGCCTTCAACACAAACAGCAGTGCTACGAAGATGTTTATTCACAGCAATGAGAACCCCTCCGCCGCGTCTGTGTCGGCTGGTCGGTTCGTTTCGATCACACCGATAAATGGTATAGTTGTGTGAATCAGGGGGGATCTATCGGTAAGGAATTGTGAAACTCACATGTGAAGGGGCAGGCAGGTGACCATAATTTTCAATGCCGCTCTTGCTACTTTTTTTCTTACCGATTTGCTGCTCTTACCTGTATATGTAGCTTCCGAAAAGTTTACTAGTTTGTTTTATTTACGCTAAAAAGCAGATAAATCCATTATCGGGATCAAAACAATACAAACGACAATTGCGCTGCGTGTTTGGGTTTGAGTTTCTGTCAACTGCAGCAGACAAAAATAGAGTTGCGAGTCCCTTGGCTCGAAATCAATCACACGCCGTTTGGTCCATGACAGTACAAACGTCATGGACCAAACACCATCTGCGATAACGCACACATGTATGGAATTTGACAGCAATAGATCCCCCCTGTTCTGAATTGCGAATATCATTATTCAACACCCCATCGGCAGGCAACCATGTTTTCGCTGCCAACATCTCGTGTGTGCGAAAATGATATAGCATGTCAGCACTGCGTTTCACTCAACTGCCAACAGTCTGATTTGGGCCCGCTGTCAAATTTTGAGCCCACGACATGTTGTCGCTGACGTTTACTGCAGCTCGTTATAGAGATGTCGATGGGGTGTTATTCAACAAGGTTTCTGTGAGAGCGATGACGTCATAATCTCATTGCGACAAGGCTAGCAGTAAACTATTAGTCTTTGTGCGAAGCCCGCGAACGTTCTGTTGATAGAGCGTGAGTGAACGGTAAGTGTTAGCGGGTGCAATCTGATCTCGTCTGTTCGGGATCAAAAAGCGATTGGCAGGAGAAGGCGTGCTGTTGTGTAAAACTGTAGACGATCGATCGTTGCTAGTGTTAGAATATTCCGTGCGGGGACAATTAGATGACGATACAGCTTGATCATTGTGATTGGTTTCCCGTTGGTGTAGATAGGAAGCGAAAGGGAGCGCGTGTGTTTGAAGCATGCTGAAAATCGAATTGCCGAAAAATAATGCCTTTTTGTCAGGTCGATTTTGATAGCGCTAAATCTTTCAACTGGGTATCGATGCCGGCTTTAAAAGAAACAAATGTGAGCTCGTCCAGTGTTTTGCCCTTAGGGACTAATTTAACTACTTGTACAACTTTGTCAGTTTTTAAATTGTTTCTGACAAGTTTTTCGACTTGCTCCACTGTCGCCTGAGGATCAAAACCGGACAGATACACCCAAAACAGCTGTTCCTTTCTAGCAGCAGCTAACGGTATTGCATCATCTGGTTCGATATCCTTTGTACCTTCGAAAGCTGGTTCGTGTTGCGGCTGGGGCGGTTCATCCGTTATCAATAACCGTGGCCTCTTCCGCAAGTTTAATGTGAGTTGTGATCTAGGAAGCCTCGGTGTAGTTGGTAGTGATGTTCGCTCAAGTATACATAAATGGTGTATGGTGTTGATTTTGGTAGTTTTTAGTGCGACTTCTTTTTTCAACTATTCCAGCACCTTGTTTTGCTCGTCAGCAATTGACTGCATTGCCATGTTTGTGGATGAAATGACTTGACGAAAACAAGCATTTTTCATCATATTCGAGCAAGCCCTACACATCCAATACAGTTGGGAACAACCAGCCACAGCATCACGCATTTCAGCTGATACATTGGCACATTTTAACTGGAAAGAAGATTTGCAAAAGCCACTGCATATAATTTGATCTGGCTCTTCTAAGCCATGGGTACAAGCACAACAAACCGACTCCATTGCTTTTCGCGCGGCCAATAATCAGTATCAAAGCTAAGCAGTTTCTTGGCGATTTTGCACTAATAATCACCGGGAGACGTTGTACTCCAAACAACTCCAATTAAATGCGATGAGATGCATTCAAAAAGTGGTATGCAGCATAGAGAAAATCCAGAAAAAACGTAAAAACAGCATATTAGCACTGAGTAAAAACGATAACCAAACACTACAAAATAATAAGTCCGAACGAGCAGCAGCGAGTAAGGACAAAATGTACCCAACGTTTGTGCAGGTTGAAAGCCGTGAATATTTTCGGCCGGCTATTCGTGATTCGGCCTTTTAAGTTTCGGCCATTCGTAGGTAATCCCTTTAAAAAGCATATGATAAATTCGACCTCAATGGTAGTATTTAATAATGTTTTTAGAGATCGTTTTAACTTTTGCAATTTTTGACAATGTACATAGCTTTAAGATATTTATGTAGACCGCGATAATAATTAAATAATGAAAATAATATCTTTTCAGTAAAAAATGTGGACAGCAGAGTGCTACGCATAGTTGATCGACGAACATGGTTAGCTCAACCGGCTTTGGAATACAAAACACTAGATACTCCTGTTCCGTATGTGATTATATGTAAGTATCATACAAGAATCAAGTTAAATTATTACTGACAGTCCAGTTGATTTGGGTTCTCTCCCAGCTTGGCTTCTGCATTTATTTCTTAGTTACTTGCTTTACCAGTCGAAAGCCGGGGTGGCTCTTGCCGTATCAAGGATTCCTCTCCATTGTACTCGGATCTGGGTTACTCGCTGTCAATTCATTGCGCGTCTCGACACACGTAAGTCGGCTTCAACCTAGTCGAGCCATCTAGCACGTTGGGCTCCTTTATTCATGGTGCCGGTGAGGTTCTTAAAGAGAGCGGATTTTACTGTACAGTTGTCCGGAATCCTTGCGATGTGGCCGGCCCACCACAAGTTGGGAGAACTTTCTCCAGATAAACGATGGGAATCTTTTCAAGCAGTACCTGTAGCCCGTGATACATACACCTCCGCCACTCTTCGCTTTCCGTTTGTAATCTGCCAAAAATAGTCCGCAACGATCCTTGATCGAAGCGTCTAGCGGAAGGAAAGGTAGGCTCAATTTCCAGCTTGAATGCGTCGTTGAGTCTCCTTACTCGTATTATTGTCGGCGGTGACCAGAGATTCCAAATATACGAACTCATCAACTACTTCCAGTTCACCGCCGTCAATAGTCACTGCCCGTGGGAGGCAAACGTTGCTTTCTCTGGAGCCTCTTCCTACCATATATTTGATTTTCGACGCATTGATTTGCAACACTAACCTCCTAGCCTCCGTTTTTAGTCTGGCGTAGATTTCCTCCGCTGTTCCAAGGTTTCTAGTAATGATGTCGAGTTCATCTGCAAAGACCTGACTACTCTTGCTGAAGATCGTTCCTCATATTTTGTTGCCCGCTCGCTGGATCACACCTTCAATAACGATATTGAATAACATACAGGACAGTCCATCCCCTTGCCGCAATCCTCTGCGCGATTCGAAAGGATTCGAGAGTGTTCCAGAAACGCACAAGTAGCAGATCCCTCGCCCCAGGGTAGCTTCGATCAGCCGCGTCAGTTTGTCTAGAAAACCGTACTCGGGTATTATCTGCCATAGCTGTTCACGTTCAACTGTATCGTACGCTGCTCTAAAATCCACGAAAATATGTTGTGTGGGCACGTTGTACTCTCGACATTTCTGGAGGATTTGTTGGAAAGTAAAAATTTGATCCGTTGTTGCACGGATCCCCATAAAACCCGCCTGATACTGCCCTACGAATTCTCTTGCTATTAAGGATAGACGAAGTACAGACTAACAGACGTAACACTTCGAACAAATTTTCTAACAAAACATCGTTTCAATGACACCCCTAAAACTGGGAAAAAACACTAGCATTACCTGGTGCAGTCTTCGCGCCACGCAAAGCAGCTTGCGATAAATTTAGCAATGCTATAAATTTACTTGTATATTATCTGACAACAGCGCCAGCGTAAGCGAGCGGTGTTCTCGCGCAGCGACTGTTGTTTGAGTCTTGGCTTACGTGAACATTTGAAATGATCGTTTTTATTGGCAATGGAATGAGACTTCAGTGTTACGTCTGTTAGTCTGTGGACGAAGCAACAATATCTAAGAGAGCACCTTGTAGGTGCATTGTAGGTGTATTGTCCAACGTAATGCCGCGGTTATTACAACAATCTAGCGGGTGCCCTTTTTGTAGATGGGACAGACTACATCTTCGATCCACTCCGCCGTTGCTGCCGTTGCTAGCGGTTCTTGGCCATTTTTGCATTTATTCCATTAACTTTGTTACTAGTAAAACCTCTTGAAGTCTTGAAGAATACTGCACAGTTATTTGTTATGAAATCACGATGATTGCGGTTAATTGTAAAATCGAATAAATTAAAATATACGACGAACTCTCTCGTGAAATTCGACCAATACAATGACCCGAACAGTAGATGAAATGTGTTCCGAGTGCAGCTCGTAGAGTCAGCTTCATAGAGTTTGCCATTTTTCCGGTACAGCAACTCGACAGCAGCCAAAACTGTTTATGAATTTCTCGTCGCTCAAGTTAAATGTATGCTTGCTTTAATAGTGTGAAACGGAGAGCGGAGCTTGTAGAATTGGCGTAGGACTGTCAACAGGCTATTCCAGTTTGTACTAGTAACCGAACGATTTTCTCTTCCAGAGTGTGTTCTTCTCCTTTAGAAGAATTATATAATTGAGTTGTTTTTTATAACTTTCAATAATAAAATTGAATTGACACTAAACGTTAAAAATTTTTAACAGTGGTGAAAGCTTCTTCAGTTGATATTTGAAAATGGATCATGTAGGTAATAAAATACCGGTTTTGGTTGTAAGAAACATACGACGACTGGCTTGTTAGACCAGCATCGCACCTCGAAGCTAACTGGGCGGGAGTTCCTACATTTTGGGTAACAAGTTCGTTGGACGAAGGTTTCCCAAACCGAAAGACCCGAGAAGCTGTTCGAGTTTTGCCTCAGGCGATAACTAAAAATGGGAAATCAGAGATCCTCAATGGAAGTATACTTGTCCTGCTGCGGTGGATCTTCAATTAGATCATCGACTTGACCGAGGACCGATTGGTCTATTTTGGCAACGATGTGATAAAATGTTGTTAGTCTTCCTGTGCAACACCTGCTAACGCTAATTATGCTTCAGCTTGTGCGAGGCACAATGCAGGGTCTAATTTTCAGAACTGCGGAAACTTTACTGCAGCGGTTGCAGTAATTATCGGTTGCACTTGAGCGTTTAATTTTCCTTACATTAAATAGTTGAATTCTTGATTAACATTGTGGTCGCCAACGTGGGAACTAAGAATGTTTCGCGGGGGAGGCACTTATTTAAGAGTTAAGTATATTACTTTAATCCAAATTTTTTTCAAATTTCTTAATGCATAACAACAGCAGTCTCAAATTAATTTTTAATTTTCATCATTTTTTTTCTAGCACACACTGCCACGGAATCTGCTGAAACACAAGCAGGAATGGTATACATGGTAAGAAATATTCAGTGTTTTCACATTGAGTCAAGGCGTTGGAATGACATTGCCTATAATTTTCTGATTGGCAACGATGGAAATGTATATGAAGGACGCGGTTGGAAAAAAGTTGGCGCTCACACTTATGGTTATAATGAACGAGGAATTGGCATAAGCTTTGTAGGTTGCTTCATGAATGAATTACCTACTAAAATTGCATTCGATGCTTGTAAATTATTAATCAAAAAGTATGTTGTAATTACGATTTAATACAAAGTCTAATGGTTTTTTGAACTATATTTTAGAGGAGTTCGGGAAGGATACATTCAGAAAGATTATAAACTAATCGCACATTGCCAATGCAGTCCAACAGAAAGCCCGGGTAGAATGTTATTCGAAGAAATAAAAACATGGCCTCAGTGGAAAGCAGAACCATAATGTGAAAATATCAAATATTACATATGACAATTTATAGATGACTTCGTCTTAAGATAAATTACTCTGTAGTTTGCATGCAAATCCTTTGACATTAAGTTCCTATATGCTAATCTACGGCATCATTGAAAAATATTTTGGCACTACTCAGATTACAGAATAACAAATCGAACTCCTGTTGCACCATTTTGAGTCTCCGTCTGGTTAAAGCGAAAGTTTGCATCAGTTTATCTGTGTCGCTTGTTTTGGCAGATAACTGCTGATTGGAGTCCAATTTTTCAATTTCTTGGTTGTATTTATTTTTGACAGACCGGAACCAATGTAGCGAATTGAATTGGTTTGTTTGATCCAATAGTTTTAGGATGAAAGCGATACCTGCAAATTATTATTAAAAAGATGGGTTATTAATTCATGACATTTTTGTAAGTGAATTCTTATCTTAGGTGCAATCAGGTGTCCATCACCCGTTCATGCATGTTCATTATTTACTTTCAACAAAAGTCGTCGTCGAATTGAATTCTTCAATAACTTGTTGACGTAAAGAATTTTTCTAATATAAGCAGCTATCAACTACGGAATGAAATTATTTATAAAATTTATAGGGAACTTTTTATCGCCTTACAAAACAACAGATTCGACAAAAATTACCAGCAATTTATTTTTATAACTGAACGTAAATCATACCCGACAACGGACAGCATTTAGTTGTGGAGGGATAACCAGATAACACTGCTAAATTTGTAATCTTCTTTGGAATCTATAAAGTTTATAATAACATTAAAATAAAGTTATAGTCTGGTATTTGTCGACTAGTATATTGATTTAGCCATACAGTCAAATTTCATAAGTATTCACATTCACTAGACTAAAGCTGTAATCTTATTGTTGTGACGACTTATCAATAAAGTCAGACGATAATGTTCACAATAAACCTTCTGGTGGTGGAATAAAACATGACGGAGAAACAGCGAAAAATTAGATTGTAACAGGGTGGTTTGAAGCATGCCCATTAGCTTCGTTGTTCGTTATACTAGCGAAGTTAGAGGTTGGACACGGTGTATAATTCGGATCATTGAATGCTGAATTCAAAGCAATCAATGATTCAACGATATTGCGTAATCCTCATGAGGACAGATGTTTTTTTCCTTTCCTTCTTGGCCTACCCCGAGGATTCTATACACACTTTAATTTCATTAGTTTCTTCTACCGAAAGAACTTGTCTAAACAAATTTAGGCCATTACAAATATTTTATAAAGCTTTTGTCCTTCCGGTGTTGGGCCACTGAAGGGGGGGGGGGCGAAAAAACAAAGAGATTATTTTAATCGAGCAAAAAAAATGGATTTTAGGCATTTTTACTTTATAAGCACAAACTTAAATAAACATAAAACATAAATTTCACATTAAAATGCATTAGCCCTTATCCTATTCTTAAATGTACTCGTCGATATAGAAAAGTCAAATTGTTCATATGCGTCATTAAATAAACAGCACATTGCCTGAATTGGTTCGTGTTGTCCGTATTGTGTGCGATGAAAAGCCGGCCGAAGAAATCCTCGGGATCTAAGTGCCCGAGGTCTAACATTTATGTCTATCATACCCAGAAGTTCAGGTGCATCTATCTCCCATTTCAGAAGTTGAGCTACAAAAACGGCTCTGGATACGTTCCTCTTTTTACGTAAGGTTTCCATATTTAGCAGTTTACAGCGGTTCTCATAAGGTGGGAGATTTTGATAGTCGGACCACGGGAGATGTCTTAACGCGTGTCTAATAAATCTCCGTTGCACGGCTTCGATTCTTGCTGACCAAATATGAGTGAATGGACTCCATACCACGGAAGCCGTCTCGAGAATAGAGCGCACCAACGAAAAGTAGAGAGTTCGCAAACAATATGGATCACGGAAGTCCTTGGCTTTTGAAATGATGTTTGAGTAATGGTTGTTGAAAGTCATTTTAGTATCCAGGTCGACTCCTAGGTCCTTAACAACGCTGACCCGTTCAAGACTAGACTCGTCGATTTTATAATTATATACAATAGGTGTTTTGCTTCGAGTGAAGGTGATGACAGTGCACTTGGAAATACTGATGGTCAGGTTATTTAGGCAACACCACTTTGTAAATTGGTCAATATAGCACTGCACATAGCACATAGCACATATTAAAACATGATACATGACATAAGACATCTGTCCTTTAAAATGTCACTAACGAAAACAAATCTTACAAAATTACTACCGTGCAACGTCTACTTCCTATTTTTCATATAACATTTCTAAGCTCTAGTATCTATTGATTAAAAAGAGCATCTAATAATGCGCAAAATTTATTTGAAATTTGTAAAAATTTATTTGGAAAAATCAACTCACTAGTATTTTTAATCCTATACACCACTATACCTACATGCTTAAATGAACTGCTTTTCTTCGCTTTTTGCTTTGCTTGTACAATTGTGAGTAACAGCAAGTGAACAAAATGCCAATTGAAATCTGAAATCAAAGAAAAGAAAAAGCTTTTCGATTGAATCCCACTATTTAATATTTATTTGCAACAGATACGTAGTTCGCCTACGACGTGCAGGCTTCATCAGTGTCTTATTTCAAAGCGTATACGTATCTGTCGCGAATAAATATTAAATAGTGAAATTTAGTCGGTAAAATTTTTTTTTTCTTTAATTTCAAATTTCGTATTCCACTAAGAGGCTTCAAAAACTTCCGACAATTGACATGTTTCTCACTTTTCTTGAATTTCAATGCAAATTTAAAAATTGCAAATTGTCATCAGATACACACACACATACATACATACATACATACATACATACATACATACATACATACATACATACATAGATACATACATACATACATACATACATACATACATACATACATACATACATACATACATACATACATACATACATACATACATACATACATACATACATACATACATACATACATACATACATACATACATACATACATACATACATACATACATACATACATACATACATACATACATACATACATACATACATACATACATACATACATACATACATACATACATACATACATACATACATACATACATACATACATACATACATACATACATACACACATACATCACACACATTGCATACAATCAACATTTGTTTTGATTTCACACGTTTTAACGGTTTAATATACGGTGCTTAAGTGTTAAAGTTTAAATAACTTTTGAATGAACCGTCTGATTTTGGATAACTCGGTTTCGTTTGATAGATCTCAGCAGTAATTTTCAAATAATAATAAAATGTGTGATTTTTTTCATTGAATTAATGTTTATATGTTACAAAAATATGTTTAAATACTATTTTTTTACTTTTTACCTTTGTTATACTATATAATTACCTTTGTTATACTATATAACAAAGGTTTAGAAATTGGTCGAAAAACGCGAAATAGAACCAAGGCCCGGAGGGCCAAGTGTCATATACCAATCGATAGGGTTCGACGAATTGAGCAATGTCTGTATGTGTGTGTGTGTGTGTATGTATGTGTGTGCAGCTCATTTTCTATCGCCTGTTTCTCGGAGATGGCTGAACCGATTCATCCGTTATTACTTTTGTTGAAAAGGTATTTTTGCCTAGTATATCACCATTCAGTTGTTTCGTGGTACGACGTTTCGTTTAAAAGTTATAGGCAAAAATGTGAAAACTACGTGACACGGTTTTTTCCGGAACTACACAACCAATGTGAAAGATCTTAGTACCAAATGAAAACTCTTGCTATCGCTAAACTTTCTACCAAGTTTCATCGAAAACAAATATGCAGTTTAAAAGTTACGCTTAAAAAACCAGTTTTGACAAGGTTCAAATGATCGCCTGTTTTTCAGAGATGGCCAAACCGATTTATGCGCTATTAGTTTCATTTGAAAGGTAATATAGCCGGATAGATCACTATTGAATTGTTTTTTGATTGGACGTTTAGTTTGAAAGTTATGAGCCACTGTATACACCACACTAAAATTAATTATAATTTATAATGATTTTAACCAAGTTAATTTGCCTAATTTCAATTATTTTAATGTCAAACGAGAGGTTTTGACACTACGAATATATATGCAAAATTTCACAAGAATTGGTTTTTCCGGTCAAAATATATTAACCCTCGAACACTCGCGCCAACTTTTGTAACACAGTTACTCGCGCGCACAATAGCCCAAAACTAAAGAAAACGTGCGCGCTAGATTTTTGACTAGGAAAACTTGGTTTTAAGTTTATCAAACCTTTGGAAGAGTTTTTTGAATTTAAATGCTCTATCGTCTGGTAGCATTTAAATTTTGATTAATCCCCCTAAAAGTAAAATAAAAAAAATATTTTTCTTCAGTTTCAATATAACACATTGATGTGTTCTGCAAAGTTTTAGAGCATATTATTATAAGAAATTTTGCTGAAGACAGCAACCTTCTATCTCTTCAGCGAAGATAGAGAAATCTTATTTATTGTAAATGCACTTGTAAAATCAATTTTTCTATTTCGGCTATTTTGTAATTGTTGTATGACTTTTTCATGCATTACAAAGTTGTACAAATAGTAAAAATACACAACTTTACTGAATGTAGTATACCTCTATGTCTGCTTGTTTAGGATCTGTAGAACTTTGATTATAAAAACCTGATTTAATCCACCTAGTGGTGAAAGGAACCTTTGTTATACGATCTTACTTGCTTACATGAAATTTTTGGAAATTGAATAAGTTTACAAAATTTGAACCAAATAGAAGCACTTATAAATTTTGATAGTTCCTTTTCTCATGAAATTGCTGAGTAAGTTGTTACTAAGCGTGTAGGGCGCTATATCTCTGCATATTAGCGTTGGTAAGAGGAAATCCTTATCAACTTAGGGACTATATTGACTCGTCTCATTATCCCTGATTTCCCTGATCGCGGATAAGTTCAAGTTGTTACGTGGTTTTTGAACCGTAAATCTCGCATGTGCGTAGTATTTTTCGATATAAATTAAATTATGGTTGTATATGAGCACCATTGGCATTATATTGAATTTGTTAAAAAGGTATTTTTTATATCTTAATTTTCGTAGTTACTGGCTTTACAAGAAAATTTTCGAATATCCAGGTTAGTCTCATATGACTGATGCTTACATACTTACATTATCCATCTAGCTCCGCCCATCTACTAACAACAATTCCTTTCCCGAAATACTTGTGAAGATGCAGAGGATTCCCTGGTCTTTAGTAGCAACAAGTATTGGACTAACATTCCTTCCCATCCCACCAGGACCCGCATTCGGACGTGGCCGGCGTCGGTATTGATCAGCATGCAGGGACCTGATAATGTTGCACAATGAAAAATAGCCTGCTGTCCCAAGTATGCTTTTTCCAACCATCATTTTGCAATTTTCATCGGTCCTGGTCAATAACGGAGTAGCAGCACACGGGCGGTATCCTATGCTTATGCTTATGCTTAAATTGCTGAGTAAGTTGTTACTAATGAGGGTAAGTGCAAGTAAAAGTAAGTTGTAAGATGAAATATTATTCTTTAACATATGCATTGCGTAGTAAACGTCTAGTTTGTAAGTTTTTGAACTATGCATAATTTCCCGTAATGCCATTCTTTTTGATTCACAACAAAAAAGTTTTCTTGAATAAATTTCATCAATTTTTATTAACTTTCGGTTACTCACGCTGTTGTATTTTGTACAACATGTGTAGGTTTTTGAATGCCATATTGTTATAAAGTTACAAATCGTATATTACGTATATACTAACGTATATTCTTCAGTAAACTTGTTATGAGCAAAATGTCCGAATTATTCAATGCATTAATACTTGAAATTGTTAGGAAACAAGATTAGCATAAACCGACATCACAGAAACGAAGCAGGTAGCATGTGACGTGTACCGCAATTAAACCCAAATAGAATTTTCTCTCGTTTCTTCATATGGAAAAATGGTGTCTGTATGCAGCAAAACTACCAGCAAATGTAAAATGTTTAAGATGTATCCGTCTGTTGGTAATCGAGTAATTCGGGGTCAAAATCAGGTTATTTTTTACAATTAAAGTTCTACAGTTCCTAACAAGCAAACATAGAGGTATACTAAATTCAACAAAGTTGTGTATTTTTATTATTTGTACAACTTTGTAATACACGAAAAAGTCATACAACAATTATAAGAAGAGTTAGAATAGAAAAACTGATTTTACAAATTCATATACAATAAATAAGATTTTTCTACCTTCACTGAAGAGATAGAAGGTTACTGTTTTCAGCAAAATTTCTTGTAATAATATGCTCTAAAAGTTTGCAGAACCACCACCGTGTGCATCCATGTGTTGTATTGACACTGAAGGAAAATAATTTTTTTATTTCACTTTTAGGGGGATTAATCAAAATTCAAATTCTACCAGACGATAGAACTTTCAATTTTAAGAAACTCTTCCAAAGGTTCGATAAACTTAAAACCAAGTTTTCCTAGTCAAAACTCTAGTGCGCACGTTTTCTTTGGGTTTGGGCTACCCAGCAAACACCAACTCGTATATCAATGTACGAAAATTATCGTTATTAACTTTTAATAAATTCAGTGTCGTAAATATAGTCTAATGAAACGCACATAAGTTTATATTCTATCGTATTTAACGATAGCAAGTGATTGACCTACGACTTTCAGTACAGAATTGTATAGCATAATAAAACTAATCGCTTTGAGTCGGATCTTATCGCATACAAAGACTTATAAAGTTGAATTGTTAACGTATATTTTGTAGTACGTATATGGCCTCCAAATTAGTACGCATATGCTAGTTTTGTGCATCAGGTACGATTTTTCAGGGTATATATAGGTACATATAACTCATTTATTGCTCTGATATGCATATGAAAATGTTTACTGGGTATTCTGCACGCAAGTAACCGTGTTATAAAAGTTGGGGCGAGTGTTCGAGGGTTAATATCTTTTGACCGGTAAAACCTATACTTATGTAATTTTGCATATATATTCGTAGTGTGAAAACCTCTCGTTTGATATTAAAATAAATGAAATTAGGTAAATTAACTTGGTTAAAATCATTATAAATTATTGTTAATTTTGGTGTGGTGTATTCGATTACTCATAACTTTCAAATTAAACGTCCGATCAGAGAACCATTCAATAGTGATCTATCCGGCTATATTACCTGCCAAATGAAACTAATAGCGTGTAAATCGGTTTGGCCATCTCTGAGAAACAGGCGTTCATTTGTACCTAGTCAAAACAGGTTTTTCAGGGCTAACTTTTAAACTGCTTGTCCGTTTTCAATAAAACTTAGCAAAATGTTTAGTAATAGTAAGAGCTTTCGTTTGGTACCGTTAAAATTGGTTGCGTGGTTCCGGAGAAAACCGTGTCACGTAGTTTTCACATTTTTGCTTATAACTTTCAAACGAAAAGTCAGACCACAAAACCATTTAATAGTGATATACTAGGCAATAGTACCTTTCAAACAAAAGTAATAGCGGTCGAATCGGTTCAGCCATCTCCGAGTAACAGGCGATAGAAAATTCGGAGCGAACACACATACACACATACACACATACATACACACACACACACACACAGACATTGCTCAGTTCGTCGAACCCTATCGATTGGTACATGTGACTCGGCCCTCCGGACCTTAGATCAATTTCGTGTTTTTCGACCAATTTCTAAACCTTTGTTATATAGTATAACAAAGGTAAAAACACCCTAATTTTGACTCCGAATTATTCGACTACCAACAGACGGCTACATTTTAAACATTTTACATTTGCTGATAGTTTTGCTGCATACAGACACCATTTTTCTATATGAAGAAACGAGATAAAATGCCAGTTGGGGCCAATTGCGGTACACCTCACATGCTGCTTTATTCGTTTCTGTGATTTTCTGTCGGTTTATGCTGATCTATTTTCCTAACAATTTAAAGTATTAATGCATCGAATAATTCTGACATTTTGCTCATAACAAGTTTATTGAAGAATATACGTTAGTTAAACAATGATTTATAACTATACAACAATATGGCATTCAAAAACCTGCACATGTTGTATAAAATACAGCAGCGTGAGTAACCGAAGGTTAATAAAAATTGATGAAATTTATTCAAGAAAACTTTGTTGATCTGAACCAAATAGAATGGCATTACAGGAAATTATGCATAGTTCAAAAACCTATAAACTAGGCCTTTACTACGCAATGTATATGTTAAAGAATAATATTTCTTCTAACAACTTAATGTTACTTGCACTTACCCACATTAGTAACAACTTACTCAGCAATTTCATGAGAAAAGGAACTATCAAAATTTATAAGTGCTACCAATAGATGAACTATTTTCCGAAGACGTGTCGATTTCTATCTCAAATAGCAAGTAAGGCCGTATAACAAAGGTTCCTTTCACCACTAGGTGGATTAAATCAGGTTTTTTTTTATGTAACTTTCAAACTACAAGTCCAATCGTCATGAAATGTGGAAGTTAAGGGTTTGCAAGGCTCCTCTTTCATATGCAATCAAATTTGTTCAAATCGGTTAAGGGACCTATGAGATAATGAGGTCCCATATTGTTCGTATTTTTATACATAACTTTTGAACTAAAATTCCTATCAGTATGAAATTCAATAGTGACCTATGGGACACCTAGACCTTTCATTTGACACTAAAAACATTAAAATCGGTCCAGCCATCTCCGAGAAAAGAGAGTGAGATTGAAAGCGTCACATACACACACACACACACACACACACACACACACACACACACACACACACACACACACACACACACACACACACACACACACACACACACACTCACACACACACACATACACACACATACATACACACACATACATACACACACACATACATACACACACATACATACACACACACATACATACACACACATACATACACACACACATACATACACACACACATACATACACACACACATACATACACACACACAGAAAATGCTCAGTTTTCGAAACTGAGTCGAATGGTATATGACATTCGGCTCGCAGGACCTTCTTTCCATTTCCGGTTTTCGAAGTGATTTCTATACCTTTATACTATCTATACCTATAAAGAAGGATTTCTGTCTGTCTGTCTGTCCGTATGTTCCTTATAGAATCGAAAACTACTGAACCAATCGGCATGAAAATATGCATGTAAAGGTTTTTTGGGGCCAGGAAAGGTTTTAGTGATAGTTAGAAACCCCTCCCCCCACTAAGAGGGGGGACTCCCATACAAATGAAACACAAATTTCTGCATAACTCGACAACTAATCAAGCAAATAGAACAAAATTTGGCATGTGGGTGTTTTCGGTGACAAGAATTTATTCTATGGTAAATTGAGACTCCTTATTTTATTTATAACTCCTCTCCTCTTTAAAAGGGGGGGCTTCCATACAAATTTCCTCATAACTCGAGAACTAATCAAGCAAATGAAACCAAATTTGGCATGTGAAGGTTTTCGAGGGCAAGAATATTTTCTATAGTAAATTAGGACCCCTCCCCACTTTAAGAGGAGGGGCTGCTGTACCAAAGAAACACAATTTTCCTCATAACTCGAGAACTAATTAAGCAAATGGAACCAAGTTTGGCATGTGGGTGTTTTTGGAGACAAAAATTTTTTCTATGATGAATTGGGACCCCTCCCCGTTTTAGGAGGAGGGGATCCTGTACACATGAAATACAAATTTCCTCATAACTGAAGAACTAATCAAGCAAATGGAACCAAATTTGGCATGTGAAAGTTTTCGAGGGCACGAATATTTTCTATGGTGAATAAGGACCCCTCCCCAGTTTAAGAGAGGGGGCTCCTATACAAACTAAATACAAATTTCCTCATAACTCGAGAACTAATCAAGCAAATGGAACAAAATTTGGCACGTGGGTGGTTTTGGAGATAAATTTTTTTTCTATGATGAATTGGGACCCCTCTCCGCTTTAGGAAGGGGGGCTCCTATACAAATGAAATGCAAATTTCCTCATAACTCGGGAATTAATCAAGCAAATGGAACCAAATTTGGCATGTGAAAGTTTTCGAGGGCAAGAATATTTTCTATGGTGAATTAGGACCCCTCTCAACTTTAAGAGGGGGGGCTCCTATACAAACGAAATACAAATTTCCTCATAACTCGAGAACTAATCAAACAAATGGAACCAAATTTGACATGTGAAAGTTTTCGAGGGCAAGAATATTTTCTATGGTGAATTAGGACCCCTCTCAACTTTAAGAGGGGGGGCTCTCATACAAACGAAATACAAATTTCCTCACAACTCTAGAACTAATCAAGCAAATGGAACCAAATTTATCATGTGGGTGTTTTTGTAGGCAAGAATATTTTCTAGAAAATATACCTTCTATGGATTTCCCCACTTTAGGAGGGGGGGGGGCTCCTATACAAATGAAAAACAAATTTCCTCATAACTCGAGAACTGATCAAGCAAATGGAACCAAATTTGACATGTAAGTGGTTTTGGACGCAAGTTTTTTTCTATGGTGAATTGACACCCCTCTCTTCTTTAGAAAGCGAGTTATGGCCCATCTCCCCTTTAAGAGGGTGGGCTTCCATACAAATGAAATGCAAATTTCCTCTTATCTCGAGAACTAATCAATCAAATGGAACCAAATTTGGCATATGGGAGTTTTAGATGGCAGAAATTTTTCTATGGTGAATTACGACCCCTTCCCCTTTTAAGAGGGGAGCTCCCATACAAATGAAATTCAAATTTCCTTATAACTTGAGAACTAATCAAGCAAATGGAACCAAATTTGGCATGTGGGAGATTTTGGAGTCTTGAATTTATTTTACGATAATTAGAGATCTCTCACCCCTGTGGTAGGACGCAAAGGACTCTCATACAAATAAAACAGAAATTTTTGCGAAACTCAAAAACTAATCGAACTCGAGAAATTCGAGACTTTTCCATAAAACATTAGTCAACAAGTACAAGACCACAAAAACTATCTATAGTAACACTAGATCATTCAGGACGAGACGGTCGCGAGTGTTGCCGGTGACCCGTCGTCGGAAGCGCCGCCCACTGGGGGGCTTGCAAAACTCGAGATTGTGACAAAGATCATCCGAGATTCATGATTTATGTACAACACAGGTTAATTTGTTAAGTTAAGTTTGTCGGGTTAGCTAGTATATTTATATAGTAGAAAGGCAAAACGATTGTAAATCAAATTATTGGTTTGGTATTTTTGCAGATATTTGACAGATTATCAACAGTGAAGGTGAAGGTACCTTAAAAAATATAGGTGTTGGCATAAAAATATAACGTGTTGGTGAACTTTCAACTTTAAAAGCTTTTTCAAGTGAACGGAAGATGGACATCTTAGCAATCCTAAGCGCAGTTTTATTTGAAATGTGTGCTAACTTACCCATTGCAAATCCATCATCTGTAAACAAAGCACCAACCTTGTCTTTTTTGGTGATTTTCTCCTTTGCTTTTAAAATAAATTCTACAAAATTAATCGTCAATGGAGGAATGATCATGTAGAAGTTTTGCAGGTGAATATTTTCAGGATCGCGCAGCGTCAAAAAGGCATTCACCAACAAACGAAAATAGTTTGTGTCTATGCGATAATTTTTACAAAGTGTGTTTATATCATTTTCCAGAATCTGTGCAGCACTGAGGCTTTGTTCGTGTAAGTACTCTTCTTTAGCATATTTTACAAAATTGAGATCGCCATCTATCACCGGTAAATAAATTGTCGCTTCGGTACATTCGTGCAAAGCACCAGAGCGAATCATTCGCACGTAGCCCATTGCGTTTCCTGTATGAAGTGATAAATGAAACAACTTTTCATGTTATTTTATGTAATCTGATGTAATGAATGTAATCTGATCTTACCAATATGACAAATTAATTTCCGAAATAAGTCCATATAAGTTTCACCGTTTTCAGACAGGCCAAGATTCTTTATTTTTCTATTGAAAGCATGAGCTCGATTGTAATCATATGTTTGATTAAGTTCATCAGTATTTTCTGAGAAATATTTCGCATCGCTGATAAGACGAGCCTTAATTTGCTCATCGAATAAAAAATTGGAAAAAACGATGAACTTTTGCCGCAAAAATTGGAAAGTGTAGTTAACCTGAAAGAATATTTACAAAATTACATTTAAATTTACAATATTATATTTGAACAAAAAACATTTATCTTGTTATATTTATTAGTCTTGAGTATGTATTTACGTAATTAAAGAAAAAAATATTTGGTGAATTATGAGTAAAGTAAGTACAGTTTGGACTCGATTATCCGAGTAAATTTTTCTTCTAATTAGTTTTTCGAAATACGTTTACGTTAAAAGCTTGTTTACCATTGAAAATTTTTTTTTTTCATACGGATAATCGAGTTCGACCTGTATTATAAAATTTCAAGTGTATTAATCTTATTTTCCCCTTTACTGCCAAAAAGCATGCTGCATGTTTATACTTACTTACCGTTGTGTTTATGATACCATTTCCATGTCTGCGTAGTGAGTTGGCTATGTGGCTTATATTGACAGTATTCAAGAAGTTATTGTTACTGGTTTGTTGAATAAAAATTTGAAAATTCAAATTATATACGTAGTGACTGACAAAGTGTTCAATGTTATGCATGATTTCTAGTATATCCAGCCCTTGTTCAAGTGTCTGTTTTGGTAATTGATCTTCTATGGTTTCAACCTCATAGTTTTCTGCTTGACAACGCATTTCTTTATATATTTTCCAATCATGTTGAGAAATTGAGGCAAGTGTATAGAATGTATTACTGAGATAGCGCCTGCCATGTTCCGTTGCACACAAATATTGACCACCGACTAGGACAGGTTCCATTCGAAGTAATGAATGAATATTTTTTAATACCAATGTCGAGTCCGTAAAAGGATTAAAAGCTTCAATCTGACATGTTTTTCCATAGTAATCAAGACGAATGTACGTCTCTATGTGATTGCTGATTTGATGCATGAGCCGATCGTTTACTATTTTTCGATGGCTCTTTGCTAGATGAGACACAATTTTGTTATCAGAAGAAGCTTTCAAGACGCTATCACAACACATAGAAGCATTTTGTATAATAAATTTAATATTTTCCTGCGCAGAGCTCTGTTGGTAGTAATCTGTCACACAAAATGCAAAAAATGACTGATGCCAATACATAAACTGAGTGTTGCATAGCTGACTGATTTTGCTCTGAATGTTGGATAACGTCTCTAACTGATTTAACAGAATTCGAATTCTTTCATAGCTTTCGGGCGTTAGCGTTTGTCGAGGATCGCTCACTGATATAGCTAATCGAGCAACAATCAAGCGCTTTCGGTTTGCTGGACCGCTCATACATCGCTCTATCACATGGAAAGCAGAGAGCTTATCAATGAAAGCTTCACTTTTCTTCATTTTTGCTTGTTTGGCTTCGCTGATAAGTTTTTTCTGCAGCAAAATAAGAATGATATTAAACCAGAATAAAAATAAATAACGTTAAACAGACCTTCGAATGTCCAACAATGACAAAAATTTTATGCTGCAAGTGCTGGATTATAAACTGATTTGCTTCCAATATCGCTTTTTGATAAGAAGCAAAAAAATTGTGAATACACTGCAAATATTCCAGCATTTTTCCAATAGTTTGAAATATTTCCTTGCTGACAGATTCATGCAGATATAAATGCAGTGATGTTACCGATTGCACAACGAAGCTGATTTCTTCCGCATAACGAACACCTTCTAAAATTAGTCCGCACTTTTGCCGCAGCGTGTCCAATGTTGTATCATATTTAGTTGTCGTAAAAGCAGCTGTAATTCTAACTAACCAACTGGCAATTCGAATGCAGTGAATTAGAAGATCCTTGACCAAGCTCTTTTTCCTATACATCAGACGAGCAACTCTTGCCTTTTGATAATCATTGCGATCACAATCGCGAATGGATTTATGACCATACTTCCGAAAAAAATCATCGGCAACCCATATTGCCTTCCCTTTTAGAGGGATATCACAAAACTGTAAACAATTGATATATGAATTACAATACAAGATTAATTAAAATGCTACATCACAATTAATGTATTACCTTTTCGTTTATATCTAGCACGTTTTTCAAAACTTTACCATCGATACTAACAAAAATATAGTGGTACATGTTTACCATTCCGTTTAACTTAATGATGCTGGTTGCTTCGTCGTTACTTGGCAAAATGGTACTATATAGGTTTATTTCGGTAATGCGATGCTTGAGATAACGTAAAAAATTTTCCCCTAGTATCGAAGCAGATTCTAGCATGAGTTTTTGCTTAGTATCAAACATGGCTTCCAAAATGTACTGTAAGACATAAACATAAAGAATATCATTTGTCAGCTTTTAAGAAACTAAAATATACACAACCTTGTAGGCATTTCCATCACACCATATAGCAATTGCATCTATTGCTTTGCTTAAATCACAAACGTGATCAGAGTTTTCAATTTCAGTAATTCTCTTTTGGTTTAAGCTCAAAGCTTTAATTTGTTTAACATAAAATTTCCAAAACGTTTTGAAAACAGAGTTCTCCACAATCACGTCAAACGATACAGGTAAATAAATCAGTTCCGCTAGGCAATCGAACATAATCTGTAAATAGAAGGAAAAAACAAATGCAAGATATTGGTTTTTTCTAGAACCCGTCACAAATTTGTAACATCGGTAATAGTCGTAGACCAAGATGTAGGGTTTGACTGATAGCAAATAAACATATTTCAACTCTACTTACATGTAGCTCCCAATTTACATGGTTAAAATGACCAAACTTGTTTGCGGGGTCGAAGAGGCCTCCGAGCTGCGACAAAATTAAAACGGATACTTCTATAATGCGCTCGAAGTAACACTTAATTCGTGTTAGTAATTCGATTTTGTCGCTAATGATTATGAGTGAAGATTGATCAACAGTTGAAGTGCTATCTTCACGTAGCTGATCTGGATTATCATCTAGTGATTCATCGAAACAAAGAAACTCCTGTATAATCTCTTCGAATTCATCCTTCAATAAGTTAGCCTCCAGACACATTGCGCTTAATGTGTACAAGATTTTATTGAGCACCTTGTTATCGGTGTCTATTAGACTAATGGAATCTAATTTTTCTTGAGCAGCCTTTAGTCCAACATACGTCGTTTTATTCTCACATTCCTTAATGCCCGATACAGAGGCCAAATTAAGCAATCGTACGTCATAATCTTCCAAGAATAGACCGAATTCTTTGATCTGTGTAGTACCATAGTAATCTATAGAAATAAAACTGGTTTAGAGAGTAACTACCATTTCGAATTTTTACTTACTTAGATTGGGTTGACTTCGGTACATTATTTTTTATTTTTTGAATAAATATTATCATTAATCTAGGGTAATATAATTAACAGAAACCTAAGAGCAACAACACCAAAACATTACCCTTTTGATTTTTCGATTTTTAAACTAAAGTCTAAACAATAACAATTTATCAAGAAGACTGGAGGCGATGCCCAAAGTACGTTAAAAACAAGGTAATGTTTTCGCAGTTATTTTTATCAGGCAGATGCCCGCTTAGGAAAAATTCGGATGCCCGGCAGAAATCGAACAGAATCAATATGGCGCCGGCAAAATTTGACATTCAGAACCGGTTCGTCTTCTTCGTTTTTCGCTCGCTTTTCTGTATGTCAAAAATGACATTTTAAAACGGGAGAAACGTGCTTCAAACGATGCTGCCTAATGTTGCAGTTCTGCATTACAGGTAAGAAAATAATATTCAACCTGTTTCTGAGGGATTTAGTTTCTGTTTTTAAAGCCTCACGAAACGTTTTAAATGGTCGATTCCAATAACGTGCGTGCTCCGTGCATTCTTTTTGTTTTCAGACCAAAGGTCCCGCTCATCTGGTTTTAGCTTCTGAAATGCACCGAAAACTAACAAAAACGTAAGAATGAACAATAAAGTAGTGTAAAATGCGCAAATGTATCTATGTATTGTATTTATTATTGATGACAGCTTTTTTTAATCAAAAAGTTACGCAAAAAACACAAACCGGTTGAATCGGTTTCGGTATCGGTTCTGTCCGTCATCACTGACAGAAATCGAACAGAAATCTGGCTGACAAAACCGTTAGGCGAAATTTCTGCCAGAATCGGTTGTTGCATTTCTGCTAGTTTTCACGGGTGACGGCGGCCAGAAATCCGGCAGAATGTCCGGCAGAAAAAGTTTTTCGCTGCCAGATTTTTGTTCGATTTCTGCTGGACGCGCCAAAGCGGGTGGGTGCTATCCGTATCTTAACGAACGGTGTATGACAGTCGACTTAACGAAGGGCGCTACTGCAGCAAAAACGCCCGCCTGACAACTAAATGTATCCCACATACATCCCATCCCAAATGTATGCAATGCGGTTTTTCTAAGGTTTTTCTTTCTCTTTCCTGCATACGCGTTGGATAGGTCGTCTGCTCGATTGGAATGACACTGACAGATAATTATCATTCCAATTTTGACGTTGTCGCCACTCTGTATATAGTCACTCTAGTCAAGAGTACAGACGGTAGATAATCTACAGACGCGCAAAGAGCGTGGCATAAAACACCAATCGAACCGTCAAATCGAGATACCAAATGAGCAAAGTAAACAAACTTGTGTTTCGTATAGGCAGGGAAGACTAAGTTTTGTAATCTATCTGAAATATTAAAACTTTAACTATTGATTTACTAACAACATATGGATTAGTTACACTCGATATATCATATAATGCTTTGAAAAATTCAATTGGCTTGTTCAAATTGCAAAATATGCGTCGTAATTCGCGAAGTTCCATGGAACATAACTCGCGATTCACGCAACTTACTGCTGATTATAGGGAGATTGATCCAATTCTGACTGGTTGCCAAAACTGTTTAAATAAAATAAACCAAAAAAAGTGTTGCCGAATTGGTAATTTTTCTCTTTGCGCGTCTGTAGATTATCTACCGTCTGTAGTCAAGAGAGGTTTTCTGATGCTCCAATTTGTGTATTATACCCCTGCTGTGCCTGCTGGGTGTTAAGGCCCAAACACAATGCATACGGATTTGACCTAGGATTTGACTACGTTGCGGATATTTGACAGAACACCCATGGAAAATCTGTCAAATTGCCGCAACGTAGTAAAATCCTTATGCATTGTGTCTGGGCCTTTACTCTTGATGATCACCGTCAAACAAACAAAGTAAGGTACCCCGGGGCAAGTGGGACCTAAAAAATGCATAGTTAGTGTTGATTACACTGTGTTATCCACCCCATCGGCAGGCAACCATGTTTTCGCTGCCAACATCTCGTGTGTGCGAAAATGAGATAGCATGTCAGCAGTGCGTTGCACTCAACTGCCAGCAGTCTGATTTGGGCCCGCTGTCAAATTTTGAGCCCAGGACATCCTGTCGCTGACGTTCACTGCAGCTCGTTATAGAGATGTCGATGGGTTGGTGTTATCTATACCTATGATTATTTCAAAATTCTTTCAGCACAGAAACTTTTCAGTAGTATCACTTCGAAGGTTTAATAACGAAAAAGGCCTATCAATTTACATGAAATGAATCTGGAGGAGAATTTTCAAAATTATGGCGATAGGTCCCACTTGGCCCATTTACCGGGGCAAGTGGGACCTATACCGTGGACCCTCGTTCGTTTGACCGTTTTTAATCCGAACACTTTCTATTTTGAACCCCGCTGGTTTGCACGACGTGCAATGTAAAACGTAAAAATGGTTCAAATGTCATTCTCAATATGGCATCATTTGCTTATGCAACAATGCACATAAACACGATTTGTTGGTACTGACCAAGCGTGTTTAATCTGTTTCACATTCCGTTTTCCCAACGATTATGATAGAAATCCGGTCGGAGAATGAAATATTCGCTGCTTGGAACTGCGAACTAAATCAAACCACCAAAACACTAACAAACAGCAGGACGGTCAGTTTATACAAGTTTCAGCATATTTACGGTTGCCAGTTGTTCAAATTAAAAACTAACCCCGTTAGTTTGCATAAGAAATCGTTCAAACGAACGGGGGTCCACTGTATTCAAGTTTGATTAAAGAGCATAAAATAACAGAAAATTGTGTAAGTTCATATACAGCAATGCTAAAGCATTGCAAGAAGCAATCAAAGACAATATTTGTACGAATGGTTTATCCAAAAATAGCGTAACCAAATCAGATCACAACGGGCGACTTCATAATTTATATAAAACACAGATCGTGAGCAATTACGCTGTAATGCATTATTGTAACGAGATGTAGTTAAATATGTCGCTGTATCCAATTCTTGCGAGACATAATTTAGGATTAACCATTGCTTAATAGTTCGAAAATACGATTATGATCTGCCATGCCCAATTCGGTAGAGCTACTCATAAGAGATAGGTACGCCATTATAACCACAACACTTTATTGTTTCAATTCCAGTTACAAATTTGCTTGATTATATCAAATTTCCCTTTCCAGATTCAATTATTGCAGATTGCATCAAAAACGCGAAATACAAGGTACTTGCAGACAAAATGCAAGTAAAATCCCAGCAGCGAGCTGTCATTGATTCATGTCAAATTTTTGCGAGCCATCAAATTGGTGATTACTAAACAGTAGATGCAGAAGAAAAGTGAGATAATAGATACGTTTTGGGATCGTTTGATGGTTATTTCGCAACATACAACTGCAAATAATTCTACATATAGCACAAAGTGACCTAAATTTAACAGCAGAAAAATTCACGTTACGAAAATTCGGTGCCACTATGTTTGTTTACCAAAAGCTGTCAGAGCTGCTGCGCTCGTATCCAATGATGTTAAAGTTTCGCAAAACTGGAATAAAAAAATGTAATGTAACAAACATGCTTGCAGCATAACATGTGATGTTTTTAGATTCTATTACACAATTTTTGTTAAAAATATTCTGCAAATAGAAATTAGCAGGGAAACAATTTGGTTGACATTGTTTGAAGAACAAAACCGACTGATAATATTCTCTATAGAGCTTGCTAATTTGCGGTTGTGTTGGCGGTTTGTTTTCCCCCAGTTTGAAAAATGTCATGGAAAAACCAACAGCAGCAGCAACAAATTGCGTGTACGTATACGCGGCATAGTGTGCGAACGGTAGCTGTCAGCAATCTCAATTACGAAGCACTGCAATGGCTCTATTTAGATCGCAACACTGATTGCAGATCTTTGGCTGTTTCCTTGCAGTTGCTGTGCATTTAGTCGTTTCACTGCAACCTGCAATAACATCGTTTAGGTGTAACCAAAATGTGACCAAACTGTTTGTTCCCTCATAAGCTGTGCTAATGATTTTCTTTTTTGGGTGCCCTTGGTTTAGTCCTTTTCGGTTTTATTTTAAAGCTTTACTGATATAAATATTATGTAATTGAACTGAAAATGTTCGGTAGTACATCTAAAAAATGTATTAAGACAGGAAGTTTTGTGCTGAAACACTTTGTTTTTAATAGGTCCCACTTGCCTCAGGTGCTTTTAAGTTCCGATCTTATTCCATCCCATTTTTTTAATGCCGTTTGTCAAATTAAACAACTAGTTTTTGGGTTTATTTTTCTAATACCGTGGACCCCCGTTCGTTTGACCATTTTTAATCTGAACACTTTTTAATTTGAACCCCGTTGGTTTGCACGACGTGCAAATTAAAAATGGTTCAAATGTCATTCTCAACATGACATCATTTGTTTATGCAGACAATGCACATAAACACGATTCGTTTGTACTGACCTAGCGTGTTTAATCGGTTTCACATTTCGTTTTCCTAACGATTAAGAGAGAAATCCGATCGGAAAATGCAATATTCGCACTTGCAACTGCCAACTAAAACAAACCACCAAAACAATAACAAAGAGCAGGGCGGCCAGTTCACACAGGTTTCAGCATATTTCGGGTTACCAGTTGTTTAAATTAAAAAGTAACCCCGTTAGTTTGCATGAGGAATCGTTCAAACGAACGGGGGTCCACTGTACACTCACTATATTTATCTACTGCCAGAAAAACATGTACTTTTACGAAAAGCCTGTGACCAAAATATCATTTCTATAGAAAGGTGCGTCAAACTTACAACGCAAATTGAAAATAACGCTCAAATTTAAAGTCCAATTTTGGTGTTTGGAATGCCAATTATAAATAATCTATAATTTTAATGCATGCGATTGAGTTGTATCTTTCATTTCTAGGAAGGTTCGGTTGGATAAAATGAGGTTGAAGAGAGTTATGAGTTCCGTTGCCACTTACCCCGTATTCCCACTTGCCCCGGGGTACCTTATAGGCAGATATTCCGTTTTTTCACCATTCACTGTCGCATTCACTTTAATAGCGGGATTACGATTTTCTTGACGTTCTTCTTTGCAGAGAATCCATTTTACTGCCATTTAACCGCACAAAACTTTGTAATCTCAACGCTAGCGAATGAAATTTTTTCGGACCGGAAAATTTTCAAAGGGGAAACTGTTGAATGTGTATAAACAACGTCGATGGTTGCTAACCAATCGCTTCGCTCTACAAACTGTGAAAACTGGATCACCTATTTTAATTAACCTTGGTCTTGATAACTATACATTTAGCTGTCAGGTGGGCGCTTTTTCTGAAATAGCGCTCTTCGTTAAGTCGACTGTCAAACACCGTTCTTTAAGATACGGGTAGCACCAGGAACATGGTGTGATGCTATCTCTTTCTCATGTGGGAGTAAAGAGAGCATCTTTCAGTTGGTTTGCGGTAAAAGGGAATTTCTAGCAAATTTTTTGACAGGTACCAAAATTAACAGTTTGCAGGGGGGTGGTGTCAAGCGAAAATTTCGTACCTAGCATCGAAATCATCATCCCCATAAAAAATTCCTCGTACAGCAAAGTTTCGTTAATTGGTGGTTCGTTAATTGGGCGGTTCGTTAATTGGGCGTTCGCTAATTGGGCTATGTGACAACTTGAATGTCAAAATTGTATGGAATTTTCGAGTTTAGAATTTTCTAACAACTGTCAGTCGGCCCAATTAGCGAATCAGCTGGAGTGCAGTCGTGGCCCAATTAACGAATTCAGGCTGTATTTAGTATTTGCAGTAGTATTTCAAAAACAACAATCCCAGTTCTTTCAATGTTCGTTCTTCATAAATACACAAATACTCAATAGTAAAAAGCATTCAGTCTAGGTATTCGTAATAAGCTAACCAAACTTGTTTTGTTTGAAGGTCATTGATAATTGTAATGAATTTTTGTTACAATTAATTAAAACGAGCTTAAAGTTTCACAATCCATTTAGTTTTATATGTAAGTAAAATTTTTTCTTCGCTGTTATTTAAATTTCTAACCAATTAAAAAAACACCTTAATTGAAAGTAAAAAATTTAAAAAATATTGCAAAAATTTCTTGGTCACTCTAATTTGGAAAAAATGGTAACCCTAAGAGCCAAATTTTTGGTGCATGTTAGTAACGCATCGAATTAGAGTGACTATATACAGAGTGGCGCCAAGTCATCCCAAATGTATGCAATGCGGTTTATCCTAGGTTTTTCTTTCTCTTTCTGCATACGCGTTGGATCGTTGGATAGGTTGTCTGCTCGATTGGAATGACACTGACAGATAATTATCATTCCAATTTTGACATTGTCGCCACTCTGTAGTCACTCTACATCGAATATATATGGAGTTTGACAAGCACACCATAGCCCTGACAGTTTGGTATGTATGAGAGGGAGATCGAAGCGTGATATCTGATATCTCGTTTACTCTAATGCTAACATGTTGGCATCGAAAAGATGGCTGCCTGCCAGCTGCTTGAAAAATCTGCCAAAACGTTTCGATCTCTTGCGCTCTTTAACAAAATGCTATTCTACTTCAATGTGATATATACAGGTGTGGCAAAGTTGGTTAAGTGGTGTTAGTGCAATGAAGAAATTTCATCATGGTGTGGGTGAAATCGTAAATCGACCAATCACGATGAAGCGTGACGTAAAACTCCAAAAACAAACCCCATTGTCCGACGCGGTTTGTTTTTGTAGTTTGACGTCGTTTTCTGATTTTTCGCTACTAATACCATCAAATGTCTTCATCTGCCACACCTTTTTAAACCTCATTGATTCTACTTCACCCCTATAGTAAACTTTTGGAGGTGGCAGCAGCTTACGTTCGTCAACGCGAATAAAATAAAAGCCTGGACAGCTCAAAATAACTGAATGAAAACTGTTGTTTTTGTGCATTGTGTTAAGCTTGGAGAGGTTTAACTAAAGTTATTTTATATTCAGTCCAAAAATTACGCACAAAGAGCGCGAAAGATGAGTGAGGTAGATTTGATTGAAAAAGTATCGTGTTTGGAAGAATCCAATCAAACCAACGCTATTACGGATGTCGCAGATGCTTTGGGTCACGGAAACGGACTGTGAGTATCCTAGAATATGCTTTACCTGCTCAGTTTTTGTAAGCAATGAAAAAGAAACCCAATTTAGCTACCTGTATGCATATATCCGTAAGTTTTTTTTCTACCGGAAAATAGTTGCAAACAAAGAATGGGCGATTAAATGATACTCTTTATTTTTCATTTTATTTCTATGTAGTACCTAATTGTTCTGCTAAGACAAAACGACTATCATATTATTATGACTAGGTACCTATATAAAATTATGATTTTGTAAATGGAGTAAAATTTATAAAATCGGAATAAATCGTGTAAAAGGAATTGAAAAATTCTATATCAATTAAAATTCGGCAGGTACAGTCATGACCCATCTACATATTTTAGAGGTCATTGCCAGTATAAAAACATATTCCTTAAGTCTGATAACACAATGCTATGAATATTGTAACAATTTATTTTACTGTAGTTTACTATTACATTAAATAAGTATGCATTCATAAGTATGCAATGTTTTTGCTATTTACAGCGACCACTATGGAAATCGAATCAAAGCACGCATGCCAGTTGATCGTTATGCATCTGACTATAATATGAATCATCCTAAACGTGGTTTTGCCTTACTTTTCAATCATGAACATTTTGACATTCCGCAACTGAAATCAAGAACTGGAACAAATGTAGATTGTGAAAATCTAGCCGCAACATTAAAGTATCTTGACTTTGATGTAAGAGTATACAAAGATCTCAAACTTCGGGACGTGCAGAAGGAAGTGGAAAAAGGTACAACATTTACAGTAATAGCATATGTGGAAAGCAAAATTTCTGTTTTTTTGCAGTTGCCTTAATGGATCATTCGGACCACGATTGCATTTGTGTGACAATTCTCTCACACGGTGAACTTGGTTATTTGTATGCTAAAGACTGTCAGTACAAGTTGGATATTGTTTGGTCGTACTTCACTGCAAATAGATGCCCAACTTTGGCGGGTAAACCTAAAATTTTCTTTATTCAAGCTTGCCAGGGAGATCAATTGGACGCTGGAGTATCACTGGCTGAGCGCACAGAAACTGATAGTTCTGGGTCAATGAGTTATAAAATACCTGCACACGCAGATTTCCTAATTGCTTACTCAACCATTCCCGGATTTTACTCGTGGCGAAACACTCAAAAAGGTTCTTGGTTTATGCAATCGCTTTGTCAAGAACTTAATCAGCATGGTAAAAAATATGATATTTTGACTCTGTTGACCTTTGTAGCGCAACGTGTGGCATATGACTTTGAATCTAATACGCCTGACATCCCTATGATGCACCAGCAGAAACAGATTCCATGTATAACAACGATGCTTACCAGATTGCTTCGCTTCACAGATAAGTAATGTAGCATGTCCTTAGGTTACTTTTGTTGAAGTTACTACTTCAAAAAAATATGGAGCAGAGTAACACCATTTTAAATTCAATAAGCAAGTTGAGCAACTCGTGACTAAGGGCGGGTAGAAATCTGGTATCAATGTGGCTGTTTTTATACTTATTTAGAATACCATGTACGTTAACAGCAAATTTTAAAAAGTGCTGTGTATTGAAACGTATTTTATGTTTGGGTATTTTCGATGATACTTAATATTCAATTCGTAATTTCTTTAACACTAAACATACCGACTGAACTCCACGAATATTTTTTGCTTACAGACCGAAATTGCCACGGTTGTCGATAAATGAACATTTGTCTCGATAAAAAGATAAATAGTAGAACAATCAGCTTTGCATTATGTTTTAAATACATTTTCTAATAAAAATAGTTAGGCGGAATAGTGCTATGACGCCGTGAAAACAAGCCAAAAAAGCAAGGGGTTAAATAACCTCTTCACGGTATGTTTAATGTTACGACATCAAACTATAGTTACTATATATATAGTTCGGCGGATAGAAAACCAGGCGAATTGGCATCCCTGATTTATGAAATTAAATTTGAAATTATGGTGAAATGTGCAGGTTTTTACGAAAAATAATCATTTTGGATTTTGAAAAGCTTTTGGCTCCGCTTTTGACGTTTATTTGGCTCCCGATTTTCTATCCGCCGAACTATATATATAGTAACTATACATCAAACAAGCAATGCAGAATCAGCAGAAACAACTATTAACGCAAGCTACATGACCTAAATTCTCATGGCCATTTTATAAAAACGTAAAAGTGTCAAGGGTGTTATTTTGTTTAACTAGTATATTCTCTTATATCTAAGCTAATACTATTGTATTGAAATAGGACAGATTTTTGGAATACATTTCTTAATATTGTTTTGACAACTTTTCTAACTCCAGTCATTGATTTCTCGTAAGGTTTTAGGGGAATGTTTGCAACATGACCTACACACTTAAAAACACGACTTCAGTGCTTTTTTTAAGTGTGTAGTAATTTTTCTAAGCCAGATCTAAAACTTGGGGAATAAGGTAAAAGGCAATTTTCACGATAGAGTTTCGTTTACATGGCTGCCATTTATAAATATTTCCCAAACAATTTATCCAGTATTTTCAAAAATAAGATTTTGGTAAAGTATGCTCCCGAAACGCAAGTAAAATCCAGTAGAATGATATTTATTCGCATATCAGTCCTTTTTTGCTTGAGGTCATCCGAGTTTATGAATAACTGAAAAAAATACGTACGTGCTTTTTACTGGAACACAATAAAAAAATTAAATGAATTGGAATCCTACTATGTTTAATAAACATTAAATGCAACCAAATACATAGCAGTAACTTTAATGAATTGATTTCTATTACAATAAAAATTTCATAGATTGGTCATACAAACAAGTTTTCTACAGAAAGTTCAACAGATAAAAACAATCTAAAATGTTGAAAATGTGTACAATTAATTGATGTGATGAGTATGCGAGAATTTTCTGATATGTCGACCAACAGTAAAAACAGCACTTTTTCAATTACGATAAAGCAAAACTAAAATACATTTGATGCCATTACAAATATATAACGTTTGAAGACTCAGGAAATTATACTAATTACCGACACCGGTTTCTTTACACTACTCAAGCTCATCGTTTGATTTAAAATATCGAAACTATAACCGTTTAAGGTAATTATATCACATTCATTACAAAAAGGTCACATCTGACAACCAACGCACAATTTTTATTTAACATTGTAAAATATTGATACAGACATATATTTCACAGAGAAAGAAAACTGCCAATATACTCAGAGAACTGTTTAGATAAATTTTAGATTGCCTTGCATATTAAATAAAATAATTTGTCATATTTCAAAATAATTAAGCAATCAAACATCTTATTTAAGACAAATTGACCGTCAGAAACAAAAAAAAAATGTTGCAAAAGCGCGTGAAAAATAAGATCAGAGTTGTGCGTCTATACAGCCTCAGTGAGAAATATCAGTCAGAAGTTAGACCAGATAGACAGTCGCAAGCAAAAAATTCGGCACAAGGGTAACATTTCTTACCAGATAGTGTTTCAAACCGTTATCGGCGCTAACAAAACAAAAATTTATTTAGTCCTGACAAGAAAATTCATTAGACTACAAAAATGTGATTCAACAAGAACAGCAATTGTTCGAAATTACGCCCTTTTATCATGTTTCTTTTGGCCGGGATGACAAAAAATAAGTATCAAAATCAAATAATCAGAAGAGGTATAAAAAGGATATTTCGTAAAGAAACATGCAGTGAATGTGATATTTTGAAAATATCTGTTAGCGTTTTTGTGAGCCGAACAATCAACCCTCTCTGTTCCATGGTGACTCTTGATGCTAAAATCAGCATATTAAATTTTAAAGTTATTTAACCATGGATATTTCTATTATCGAAATCTAGTAGAAATATTGTTGTATAAGCGGTATAATTATGCTTGACGAATTGTTTGTTTTAGTTATTTGCGGAGGACTTTGGACCTTGGGACAAAAAGGTTGAAAAGGCAAAAAGAAACTCTTAGATCAAGTTTCTAGTTTACCGTGTCAACATTTATTTGCCCCTTTGATTAAAATATGCCTACAAATCTTTTAAGCTATTTATGAAATGATTAAACTGTTCAAAATCGTTCCACACACCGAAAGACATTTTACCATAATCTACACATATTTGCAACCGTGCAACTAACAGACAGATGGAAATCCATGTACCACTTTAGAATGGCTTAGGCACATAAGTTGTCAATTCATACAAAACGAAAATAAAATTTATTCATTTTGCTTCACTTTTGTTAGAAGCTGCCTAGTTTAAATTTATCAAATATTGAATAAGCATTGAAAGAGATAGCTCGTAGTTTTAAGAAGCAAAAGAGGACACTTATATTTTTAGATACGATAGAAAAATGCGAAAACTGAAAAATAAATGATATTATCAGGATATCGCAATTCAATAATATGTTCTGTTTGTTTTAATCCCGAACATTTTTGTTTACTTTGCCGTAAACCTCTGGGAAAGCAGCCTCACAGCGGTATTTTCGACGCATCTTATCGTATAAAGTATGATCGAACATACGCCGAAATTCTTCCTCTGTTCTGTAGGTATCTGCATACAACATCTGAAAGCCTTTGCATTTTTCGACCAGATCCTCGATGGCTCGCGTTGTTTTCACGGGATCAAAGTGGCGATCTTTCGGCACACCGTATACTCCAATGTCAACGTACAAATCTTTCTCCATTCCCTTGCTTGGCTTCAACATTCCAGAGTTGCTGGGTAACAGGAAAGGACACAGCCAAATAGGATACACGTTTACCAAACGGTCGAACTCCTCACAACATTTTTTCATAGTACTTGTAGGAACCAGTAGATCCTGAATTATGTGATTGTTTTCATAAAGCCTTTTGACCGTTTCAGTTTGCGTAAGTTTTAGAAGAGAAACTTTGACAGGTAATAACCAACCGAAAAGATAGCGGAAAATGCTGTTGTTTCCAAACGGAACAATATCCTGAAAGGAATATAATTAACTTAATTAGTATTAAAAATAAGAAAATGAAACTTTTTACTTAATCTCAAAATAATTACCGTAAAACGGTGTAACATTGATCATTGGGGTAATATTGATCAGTTAGACCCTTCTCATGAATAAGTACAATAAGTACAATAAACAACTTCAACCAATTTTCCAGAACTGATCAAAGTTACCCAGTATTGTTACGGTACCTATATCACAATTATAAAAATAGACCATCTTTTCTGAACTGATCAATGTTACCCCGTATAGTTAGGGTATATCACAATTATAAAAATAGACGGTGGTTCAAATGAATGCTTCTTAAGTAAAATAAAAGTAAAGTAAAAGTAAAGTAAAATTCCAAGCATGATCTTTTTTTTAAATTTATTGGAAAGAGCGGAAAGAGTACAGAGACTATAGGCTACAGAGGCGACGAGGTACTCAAAATCTGCTAAATTTTAAATCAAAATGGAGAGTTACCTTTATTTATGATGGTACTCTCCGTTTTGATTCTAAATTTAGCGGGTTTTGAGTGCCTCGTCGCCTCTGAACCTATATTCTTTGTAGGAAAGAGTCGTGGTCATTATTAATAAAATAGTTTACATACTCCTTGTTGAATTAACACGTTTGCATGTTTTTCATATTATCAATTACTGTGTTATAAAAATACGTTATGTTATATTATAAAAGATTATTATTTGTTCTTCTTTAGAAAACTTTTTAGGCTGGCAAAGGGTGAACATGTGCATTCCATAACCTCTGTTCGCTAACTCCTATTCCTACCTCCGTGCCGGCTGGGGTACGCAACCTCGGTTGTCGTTTTTTTTCTCTCTCTCTTCTGTTGGGTACTCTTACCACTGCGTCCATTATTTTGAACTATTGTGGTATGCCCTGTTGTTTCTATTGCTGTACGCTTCAGGCTTACCTATCACTTATTGAGGAAGTGGTAGGCTGGTAGCTGGAGCGAGACAGGTGCCAATCAGGGATGAGTTGGTTTATAAACCTTGTAATCCTGATCGGCGACGCAAACCAGATCTCCCTAGGCTCTAGTAGGCCCTTTTTGAGATACTGCAGTCTGCGTCCTATTAGTGCTCCACAATTGCCGAGCAAGTGTTCCGAGGTTTCGCTCTCGGCATTACACGGGCGTCGAATATCATCTTGCACGAAACCGAGGTTCCGAAGATGATATTTACTCGGGCAATGTCCTGTCACCAGACCGGTAAACGTGCTGAGATTTCTCTTACTGAGACTCAGCAGCTTTTGAGTAACATTAGTACTCGGCATTATAAATTTTTTTGATTGTTATAGCGATTGTACGGCTATCCAATGGGCCATAATTGTTCGCCTCTCCCATTGTTTCAGCTCACTCTTCATCACACAATCCGAGATACCGCAGAATGGATCCGGACCTGTGAATAGAGAGTTAGAACCACATCTGGCTAGTTCGTCTGCAAGTTCATTTCTATCTATTCCGCAATGACCAGAGACCCAGTACAGGTTTACCGAGTTTACCTGGCTCAGTTGCTGTAAGAGACAAATGCAATCCCATGTTAAACCACCATTCTGGGACCATTTTTGAGAAACACTTAAAAGCTTTGAGCGCTTTTAGTGCCGCTTGGCTGTCAGAGAAAATGTATTATTTATTTACTATTTGATGGGGCTTTCAACCGTTGGTTGGTTCGCACCAAGGTCAGAGAAAATGCAGATATTAGCATGTCTGTATTTTCTTTCGAGACAGACGTTTGTACATTCTATTATAGCAGCTATCTCTGCCTGGAAAACTGTTGGCCAATCTCCCATTGCTACAGATATTCTAGTTCTGGGGCCGTACACTCCAGCACCCGTTGTGACTCCCATTTTTGACCCGTCGGTATAGAACTTGATTGAACCCCTGCGGACGCTAGGTTCCCCCTCATCCCAAACCGAATGAGAGGTTTCGTTTACAGTGCATGGGATGTCGTAGTTGGTTCTAGCTTCCTTCCAATCACTGTCTATTTCCCCAACTGGGCCAACAGGTAGAAGTTCTAGGATACTCAAGTGACCGGTTTTATCTCCGTCGAGTATTGTTTTCCATCGTTCAAGTGTTAGGGCGCTGTTGTTGATTCAGAGGTAGCAAGTGAAGGATAGCTCTAGAGCCGTCGAAGGTGTGCTTTTTATTGCTCAGGTTATGGCCATGCTTGCTAATCGTTGTAGATTGCTCAACTTTTTAATAGCCGTGGCTTCTATAGTTTTTGGCCACCATACCAACGAAGCATAAGCTATCCTAGGTCTCACAATGGCGGTGTAGACTCACACCATTTTTAGTTTGAGGCCCCATGTTTGCTAATTATTACTAATTATTGAATCTAAGTGTGCGTTCCAAGAAAATTTAGTGTCCAGGATTACTCCCAGATATTTAAGGAGACACCGAAAGTGGCTAACATTATTGTGTTAGAGCGACAAACACTGTACTGTACATCTCATGTGTTCGTTAAAAACCTAAACGTTTATTTCAATGTTGCATTAGTATTGGTAATATATGCCAAATGGCAGAACTTGCAAACATAAACACAGCTGATCTGCAGCCAACCTCACCGACTACGAACATCCCGGAATATGGTTTATTTTCTTTATCAAGTCATTCCGATTCATTTAACATTTGCAGCAGCAATCCTATTGATCCTATGTATTCAATAGAATGGCTAATTAATCCGTTTGCATTGAAGGCTAGTTTTTAATTACAGCTGTTAGTTAGTTTACTTTCTCTAAGGTCATCGATGCGGCAAGAGCAGAAAGCTCTTTTAAAGCTTATTGATGTGGCGAAACTTTGAAACCGTGGTGCTGTTTTTTCGGAAAACTCTAGTGCAACGAAATATGAGCGCAACCAAATATCTATTAACTAATTCCAGGTTATACGTTTTATGAACACGTAATGATCTATATGATCCGTTGAATTTATTTTCCATTAGCAATTATGTTTTGCTGAGCTTTTGTTGATATATAGCGGGTCGATAAATGGAATGACAAGTTTTAGGAAATTATAACAGCACTGGAAGCATTGATTGCGTGCTCTGCCAATACATCTGCATTTTTAAGGCACCAAGCAATACATGCATCGAACGGCAGACATTTATCCAGTCATCTTTGAGCCATTTTCGGTTTCCCCTTAACTGAGACGCTACATTTAATTTCCTCTTCCCCAAAGTGTAGAGACTGTAACTTCAGTTTCTTCTTTCTAGTGAAAAGAACAATTGTTGTTTTTGAAGGATTAATGCCCAGGCCTTCTTTACTACACCAAAAAAGTGTGAGGTTTAAGGCCCTTTGCATTCTATCCGATATCCACGAACCATGATGACTAAATCATCAGCAAAACCCACAACTTCGAAACCTTTTGCCTCTAAGCTTCTCAGAAGATCAACAACTACCAACGACCAAAGAAGGGGTGAGAGAACCCCTCCTTGTGGGCAACCTTTGGTTGCAGTCACCGTTGTTGACAGCCCTCCCAGCTCTGAGGTGATTTGACTATGTGTGAGCATACTATGGATCCATTCGACTATACAGTTATCAAACTGTCTTTTCTTCATCGCATTTGCCATTGATAAATAAGAAGCATTATCAAAGGCGATTCTACAATTGATGAAGTTCCTTCCAGCATTGGACAAAAGATAGGAGTCACAACGACAACTTGTTAAGCATAGCTACCTATTACCCCCCCTTCCTTTCCACCCTTCCCCTTCATTCCCGAAAAAATCCTTCTTCATTACTTTCCCTTACCGTCCCTTCATCAATTGTAGAATCATCGTTTAAAAAAAAAATATTAATATATGCCTGACCGCATTTCAAGGTCATGACTAAAGTCACGAGTTTGGTCAATTATCAAAGGCGCCTTCAATGTCGAGAAACGCGCCTAATGCTGTTTCGATGAAAGAGACTTCAATATTTGTCGTGTGTAGCGCTGTGATTGTAGATTTCCTAGCTTGGTAAGCAGTCTGGTGTTTCGATAATGAATATTTAATTATGTATTCAGACTTAATGTATTGATATAATACTTTTTCCATAGTTTTCAACAATACTGATGATAAACTAGTTGTTCTGAAAGCTTTTGTAAGTGATTTGTCACGTTTTCCTGGTTTTGGCATAAATATAAATACAACGGTATAAATGAAACGGTTGTCGTACGCTAACAGGAAAGGCGGCACAGTGGCTCCCGCCCACATAAAGATGGCAGCCGCATCAGCGGGATAAGGACCTTAGGTTAACAGCCTACTGTACCGGAACACAAAAAGTTAATGAAAATGAAAGAAGAAATCTCTCTGGATTATTGGCAACGACCTTTAGCATAAAAACACGGACACGAATTGGAACATGGAATATTCTGATCCTTGCCCAACAGGGTAAGCTGGCTCAACTTGCAAGAGAAGCTGGCCGCCTGAAGCTTGAAATCCTGGGGCTGAGCGAGATCCGCTGGCCGGGTACTGGCGAACACAGGACATCATCCGGGTAAGTCTTACTCTACTCTGGCATACGAGGTGAAAATGCTACTCGAGAAAGAGGAGTTTGATTCCTGCTGAGCCAGGAGCACATGCGGCCCTGATGAAGTGTGAACCGATAAATGAGCTTAAAATCGTTGCCAGAGTCAGAACACGGGTTAGCAACCTTACAGCAATCCAATGCTATGCTCCAACAGATGCTGCCGACCGGCAGGAGAAAGAGACTCTTTACATCCAGCTGAACAGCGTGGTTGAGAAAATCTCGAAGGGGGGCATCCAAATCCACTTGGGCAACTTCAACGTGAAGATTGGCTCAAATTACGCGGACCTTGAACGCGTTATGGGGCGCCATGGCCTAGGAGAGATGAGCGAAAACGTGAGGCTGTTTACAGAACAGAAAACCTAATCGACCACATCTGCATCAGCCGAAAATGGCGAAGGAGCCTTCTTGATGTACGCAACAAACGCAGGGCTGATATCGCATCCGACCATCATCTTGCTATCGCTGAAACAAGTTTGCGCGTCGCACATGTCCAACGACGGGAGGAGAAAGTTGGGTGCAAGGAGAAACCGCCGCCGCCAATGGTGGTATCCGTTTGTTGTACGATATTTCTCACCGCCTTAGATACCGCCTTAGGTGCCAGGATGAGTACAAAGATGTAACAGCCATCAACAGCCATCCAATAGAGCGCCAGGGATAGATCGTATTTCAGCCGAAATGTTCAAAGCTGACCCATCTTTGTCAGCCCAGATGCATCAGCTTTTCAGCAATATATGGGAAACCGCAACTTTTCCGCTGGACTGGATGCAGGGCATATTGGTCAAAGTCCCTAAGAAAGGCGACCTAACTAAATGTGGTAGCTGGCGTGGCATCACGTTGCACTGTATTACTCTCAAAGTGCTCTGTAAGGTACCGGATCCAGTAAAAGATCGACGCTACTCTCCGGCGGCAGCAAGCTGGATTCCGTGCTGGCCGATCATGTGTAGATCATATCACAACGCTCCGCATTATATTGGAGCAGATCAACGAATTCTAGGACTCTCTTTTGCTGGTGTTCATTGACTTCGAAAAGGCCTTCGACCGACTCAACCACGAACACATCTGGAGTTCCAGATAAGCTAGTCCATTTCATCGACGCTCAGTACAAGGCGTTCTCGTGCAATGTTTTGCACGACGGCGTCTTGTCCGACCCCATAAGGGTTACTGCTGGCATGAGACAGGGCTGCATTTTATCACCGCTTCTGTTTCTCATCGTTATGGATGAGATATTAGTTGGAGCAATTGACAGTAGACCAAATCGAGGACTGCCTTGGAATCCTCTAACGATGGAGCAGCTAAATAACCTCGACCTAACCGACGACATTGTCTTGCTCGCACAACCCCGAAATGATATGCAGAGCAAGTTAGATGACCTCTCCGAGAGTTCCCAGGCAGCAGGTCTCACAGCCAATGTAGATAAAACTAAGTCTATGGTAGTGCACACTGACAATTCCACCAGCTTCACAGTAGCGGGACAACAAGTTGAGCAGGTAGACGCCTTTCAATATCTTGGTAGCCAGACAACGCCCGATGGTGGTACCAAGACTGATATAGCCACACGGATCAGGAAGGCCAGGGGTGCTTTTGCAGGTCAGCGAAATATTTGGCGCTTTAACCAGATCACTCTATGTACGTATGCGAAACCTGGTGCATCTCAGCAGAGATAACGCAAAAACTGCAGGTATTCATTAACTGGTGCCTGCGATGTATCATTCGTGCCTGGTGCCCTGATAACTGGATATCCAACGAAGAACTCCATCGTCGGTGTCATCAACGGCCGATAGCCACAGAAATTCGTGAACGTAGGTGAAAGTGGATCGGACACACCTTGAGGAAAAGAGCGAACGAGATTTGCAAAGAAGCACTCGACTGGAATCCACATGGACAGCGTAGAAGAGGCATACCCAGAGGCTCAAGGCGACGCAGCTTAGCCAACGACATCCGACTGTAGACGAGAACCTGTCCTGGCCACAGGTCAAAGTCATGGCGGGTAACCGTCAGCAGTGGAGATATCTAATTTCATCCCTTTATTCTGCCGGACCGGCGGACATGGGCACATGAGTAAAAATAAAAACTTTGAATAAGCTTATATCAAGTTTGAAAACAATATTATAAAATCAAAGCCGCATTCCGCTTTCGGAATTTGACCTTCTATTTTCATTCGACAGATATCGCAGTCTGCTGTAAAAATACAGACCAACTGCGGAGCTGGTAGGTACGATCCTAGTAACTCCTACAGCCTCTGCTAGCCGAGTTTCGAACATGTGACGACTGGCTTGTTTTATAAAATCACACGAGAACTAATACATGCAGAGGGACAAATATGCGTCCATTTTTCCAGTGGGACAAATTCTTTTTAAATTTGTTTCTAGAGTTTCTAGTATTCAGTACACTTTTCAATAAGCGAAGGGAACGTTAGAAAAAAGCAAATGTGTTTATAACCGAAAATGTTTTTATAATATCAAACAAGAGTGGGATAACGCGCAAAAGGGAAAGAGCGAAAAATTAAGAAAGTGAGGGTCATTGAAGTAATACTTAGTATTACCACTTTACCAAAGCTGGGGAATCCGCGAATTGAACCAAGTTATAATGGGTGCTAATTATAATGTTGTACCCCAAAACATCAAAATTAACAAAATGTCTCATGGGGCAGTTATGCGTGGTTGGTAGTCATTCTCCAAGGTTCAAGACGGAATATCCCAACTCCCACGAAGTGAACATTAGCCTTTTAGTTACCGAACGTTTAACGTGGTCGAAACGAAACAAATTCACTCGAAACGAGAATCGCAATGCCACCCGCGGTGTGACGCTGCAAGTCGTATTCTTCTTCGGAAGGGGCTCAAACAGTAGTACTACGTTAATCCGCCTGCGTAACAAAGGGGTAAGTCACGTGCCTTACATACCAGCGGCATTAAAGATTTAAGCATTGTACCGCACAACCAATAATTTTGATCGGAATAATCGGCAGAACCCCACGCGATGGAAACAGATTGAATTATTAACTGGAATGAATGATGAAACTTGAATTATTAACTATTAGTCTCGGATTTTTTTTCGAAAATTGAGAGTCGAGTCTTTAACAATTTGCACCTTGGAATGACCGGTAATACCAAAAACAAATTTTGCGGTCAATTGAAGCGCGAATACGACCGCTGACATGATGACAAGATGTCAAGATCGCCATCCGGGAGTATAATGTTCAGGTCAAACTAGAGGAGGAATTCAAACCGGTGGGAAGGTTCAGCGCACTTGTCGATTTTGCCACCTTCAGGAAAATGACCATACGTAGTATCTAATTCCACCGCTTAGTTGGTTTCGAGGTACGATGCTGGTCTACCAAGCCAGTCATCGTATATTCGAATCTCGACTAGGTGGTACAGCTAGATAGAGTCAGTAGAATTGGTGCACTAGCCCCGTAAATGTCCTGCACTCTAATCGCCGGCTGTGAAGTCTGTCGATAAAGAAGGGTCAAGTCTTAGAAAGACGTTTAAGCCCAATCAGGGATGGAAGATCAGAGATTTTGATCAAATCTGTGAGTTATCGCCACACCCATAGATCACGATCCGTACAGATCATGACAAACAGTGAATCTTTAGCGTTGACAAGATTTTGTTCTCTAAACAGCAGTCGATCACAGTGTTACATCTTACCTAGCTGCGAGAAAAAAGGTCACACATGTAGTTTGTATTGTGATTGATACGATGCACACAACCAATCGTCTGTACCTGTTATATTTCTCAACACAATCATGCAATGAACATGATCTGACATGAGGTTTGTCATAATCTGTACGGATCACGACAAAGTGTTTGTCGTTTACAAGTAGTGATGTCAATGAATCTGAATCTGGTCGCTTCTATGATCTTGATCGCTAGAAGCGATTTTTTTCCATATCTGAGCCCAATGCTTTTTTTAGTATCTTATTCCATCATCATATCTGTCATCGATACTTTTGGAGATCACTCACCCAGACGGAATTACAGATTGACCAGGTTTTGATAAGCTCTTATTGTTGGGGTTTGTCACCGTGAAATTCTATATGTTATTCTTATTGACTTTTTCGGATCTCACCGAAGAATAACAGATTTGATAAGATCACACTAGTGTTATTATAACCTACCAGGGTGTTAGCGTTTATTCGAACTACCACCCAATGATGGTTAAGATACGCCAAAAGCTATCTGTTGTAAACAACGTATAACGTACGTACTGGGCAAACCCAGTATTCAGAATGAGGCTAAAGCTAGAATCAGGTTGGAACCAAACGAAGGTGACTAAACCAGGCAAAGCAAAATCTGGCGGGCACCGAATGCTCGCTGAAGTGGAACTAGTAGAGAGCAGAGCTTGCATAATTTCAACTTAAGTCTCTAGAACTAGAACTAATCGTAGCTAGTAAGGAGGATGACTTGAAGAGGGTAGTCGGTAGTATTTTAACAGACACATAACGCTATACTTCTAAGTACACAGCGAAACGTTTGACGGATAATGGATTGGATCTAGTTCAATATTCTCTTACCTGTATTTCCCAGAAAAGAGCTCTAGAGTGCCTGTGGTAATATTCCCTCAGAGGCATATACTCATAAGTTTTTTCTCGCTTTTTAAGGATTCCCCGTACATGGGCAAAAAACCATGGCTTGTACCATTTTCCGATGTCGTTAACTTTGCTCCATTCAATTTCGCTATCTGCAACCATCTCGCCAGTCATGATCACGGCTTCGTTCAACGTATACAGCAATCCTTCCACATAATGGTTCTTTTTTGTATCACGAGATGCCTGCTCAAATCTATCAACAATATTTTGAAGTCCAATCACTGGTTCATAGTGTAGCCGAATGTATCTAAAAATGAAAGCAAACTGGAATGTGGCATAATAAACTAAAAGCTTTAATAAAGCAGGTATTAGAACGTGCACATACTTTGTAGCGGGAATTATTTTGATTTCTACAGCCGTAAGAAGTCCTAGTGTACCATAAGACCAAGGTATAGCATAAAAGAGGTCACTATTTTCTCTTTCTGAGCAATTGACAAGGCTCCCATCTGCCAATACTAATTCATAGGAGATACATATGTGTTGAAATAGTCCAAAAATATGCGAGCTTGATTCCACACCGGTTCCCATTACTAGTCCACCGACAGTTAAATCATCCAGCTCAGGCACTATTGGAATTGTCCACCCAAGAGCAGCTAGTGTTTCCGAGAGTTGTCCTGTTAGAAAAATAAGAGTATGGCAATGTGGGCAATATTAGAAAATATATTTGAATAAAACGATGTGCATTACTGTAGTAATAATTAAGGCTGTGCGAGATTGACCTTTCTGGTGTCGAGACCAAACGTGACGAGATTTAGGATCAATTTCGACCTGGTAAAATTCATCGAAATAAAATTGAAGAGCGAATAAACCGGGTGAGGGTTGATTTTCCTATGATGGTCCAGTAAGGAATATATCTCACCCGTTTTGTTTACATTTGCTAGATTGGTCCTTTTGTTTTAACTAGAATTTCAATTTCGATCCTTCGAAACGAGAAGAAATTTAATTTTATATTCGGTTGAAACTACAAAATTTCAAAATCATTGTTTTGTATTGTGTTTTTTATGTTATTTTCTAAAAGTTTCGTACAATTTCGGCATAACTGAGATTTCGCGAAATTTTAAAAATATGCCGAGGAATTTCGTGAAATTTCATACGAAGCGAAACTAAATTTCGAGAGTGGATGAAATTTCGAAGTAAATTGTGGATAATAAATATCCACAATTTACTTCGAAATTTCATCCACATAAGGTCTAGTAGAAAAGTATCCTTCCTCTTTACTACCGAAACCTAAAGGATTTAATTCTAGCGTGCTAGCATGAGCCGATCTGGACCCTTCATGCGCATAGATGCCTGAAGCCTGAATCATAGATTTTTGTGCATGCATAAATTTTGGATCCTGAAGTTTTCTTTGCAATATTTAATTTTGCCAGTATAATTTTTTCTGTAATATACATAGTTTATGAAGTACTTTGATCATCAGATACATTGGTAGCACCAGAAATCGAAATTTAAGCATGAACAACAATCTGTGATCTGGCATTTATGTTCATGCATATACGTGATTGCCCACCAAATTTGAATAAAATCGGAGCACTTTTAAAGTTGCTCCTTTTCCTGTCAATACATTCTCAGTTTTAGTACAAGTTACAGGGCAAAAGGCAAAACATTCCCTTACATGACATTTTAGTGAAAAACTTGATCATAGTTCGATCTTCTGACTTTTTAAACCTGCACAACAGGCATGCCTTCTTGAAAATCTCTGGTAAAACTACCAACCCAGATAACACAAAATCGTAATAGAAAGTTCACATTAAATTGTTTTCATGTCAATTTCACATTGGAATTGTATAATGATTAGAGTATATCAAACCGAAGTGAACAATAAGTTGTTTTGTAGTCGTGCGTGTCTTCATATACAATTCATGACTGTGAATTGTAAAGCAGTGTAGACGATTGCAATATTTGATTATATCTTAATCATATATTCAGGAGTATTTAGTTGCGTGTTATAAAAACTACGCAAAATAGAATTACAAATAGGTGTCAAAATTTTCGCTCGTATATCGCCTCCACTTTGGTACATATATGTTCTTATATGGCGTGAAATATAACTTTCCCGTTCAGATATGATTTCGTATATCTCAGTTGCAATCGAGATATACAAACCAAATGGTTTACTGGGAAATTAACATTTTGACTGTAGTACAAAATCCTTGAGTAAAATAGGGCAAATCAGACTTCTAAATTACACTGTATTAAAATAAAATTGTTCATCTACCTTTTTCTTAGAATTCTTCTACTGAATCTCAAATTAGAGAGAGTTTGTACATACTTCTTTCAAAACTATTAGAAATAGGGCAAATGGGGCAAAACGGGCTATTTCTCGGCGAAAGTGTAGTAGTCGCTGGGAATGAGTTCGACGTGATGGGCGAATTTGTATATCTCGAATCGTTGATGACGTCGGATAACAACTTCAGCAGAGAAATACGTAGAGGTGATTTTGCCGGAAGTTGTGCTTACTACGGACTCCACAAGACCCCAAAGCCTGGAAAGCATCACGTCCGTATCAAATGTATCATGTACAAAACGCTAATAAGAGCGGTAGTTCTCTACGGGTGCGAAACGTGGGCAACGCGCAACAAGGACATGACAGCACTGGCCATATTTGAACATCGTGTGCCAAGGACCATCTTTGGCGATGTATGTGAGAACGGTGTGTGGAGGACAAGGATGTAGGATGCGCAGCTCTATGGTGAATCATGTATCCAGAGAGTTGCTAAAGCTGGAAGGGTATGGGCGGGACATATTGTGAGAATGCCGGATAACAACTCCGTAAAAATGGTGTTCGCCTTGCCGATTGGTATAAGACACAGAGGTGCGAAGCGTGATCGATGGTTAGACCAAGTGGAGTAACACCTGGAAAGTGTGGGACAGTCGAATAATAGGAGACGGACAGCCATGGACCGAGTTTGTTGGCGGAACATTGTTAAAATGCAGGTGAAATCCTAAAGGATATCGCACCAGGAGTGAGACAACAGGAATAGCTTGGTCATACAGAATTTATGAAACATTAAGTAACCTACATACCGTGCTTTAGTTTGAGAAAAAGATGTAAAGTTTTTATTACATTTTTCATCAAAAATCATTTAGCAATCATTTTCAGGTGATTTTCTACAATAAAATGCAATAAATGTCATATCCTGGTAGTAATTAAAGTTAATAATAAAAACAGACAATCGGATTGTTTGCTAATGCCATCCCAGGCTCCCAGTTGGCTTCAAAATACGATAGATGATAGAATGATATGATAGAAGCCATACAACCAAATTCCGTTGGAATTGAGTATCAAGACTTGCTTTGCTTTGCTTTACAGTGGTTAAGCTTAGGTAAAGTTGAACTATTTTTGCACAAGTTATGTGGGTAACACTGAGACAGTACACATAAAGAAAAGGAGGTCAAAATGACGAAAAAGAGGTTTGGTTTTGACATTATGACAATGTTTTGGAATAAAAACAGTTGTAGGGTGATTTATGTATTTTGGACAGGCGTTACGCGTATTCTATTTTGGACTTTTACGGCAAAATCAAATGGAAAATGTCCAAAATAGAGTGGGCGTAACGCTTGTCCAAAATAGATAAATCACCCTACAAGTGACTGTGAAACAAAAGAGAGGAGCAGCTCCGATCAAGATCGCTCAGCAATCATTTTTGTTTAAGGGGGGACCCAACTCTGGAAAGTCGAAAAAATCAAATTTTATTTTTTTGCATTTTCGAGATGCTTATACCTTCAGAAATGTCATGCTAAAAGCATTTTTTGATATCTGAACTCGTTGAAAACTTACGGCAAATATTGTGGAGTCACTTCAAGGGAAGTCCATTGCTGTACTAGACTTTGAACGTGTTTTCCCCAAAACCATGTTTCTTTAGCTGGCGGTACGTGTATCTCTGAATCTCGTGGACCGATTTGGCTGAAATTTTTTTTCAGCATGTAAATTGTTACGTAGCCGTTTTTTGATATCTCAACTTTTCAATTTTTTATGAGCTCTTAATTGGCGATTCGTGACGAAAAAACTCCTCTATTTTGGAAAAATTGCCGCCATTTCGGTAATTTTTCGAATTACTCCGTTGGTTCCCGGCACGTACCGCCAGCAAGGAACTATTTTCTAGAGGGCATCACGCGCCCACCTGCCACCAGCATAATAATCACTATTCTGGTATCCAAAAAATACAAAATATATCTTCAAATATACCTTAACCAATAACCAAAATACCCCAACACATAACTATAATTCTAGCACCTGAAAAAAAATTACGAAAATCTATTAGTTTTCGGTCTTCCAGAGTAGGGTCCCCCTTTAATACCTATTAAATATTGTAGCGCTGAAACTAAAAAAACAAGCGCTTGATAAACTACGATACAACAAAAATGTTCGTTGGGCGACCACTCAGACAGTTTACTTATAAAATCCATCACAACATACTGTGGGTATGATTCGAGGGAGAATTACGATACAGATTAGTTGGAAGGTGTCAATACATGATGTACAAGAAGGACTATTGATTCCAAAACAGCGATTACCGAGGTACAACTCTCTTCAACCCGGCATATAAAATTCTCTTTCTTATCTTGTTTCATAGAATGAGGCCACTACAGAAAACCTTTGCTGGCGAATATCACTTTAAACGGGACGCTGCACAACGGACCAAATGTTTATATGTGACATATTCTCATCAAATTTCGAGAACTCAATTTGTAGATCCTCCATCTATTAATAAACTTCATATCGAATAAAGTAGAATATACTTGACATGGGTAAATACAAATATTAAGTACCTATAGTTTTATAAATGTTAAAAATAGTTAAAATGATAAATACAACAAAATAACATACCCATGCTCACTAGTGGCTCAACGCGAACAATTTTCCGGTTTGTGTCAACTTCTAATACATCAACAAGATTACAATTGATCTGATAAGACGATTTTTTGTACATTGGCTTTCGGAAGCTCATAGTTTGCCATCCAGGACGGGCTGTGCACATTTTGGCATTGCTTCCGGATTTTTTCCATTCTCGTACCTGCGACGACATTACACATGTAAAATACATATATTGTTATACAGAAACACAGTTTGCATAGTACAATGAAATATGAATCTTTGAAGTTAGTAAATTGGAAAATTTCGCTTGAGGTTTTCTAGTAAAATAGAAGACCGAGAATTTTTTGGATTACCATTTGGATTTTGGTCAAACCCGTGAAAGGTATAGTTTTTTCAAGTTATGGTAGACTGCAATCAGTTTGGTGGTATGGTGATCTTTTCTAACAATAAACATTAATATTAATAATTATTACTGTATTTTGCGAACAACGGAATGTATACTAAATTAAAAAATAGGTTGAACCGTACCATACAACAACAATAGAAATATTACGCTAAGCACGAAAAAAGATACAGCTACGAGTTGTTCTACACATGAGAATACTTATGTATTATTTAGATTGGTTAGGCCATTGCAAATTATTTTCACAGTTTTTGTCTCCCACCTTTTGAAATTAGCTTGAAAAATCGAGAGGAAAAAAATTATTTGCGGGATATCAGTAATTTTTTTTTATATAAAATCTATTGTTTGTGGGCTCTAAGCCTGATAACGTATATATGAAGAAGCAACAATAGATTTGGTTTCCACGTTTGAACTTGAAATAAAAATGCCTTAAACGCATATTTTTTTTGTTCGATGATAAAATCTTTAGTTTTTTTCGACTCCCCCCCTTTCAGTTTCACGCACGAAGAGAGAATAGAATCAGTACAAAAACAATTTCTCTTATACGCCCTTCGTAAATTAGGTTGGACACCATTTCCTCTTCCATCATACGAAGCACGCTACATCCTTATGAATATACAATTATTAAAAGAGCGTTTATTAAACGATATCGTTTCGCAGCATATTGACTCAGCAACACTTTCATCAAAACTGAACTTTTATACACCTACTCGGCAACTTCGTAATCGAAATTTATTTGCCATAAGCCATTATCGCACAAATTATTCAAGATTCGGTCCATTAAATCGTATGATGGCCTCGTACAATCAATACTGTGAAACCATAGACTTTACAATGTCTCGGCATAGACTTAAATATTACTTTCAGTCAACACGTAATCGTAACGCGTAGCAAACGATACAAAAGAATAAGTACGCTTTTTAATCTTCATTTAATTTTTAGACTTTTATTTAAGAAAATTGTATATACAGGCCGGACTCGATTATCCGGGGATTCGATTATCCGGGTTTTTAGACTCGATTATCCGGGTGAAAAAAAAATTAGTTTTTTTCGTTGATTTATTTCAAACCTTAATGTTATAGTTTTCTTGCTACATGATAATTCTTACTTGACAAGTAATGATTCACCTCCCTAAGGCTACAAAATTCCTTTCTCATATCCCTTTTATCGGCGAACAAAACAAAAATAAATCCTGTGATAATAAAATCAATTTTTTTACTTAAAAATCGTCATCATCATCATTATCGTAATCATTAATAAAAAAAATTGCAAAAAAGGTATCTTATGACTTTAGGGGATATTTATCAATAATAAAAAAATCATTTATAACAGCTAAATAATGAAAATCATGACACACAAAAAATAATTTTGTGCCAAAAAAATCATTAATGGAAAAAATCGTAAGAAAGGAATTTTCTGACTTTTTGGAAGATAGATCAATAATAAATAAAACATTCATGATACCTAAAAGTAAAAAAAAACTTGGCATACCAAAAAAAATTTGTTCCAAAAATAATGATTCGATTATCCGGGCTGAAAATAAAAATGAACACCCGGATGAACGAGTCCGGGCTATATTATACTAGTCTACATCGGTTGACGAAATAAATAAAGATTTGTTTATTTGTTTATTTGACAATATTTCATCTGACAATGATGTCTTAATGAATAAAATTTAGCTAAATATAAAATAGTTACCCATCACCGGAAGGACAAAAACTTTATAAATTACTAGCTGACCCGACAAACTTCGTATTGCCACAAATTAAACTGTGTTGTACATAAATCGTGAATCTCGGATGACCTTTGTCACAATCTTGAGTTTTGCAAGTTTCTGAGGAGTTCATGGGTGTTTTAATATACAAATTTTCCTCACAGTAAAGTAGAAAACAACTCCCCCCATTGCTTAGCCTGCTAAAATAAAACGGATAGCATTTAAACATTCGCCATCATTACAAACCATTTCGCCGAATACCATTTTGCGGAACACCAATTCTCGGTTGACCATAACGCGGAATATAGAGTTTCGCAGAATACCATTTCGCGAAAAACCTTACGCAGGATGTACCATTTGACGGAAAATCTTTTCGTAGAAAGCACCATTTCGCAGGGGTGACCCAACTGAAGGAAAGTAAAAGAGGTCAGTAGATCTAGGAAAATAAATAAACCTAGATTGAGGTGATCTCTACGGGGGGATGTCCCCCGCAGTGGCCGGCACTTCCGATGACAGGTCGCCGGCAACACTCGCGGCCTGTGGCCGTCTCGCGCTGAATTATCTAATGTTACTATTGATAGTTTTTGGAGGTCTCGTTATTGATTAATGTTTTATGAAAGAGTCTAAAATGACTCGAGTTCGATTAGTTTTTGAGTTACGCAAAAATTTCTGTTTTATTTGTATGAGAGACCTTATCCCCCTACCACAGTGGTGAGGGGTCTCAAACCATCATTAAAAAAAATCCTGCCTCCAAAACCCCCCACATGCCAAATTTGGTTCCATTTGCTTGATTACTTCTCGAGTTATGAGGAAATTTGTATTTCATTTGTATGGGAGCCCCCCCTCTTAAAAGGGAGAGGGGTCATTATTCCCCTCGTGAAGAGGGAAGGGGTCTCAATTCACCATAGAAAAAAAATTGTCTACAAAAACACCCACATGCTAAATTTGGTTCCATTTGCTTGATTAATTCTGGAGTTATGAGGAAATTTGTATTTCATTTGAATGGGAGTCCCCCTCCCAAAAAGGTAATGGGTCTCAATTCATCATAGAAAAAATTCATGCCTCCAAATACACCCACATGTCAAATATGGTTCCATTTGACTAATTAGTTGTCGAGTTATGAGGAAATTTGTATTTCATTTGTATAGGAGCCCCCCGCCTAAAGTGGGGAGGGGTCTTCACCATAGAAAAAATTCTTGTCTCCAAAGACACCCACATGTAAAATTTTGTTCCATTTGCTTGATTAGTTCTCGAGTTATGCAGAAATTTGTGTTGCATTTGTATAGGAGCCCCCCCCCTCTTAGTGGGGGGGGGTCTCTAACCATCATAAGAACCTTCCCTGGCCACAAAAACCCCTATATACAAATTTTCACGCCGATCGGTTCAGTAGTTTTCGATTCTATAAGGAACATTCGGGCAGACAGACAGAAATCCATTTTTATAGGTCCCGACACGAATGCACTAACGAGTGTAAAGTGTCGTAAATAAAAAACAACAACAACAATTTTTATAGGTATAGATTTGTATGGAAGGCTCCCCTCTTAGTGGGGGGAGGAATCTCTAACCATCATAAGAACCTTCCCTGGCACCAAAAACCCCTACATGCAAATTTTCACTCCGATCGGTTCAGTAGTTTTCGATTCTAAAAGGAACATACGGACAGACAGACAGAAATCCATTTTTATAGGTATAGATTTGTAATGGCCCTAACACGGGCAACAATTGTGGCTATGTTAACCAATCGAAAATATATATAGGGTAGATGCTCCAGTAGTTGTGGTAGTACCAGTAGTGGTAGCAACTCGAAATTAATTTATTTCGAATCATTTATTTTTGCAGATTTTGGTTCAAGTTTGACACTTTCCAAATGATATTGCTACTGGTACTTCGATATATATCAAACTTGTACCAAAATCTGCAAAAATAAATGAATAATTCGAATTTCCAGCACTACTCGTAGTACAACAACTACTGGAACAAGACTGTAAATACGCAGCATGTCGTATTTTGTCAGTCACGAAATCGAATTATTACCAATAATAAATTAGAATATAACACTTACTTGTTTCTGAATTTTTGTCACTTTTTGGTCGTGATTTTTTGGTGCTGAATGCAAACGAAAAATGATTTTGCTCCGGACACTATAGAACAAATTGTATAGAAATGAAGCCGGTAGCAAGAAAAACAGCACAACAATCCATCGATAGTCTATTAGAAGCAATTCAATGAGATTTTTGTTATCCATTTCGAGTTACAGTGCACTTAGCTATTGAGCTGTTGATCGCTATTGAAGTAGTTTTTAGCTACAACGCGAGCTAAAAACATCCAATTCCATCCGATCGTGAACACATTCACAGTAGCAGTGAATTAATTTTAAATTTTGCAAACTGGAAAATAGAATCTTCTTGTACCTCTTCATGGTTTGTTAGTTTTGGTATTATGCTTTCGTTTTGCGTTTCGTTGCTCATATTTATCAGTGATACCGCTATACAGTGCAGTGCACAAATGATTGTATTATCTGATTGGGTTTCAATGGGTTTATTCGGATTGAATATGTAGAGAATATTGCGGAGTATTAAAAAGACATGAGTCGCCATTGATTCTATGAATTTCGAAAGCAATTTTTTAATTGTAATAAAAATTTTACCCAATAAAATAACTGTGTCAAGATTGTAAAGAACAAAGCATAGAATACATTTCTAAAACGG